>NC_047088.1:195152666-195467666 GCF_902459505.1 Geotrypetes seraphini | reverse complement strand
TAAAAGTCTGTGGTCCAGTTGACCCCCAACCCCCTCCCAGCCAAAAAGATAAATCCCTGGTGGTCTAGTAGTGGGCCCACCTCAATCGCAATCCCCTTCCCCCCAGCCAAAAATTAAAAATCCCTACTGATCCAGTGGACCCAATCCAACCTGATCCTGATCCCCAGTTTCTTTTTTTTATTTATAAATTTAATACATTTAATAATATCAGATGATATCAAAGAAAAAGGTTTCACAAAACGAATACTTATGTAGTACAATACTCAAACAAACAATCCTTTTAAAGCCCACTATCTGGAGAGACACACTACCATATTTTACCATAAATTTTAAAAGGAAATCAAAGAAATGGGTTGAATTCATATGAATCCTAATCATTCCTACTATATAAGACCTTGACATCCTACCATTTTCTCAGAGATGAAACATCAAATAATTAAATGAAAAAGGAGACTTGTTTCTGTTCACGAGCTAACAAAAATTGTTGTAATTGAATGGGGTCCCAAAAGACATAATCAATGTCCTGTATCTTAACAAGACATTTACAAGGAAACTTTAAGTAGAATGATGCCTCAAGAGCTAACACTTTTGTTCTTAATTTCAAAAATTATTTTCTTCTTAGCTGTGTAGCTCTTGAGACATCAGGAAAAATGCTGACCAAGTCTCCACAAAACTTAGTAAGCCTATTTTTGAAGAAAGTTTCATTATCAACATTTTATCTGTCTCAGACATAGGGGCAGAGACAATTGTAGAGAATGGTAAAGTGTGTTTTTTTGATTTAACTATATCTTTTTTCACACTTAGCACTGTTGGGTGCACTTTATTAAAAAAACACGGAATAGAGCCCGGGGATGTTTCACAGTTAACACTCTTTTGGGTGTAAGCCAAGTGACAGCCTGTTCCGCTGGGTTTTCCAGTGGGTGGCTGTGTGACTGAGGGCTCTCCCGTGTATTAAAAAATATCATTATTATTTATAGATTGTGGTGTGTAGTTTTGCTGGTCCTGCTCTTGTCTCTCTCCCTTGTCCAGTTATTATTCTTGGGGTTTGGGAGGTTTTTTGCTTTTGTATTGTTTGGTTTACCTTCCATTTTTTTCGGGTTTCTTTGATTTCTTTATACAATCTGCTAAAGCATAAGATTCTGGTGAGACCTCATTTAGATTTCTGTACAATTCTGGAGACCGCAGCTTCAAAAAGATATAAAAAGGATGGTCTCGGTCCAAAGGAAGGCTACTAAAATGGTGCATGGTCTTCGTCATTAGGCTTATAGGGACAGACTTAAAGATCTCAATATGTATACTACAGAGGAAAGGTGGGAGAGGGGAGATATGATAGAGATGTTTAAATACCTACGTGGCATAAATGCGCATGAGTCGAGTCTCTTTCATTTGAAAGGAAGCTCTGGAATGAGAGGGCATAGGATGGAGTTAAGATGTGATAGTATTTTCTTAGATTACTCCTGAGCCATTTTTACAGAAAGGGTAGTAGATGCATGGAACAGTCTCCCGGAAGAGTTGGTGTAGATGGATACTGTGTCTGATTTCAAGAAAGTGGTGGGATAAGCCCATGGTATCTCTTTTACTACGAATTGGCAGACTAGATGGGCCATTTGGCCTTTATCTGCCATCATGTTTCTATCCCTGAAGTGCCAGAGAATTTTTAGATTTGTATTAATAATTTAAATTTGCTTCACATTTTTGTAGTTTGTCATTTTTTGATCGTTTTAGTGGAGGTCATTGTCTTTGTTTTTGCTATATAATCTGAAGACATCTAATCTCCCTTTGTGTAATACCTTTAAACAACGAGTTGCAGTAGTCTAGTTTTGAGATCACTAGAGAGTGGATTAGTATGTTTATGGATTTAGATTCGAGGAATTTAGACATCAAATGAATCATGCGCAGTCTGTAATGACAAGACTTTACCACCAAACTAATGTGATCATGGTAAGTGAGTTTCTGGACAAAAATGACACCTCAGATTTTTACGGCATTTACAAGTTGTAGTGGGCTGCCATTAATAGTTATTTTCTAAAATATAAACTTCATTTCATTGTAATATCATTTCTCTACTAACACTATAAGCTGACCAGTACTTTTGCTTGAAAACAATCACTGCAGGTTCCTTTCTCATAGAATCTAGCTTCTGAACGCCACAAGTTTGATTAAAATGTTGCATTTTCATTATACCCAACAGAGCCTGGAAGCTCTCTAGAATTATCCAAATAGTATCCATGCCAGAATATATGCAGTATAATAATTTAATAATGAAAGACCATATTTTACCTCCAATCAAAATAGCATCCGTACAAATGGATTTCAGCTAATGGAAACTGAAAGTAAAAGCCACAGAACTTTTACTATGGCTGGCTTTGCGTCACATTTGGAGTGAAAAATTTACCCATGGCACTATACACCAAGAATAAGCCCATCCTAAACTGCTACAAGTACTCCACCAGTCTCAAGTAGGTTGCAGGTTCCTTATTCTTGTAAGTTGGAACCACAGAATCAATATTGATTCAGTGGTTCTAACTTACAAGAATAAGGAACCTGCGACCTTATTTGTCTAGAGATTATTTGTGAATGGTTACACTGGCTTCATTGGTTGCCATTTGAGACAAGAATTTTGTTTAAATTTGGCTGCATTTGCTTTAAAGCGTTGTTTGGTTTGGCTCCAGGGTACCTATCCTCCCAATTTAAATTGCATAAGTCTAATAGATTTATCTCCTAATCAGATACCATTTTAAAACTATTAACACCATGCTGATAACTTTAAGAAATATGTATATTTTTTACTAATTCGCTGACTGTTAAGTGACATCTTCGCTATTTGTATTCTGTAATTTGCTGATTGTCTTCCACTGCTCAGGTTGGCTGGGGCTGGAGGTAGCATTTAAATCCTGACTGGGCTCAACTCTCAGTCATCAGAGAGCAGTAGCATCCGATGATTGGATTTACCCCCCAAATTCTATAAATGTTGCGCAAATTTCTATGCACCAAATTGCTTCTGTCCTGAGATACGCACCCAACTAAAATGGCTAAAGCTCATTGGATGCTAAAAATCAATAATTGACATTAATTGGCAATACTTGGATTTGCACCTGCATCTTGCTAAGCGCTATTCCATAAAGAGTTCCCAACTCAATAGGGGGCGTGGCCATGGGAAGATTAGGCATCTTACCGTAGATCTATACCTAACTTATGCACCAGAATTTACACCATGGTTTCAGTTGGTGTAAACCCTTGCACCCAAAGATTGGCATTGAAATTAGCTCTAAGCGCTCTTTTGTAAATGATAAAGAACTTGGAGCACTGTTGATGGAATAGCATTCCATGTGGATTTTTGTCAGCACTATTTTATGAGTGCTATTTACTGAATCTAGTGCATAACGTCTATGATTTCAGGATTCTGGCTGAATATTGCCACTAAGTGGAGTAGCGAGGGACATTGGTGCCTGGGGTGGTAGCGCCCAGCATCACCGCTCCATGCGCCTCCCACTCTTCCCCACCACTTGAGTGCCCCCCCCCCCGCCCCCAGCATACCTCTTGAAATGTTTGCTAGCACGAGCGGCATTCTCCACCTGCTGCTCACATCCTTCTGATGGCATGTCCTGATCCCAGAACCAGGAAGTGAAGTTAGAAGGGAGCCGAAGCCGGCGCGAGCAGCAAGTGAAGGATGCTGCACACACCGGCAAACATTTAAAGTGGTACACGGGGAGGAGGAGAGGTTAGTGCCTCCCTGTGAAAACAGTGCCTGGAGCAGTCCACCCCTCCCCCCTTATCACACCACTACAATATTGATTTGAAACAACATGGGAAATTCCCATGTTGTTTCATGTCTTCTGTTTGCCTAATTGAATAGGAAGTCCCTGCCCCAGAAATCCTTTTCTATCCTTGTCATAAATAGTGCACATTCTTTTGAAAGAGTATACACCATTCACAATGATTGCATACTACTGGAAAATGACATGCACTGTTTTGGAAGAATATCCGCTCTTTTAGAAGAGGGCACACTGCTAACAATTTTGCTCTTGAAACAATTTTTAAAAAACCCCAAGCAAGACATAAATTCTTATAAACGACACAGGAAACAAAACAAAATATTTTAGGCTGCACACTCTTACCAATGACTGGTCTCTGTAAGAACATAAGAGAAAAAAAACCCAGAGGAAAAAAAAAACCCCACTCTGCACAAAATAAGCACACAACAGGAACAGCAGAGTAGACAGAACCAGTGACACTCGTAATGTCCACAAGCAAAAGTGAAGTATAAATGAAGAGTCTTTACTGTGTCTATATCACCAGACTCAACATGAGTCATGTTTTGGCCTCAGGAGTCCAAACATTGGTTGTTCCGCAGTAATGAAGTCAACAAGGGAAATCAATAACCCCAAAGACACTCCAGTATTTATTTATTTATTTCTAAAATTTCTTGACCGCCTATAACTAAGCGGTTTACAATGTAGAACATTCATAGTAGTTCAGAGGACAACATACATAACAATACTTTCACTACACACATTTAGCCCACTAAACCTGCAGGAAAATTACATATCATCAATCCTCAATGATTCTAAGACACAGGTCATAATTCAAATTCCTCTTTAGGTGTCTCCCTTCCACATATCTTCAAAGGAAGGCCTCTACATACAATTGTGTTTTTAACATTCTCTTGAACTGTAACCGGTCTGAACAGGTCCTCAAAAAGCCAGGGAGGAGATTCCATAATTTTACTCCTGCCACGGACAGCATTGCTATTCTTTCAGAGCTGATGCAGTGGAAGCTGAAGCTTGCGTAGTTTTGTTTGTAAGAACATAAAATGTTCCATGCTGGGTTCAGATTGAAGATCTATTGATCCCAGCAGTTAATCTGAATCTTTAGAGCAGGGGTGCCCAAAAGGTCAATCGTGATCGACCAGTAGATCACAAAGGCAATGCGAGTCGATCGCGGAGCACATCCTGGGCTCTGTGATAGCCTCGTGTTGCCTTTGCATTCTCTCTGCTTCCCAATGCTGTAAACAGGACAGCAGAAGTGCTGGGCCAATCAGCCTCCCCCCCCCCCCCAAGATGTCAATTCTGACATCGGAGAGGAAGTTCCAGGCCAGGGAGGACAGGGAGACAGAAAAAAAGAAAGGGGGCAGGGAGACAGAAAGAAAGTAGAGGGAGGCAGGGAGAGAGGAAGAAAAAGTTGGGGGAGGGAATGAGGTCTGGAGGAGAGGATGCATACAGGAGGCTGAAAGAAGGGAAGAAATATTGGATGCACAGTCAGAAGAAGAAAGTGCAACTAGAGACTCATGAAATCACCAGACAACAAAGGTAGGAAAAATGATTTTATTTTCAATTTAGTGATCAAAATGTGTTTGTTTTGAGAATTTATATCTGCTGTCTATATTTTGAACTATGGCCCCCTTTTACTAAACCGCAATAGCAGTTTTTAGCGCAGGGAGCCTATGAGCGTCGAGAGCAGTACGGGGCATTCAGCGCAGCTCCCTGTGCTAAAAACCGCTATCGTGGTTTAGTTAAAAGGGATGGGGTATATTTGTCTATTTTTGTATAGTTGTTACTGAGGTGACAGTGCATAAAGTCATCTGCCTTGACCTCTGAAAAAAACCCTGAATATAAATGATAAATAGCATTTTCTCTGCGTAGTGTGCCTTGTGTTTTTTAAAATTTTACTGTTGGTAGATCATTTTGTCTTGGTCATTTTAAAAATAGCTTGCAAGCCCCAAAAGTATAGGCACCTCTGCTCTAGAGAGTATATTACAACACACATCCACTCCTTGTTACTTACTCCAAGGATAAGCAATGGCTTTCCCAAGTTTAGCTGACTAATCGTTTATTGCATTTTCTTTCAGGAACCTCTCCAACCCCTTTTAGGGCCCCAAGTGATGCTGCTGTGGTAAATGCACTGAAGCCCATTGAAACTGAATAGGCTTCGGTGCATTTACTGTGTCAGCATCGCTACCACGGCATTGTAAAAAGGGCCCTTACACATGAATAGTTATTTGCTGTTTCGCAAAGCCTTAAAAACACGCCTCTATGTATGTTTCTTCAAGAAATAATTATAGGTATGATATTTTGTCCTTAGTTTTTAAAATTTTATTATATTTCTATGATCTGTTATTATTATTAGTTTGCATTATATTGTTTACTGTGAACTACTTCGACGCTTGTTGTGTAATGTGGTATATCAAATGAATAAATCAAATCAACTAGTTATACAATGAATTCTTACCACATCTTCCAGCCCTAAGGGTCTCTTTTACAAAGATGCACGGCAAATGCTCAGCCATCCATTCAATCATTATGGGCGTTGGAGCATATACCGTATTGTCCCGCGCTATCAGGCTTTGCAAAAGATGAGACAAATTTCACAACTTGAATTTGCATTGTATGAAAACCTACGTGCTTCAATTTACTTTAAGCCTGCCACCTGTTAGTTTCATCATCACTTACAAAAAATCTCCAAATTCGGAAATTTTTTGTAAGTGATGGTGGTTATAAACACTCCGAATTCATAATTATATACAGCTAAAATTTTCCATCAGTGTTTGGGACCTGTTAGTTTCATGGCATGTCCCCTGGTCTTAGTACTATTTGAAAGATAAATAACCATTCTATAGTTGCTTCTCTGTACATTCTCAGCTAATATGCTACTAGTAAAATAGATTTTTTTTTTGTAATTATTTTAATAAACAGTGGGCCTGATATTCAGCATGTGGCTGGTAAGCTGCTTCCAGTCAAGGTTGAACTAACCCTGGATATTCAGTGCTCCCAGCTTTAAATATCTGGATATGTCCTCTGATGTAGAAGTTAACCAGGCCCTGGCTGATATTCTTCAGACCGCTGTCTGGTTAACACGTAAGCTAGGAGAGATGTTTTGCTGTCCTAATTTTATGTGGTTACTTGGTTAGTGGACTGAAAATTGCTAACTGGCTAAGTTGATGCGCTGTAACTCTGACCCAGTCCTCCCTCTAACCCAATGGCTTAGTAAGGGGGGCGGGGAGCGGAGGAAGAGCAGACCACCCCAGGTGCCGGCACCTCTCCTCCTCTCAGTCTCCCGTTCCTTCCCGCCCTGTATGTGCCTTCGCTTCGCCCGTCTCATACTTCTAGGTCTTCGCTGGCATGAGCAGCAGCTCCAACCTGCTACTCACACTGGCCCTGGTGCTTCCCTCTGACGTCACTTCGTAATCCTGTAACTAGGAAGAGAAAGAGCCAAGGCCGGCACACACAGAAAGTTGGAGATGATGCTTGTGCCGGGGAAGTTAAAGAGGTATGGGGGAAAGAGAAGGGGTTTCTGTGCTTGGCGGCAGTGCAGGGAAGAGGGCGAGGGGGTGCCACTGCCCCAGGAGCCTCCCACCCTTGGTAAGCCACTGCTCTAACCTATCTGGTTAGGGGATTGCTGGTTAGTGGATATATTCAGCAGCACTTACTGGCTCACTCAGTAGGATTTAAATGGGCAGGGATTATACTCTTTTGAATATCAACCCCAGTAAATTTACATTACAAAATCTATCCAGTCAAGTTTAAGGTTTAGAAACCACATAGTTGGGGGAGGGGTTTCATTTTCAACCGTCTACCCATTAATATTGTTATAAAGAGGGGCAATGTCCATCCTTCTCCAGTCCCACAGAACCTTTCACATCTCCAAAGGCCTACTGAAGAGGTCTTCTATGTAGATCAGTAGATGCAGATCAGTAAAATGACAAGCATTCATTTTTAATGTCTTAAAAAGACTTCAGTAAACATCCATTCTCGTTAAAAAAAAAAAACACCCAATAACTCACTAGAAAGACAGCATACTATATAATACGTGGAGATAAAGAATGCATTTGGGGTAAGGGCATGCTGTCTTTATCATGACAGATTTAATGGCCCCTGACAGTCAATGAAACGATGTGTAAAGATTACATTAATAGATTTAATTGTTAATTAATTTGTTTGTAACTTTGTCAGAGACATAAGCTGACAAATGTACAAACACATTTATTATGTAGCGTTTTCTTTTAAAGAGCTCCTTCTGCCGCTGCAGTCCTATTACTTTGTTTTTAGGGTATGCTGATCAGATTTCTACAGAAATTTGTCTTTACCATATAGGATTTTGCTGCAGGCCCGCAATAATCAGCCATAACTCATGGCCTGTCTTCTTCACTCTGGCGCATTACAGCAGTACAGCACGTATCATACTAACAGTGCTATAGCAGATCTACCAGTACCTCTAGGTACTCAGACTAGAAAATATACAGAGTGAAGAGTCCATCAAAGCCAGCTAGAGGTACTACTTAGCCATAACATTACCAGTACAACTGTCCCTTGGTATTAGAAAGGTAAGATTTTTTTTTTCCCATTTCAGGACATTTTTAAATCATACTTTCCCCATCTGCAGGTAAGTACAGAGACTACACACTCTCTTTTGGCTTTGCAGGGTGCCCTGCCTAGGGGTGGAGCTGATGAGCAAAGGTGGCATCTCCTACAGAGCAGGCTCAAATTCTTCTGCTGTAAAAGTACCTGTGGTGGGGAAGTTTTACCATTTGTCGCCATTTTAAATGGCATTTCTCAATTAATTTAGTTGCTGGTAGGGTGTCTACCAGCGCCTAAGGTTCAGTGCCTTTTAAAGGATATCCCCCTGACTGCTAAACTGAAAACCAGCTATTTACGTGGCACTTAACCACCTAAGTTAACTGACAAATTGGACCACATAAAAAATAGTCCTATCTTTTATCTATAACTTAGGCACTTAAGTGCTGAATATCACATTTAATTGGATAAGAGATACTTGATCACATGAATCTGGATTTTTAATGCTAGTGCCTGGATATAGCCTTGTACTGAATATCCAGGCATAATGCCAGTGGTAACCCCCAAAAATAAAAAAAGTTGACCACCACCAGAAGAGTGTTTACCCCTTCAGGTTCTGAAGATTTGGGGTAAGAGCTGGGAAGCCAAAAAATAAATTACTTTTTTCTGCTATTGGTGGATACTGTTGTAAGATAGACCTCTTCCTTGTTTCATTCTCCTCCACGAGAGGCCTTGTGAACCCTGCCTTAGAGACATAAATAAATAGGTTCTGCTGTCAGGAAGGAACGCCATTGACTAGATAAAGATATGTATGCCGCCTGGGAGATGCAAAGATAAGAACTGTCTGGATTAGCATGTGTTTCTTTTTGCATGGAGGAGGGGCACCTTGTTTTGTGGAGACTGTGTGTGTCAAATAGGAGAGCATCCTGGACATCGAGCATCCGTGAGGTCTAACAAATCATTTTTATGTAAGCTTGGATGGTATGATCTATGAAAGCACATGTTTATCCTCTGTGGAGTATAGATGAGATCCCAGCTAGGAGAACGGTGGTGTGTACAAACAGAGCAGAGGAGTTAAGCAAATGGCAGGACTTGAGTGCTTATTTATGTACCACTTATTGCCTAAGTCAGTGGTTCCCAACCCTTTCCTGGAGGACCACCAGGCCAATCGGGTTTTCAGGATAGCCCTAATGAATATGCATGGAGCAGATTTGCTCGCCTGTCACTTCCAATATATGCAAATCTCTCTCATGCATATTCATTAGGACAAGCCTGAAAAACCGATTGGCCTAGTGGTCTTCCAGGACAGGGTTGGGAACCACTGGCCTAAGTGGTTTACTTGCAGGTAATCAAGTATTTTTCCCTACCTATCCTGGTGGGCTCACACTCTATCTAACGTACCTGGGGCAGTGGGGGATTAGGTGATTTGCCCAGGGTTACAGGAGCAGCTTGGGATTTGAACCCACAACTTCAGGGTGCTGAGGCTGTAGCTCTAACCACTGCACCACACACTCATTCCAAGTTGCACATGGACGTACAGAGACTGCATTTGCACTGCTTTTAAAGTTGCTGTTTCCTTCATTACATTGTGAACTCTGCTGCTGTGGTCTTTTGAAAAAGTAAAAAATAAAAGTACAGCATGCAATCAATAAAAAAGCCCCATCAGTTATATAACCAAATATACATATTCCATAACATCATGGTCCACTCCTTCCCACTCATTTCAAGTTAATCAATGCAATATCTCCATAACAACAAGGGTACAAAATGCAAAAAGACTTCAGCAGTGGTTCAAACGCTTATAGACCAGAGAAAGAACACACCTTACAGTGGCTCAAAAAAACCTCCATACCTCATTCTACGAGTAATATGCTTCTGTGAACTCATTTTACTATTTACTTTAAACTCATTCAGCATCAGTATTTTAAAATATTGTATCACATAAATGTACAAACGTCAACAAGATGGAACTTATCTTATAATAAACTCACTATTCTAGAATGGGTGCCAATCTCGGAATGCCCATTGTAGAATACCATTCAATTGGCGCTGAATTTTGATCATCTTCATAGACTTTCCCCATAAAGTGCTCAAATTACATGCCTATGTAAAATTAAACTCATATAATATGAACACACATATAACACACACTATATGAGTTTCTCTTTCTAAGGCAAGCTAATTCTTTTAAAGTTTCTGCAAGCATTATTAGCGCACTAAGGGGGGAATTCATCAAAGGGCGCTAACTGATATACCCGCCTCCCAATTTGCAAATTGGCTGAGGCACCCCAGGCCCCTCCCAAGGGAGGAGCCTGAGGTGCCACAGCCAATCAGGGCCTTAGGCCCCTCCCCGTGCATCACATGATACACCGGGGTGTGGCCTAAGACCGCAGTTGGCGTCAGAGGAGGCCTGGAGTAGGAGGGACTGAGCACCTCTCCTGCTCCCAATGATTTTAAAGGTATGGGGAGGGGGTGGGCCAGGCCTGGCCAGCTGGCCGGGATAGCTAAATGTACAGGGAGGGAGGTGGGCTGGGCCTGGCCAGGACAACTTTGAGATGGCAGGAGGGAGTTGTCATCCCTCCAGCCTTTTGTTCTTCGATGGGCCGCGTTTGTGGGGGGCATTTTTTAGGGGTTTGGGGAGGGAGGAAGCACTTTGTGGGAGGAGGGGCTTTCTTATTTTTAACTGAGAAGTTATTTTGTGTGTGTAATACATGCAAAATATCTGCCCAATTTAAAAAATAAAATAAATAAAGCCAGCAGAAGCCCTGACAGCAGTGAGGAAACAGCACCGAAGCAGCGCAAAGATCGCTGGCATCGCGATCTTGCTGCAGGCTGCTTCTCTACGGTAAATGGTGTGGGGAGGCCAGAGAGATGAGCAGTCCTTCGGGTGGGGTGGGGGCAAGCGGACCTTCGGGGTGGGGCGGGGCGGGGCAGCAGGCCTTCAGGATGGGGCAAGCAGGCAGGCTTTCAGGGGGCAGACAGGCCTTCGGGGGGATGCAGGCTTTCAAGGGGGGGACAAGCCTTCATGGGGGGAGACAGGCCTTCAGGGGGGACATGCCTTCAAGGGGGGGTACAGGCCTTCAAGAGGGACAGGCAGGCAGGCCGGGGACAGGCCTTCGAGGGGGGGAGGACAGTCCTTCAAGGGGGACAGGCAGGCAGGCCTTCGGGAGGGGTGCAGGCCTTCAAGGGGGGACAGGCCTTCAGGGGTGGGATGCAGACCTTTAAGGGGGGGACAGGCCTTCGGGGGGGTAGTGCAGGCCTTCAAGGGGGGACAGGCCTTCAGGGGTGGGATGCAGGCCTTCAAGGGGGGGACAGGCCTTCGGGGGGGGTGCAGGCCTTCAAGGGGGGGACAGGCCTTCAGGGGTGGGATGCAGACCTTTAAGGGGGGGGACAGGCCTACAGGGGAGGGGGGGCCCTGGTGTAGAAGTACACAGAGGGAAGGGGGGTTCAAAGAGACATGCATATGCTGGACTTTGGGGGGAAAGAATTAATGGGTCTGAAAATAGAGGAGAGGGAGAGAGATGATGGACCATGGGATTTAGGGAGGGAAGGAACAGAAAGGGAGAGAAGTTGGACACAAGGGATGGTGTGGAGGGGGGAGATAGAGATACTGGATAGGAGGGTAGTTGGGAAAAGAAAGGGAGAGAAGGTGGACCCTGGGGTGGTGGGGAAGGAGGGAGAGATGCTGGATGAAAGGGTAGTTTTGAAAAGGTGGATCTGTGGAAGGAGATGAAAAAAAGGAAAGATGCCAGACCTCCTGGGGAGGGAAGGGAAACGGAAGGGGAGGACAGAGATGGCAGATGAAGAAAGAAGGAGCATGCAGAAAGAAGAAAGAAGGAGACCCTGGCAAGCAAGTTATCAGAAGACAACCAGAGCCTTGGACCAACAAGATCTGAAAATTAACCAGACAACAAAAGGTAGAAAAACTAATTTTATTTTCTGTTTTGTGATTACAATATGTCAGATTTGAAATGTGTGTCCTGCCAGAGCTGGTGTTAGACCGCAAACGTGAGCTAGGATTTAACAGAGAGAGGAAAAGTAATTTTTGTTTCTTTATTTTATTTACACCACAGTGCCAGTGTGGTTAGGTGAAGCCAAAGGGGGGGGAGGGTGAAAAAGCTATAAAATAAACCCACCAGGATGTTTGAAAAAAACACCCAATTGGGCAGGAAAATCAAATCGAAAAACCAATTCAATAGGCTGAATCGAATCAAAATTTTTTTTCCTGAATCGGGCAGCGCTAGTTTGCACCACTGTCTTAGACTTTAGGACCTGGGATTGGGGAGAGATGGCACCCTCAGTACTTTATAATGCAAGTGAAACAAGGATTTGGTCAGACTTTTGAAGGGTCTGCAGAAGGAAAATATTGTATATGCTGGGGACATGAGACAGCAGGAAATGGGAACTTTTCTTCCTTCAATTTTAGTGAATGGAAAGGCTGAAAATGTCAGAGAGTTCAGTTAAAATATGTGCTTTATAAGAAAATATAATAATGTGTTTTATAAAGTTTATAGCATTGCTGGCCTACCCGGTGAAGTGTTCCTAGTGGTGTTGGTGGCAGTGTGTCAATGTGTTGAGAGGAAGAGGTGATCTGGGAAATTCTGCTGAGTAAACTCTGGGCCCATTTCCACCCCCCAGTTAGTCCACTCCACTCAACTGGTTCACAAACTGAGTGGGTCTTTGGGTGTTGTTCCTGGGTAGTTGTTTTGGGATCTCTTCCAGTGGTTTGTCAGTATCTCCTTCTGGTCCAAGGAAGGAAACTTTGTTAACCTTAGCACTGACCTACAAAATATGTTTGTAACAGCGCTGCTTGTGTGGCATTAGTCTATGTAGTGATCGAAAGAAAAAAACAGACCTTTGCACATTTTTGCACTATATGGTGGGTGTATGAGGAGATTGACATTTCCTGCACAGCTAAGTCAGTGTGAAGTTACCTTGTGCTGTATTTGACATCTAGCAAGGTTTCTGTTTGGAAGGAAAGATCTAAGCTTAAAAATGAAGTGGCCAGAAGTTATGGTAAAAGCAGATAGCTTAGCTGGTTTTAAGAAAGATTTGGACAAATTCCTGGAGGGAAAGTCCATAGTCTGTTATTAAGACATGGGGAAAGTGTCTGCTTGCCCTGGATCGGTAGCATGGAATGTTGCTACTAGTGACCTGGATTGGCTACCATGAGAATGGGCTTCTGGGCATGATGGACCATTGGTCTGACCCAGTTAGGCTATTCTTATGTTATGTTCTCATCTGTAGGGGCCTTTGTTTTCACTTCTTATTTTAATGTATTTTTTTTCTGGGAACTTATCGGTGTTTTTCATAATGGGAACAAAAATGGAAGAGAATTAATGTGTGTGGAATGGGGGGGGGGGGGGTTAACTAATTTCTTCAGCTAAATAATTCAATCCACCTCAAACAGACATAGGAGAACTCACGCACCATTCACACACCCTCCAACCAAAAACATCAAAAGAAAAAAAACAGTTTGACAACCTCCTAGCCATTCGAGCTGCAACACTCGACCCCCAACTCTACAACCTATTGACCTCGACCACAGACTACAAAACCTTCAAAAAAGAAATAAAAACCCTTCTATTCAAAAAACACATAAAACTGAACTAACACAATCAGAACTGTCCCAAACATCACCTGCAACTACTCCATATGTACTTCTGATGTCATGACAATTCAGACATAATTTATGTTATGTTACGTTATGTTTGGAATAATGGTTACATATATGAGGTTCAATAAAAGAAAATTTTCACTGCCTGTTTCTATTCTGACCATTTATTCCGTTTCATGGTTATTACAAAAAATATTTTTTTATATTGGGGGGGTGTCAAAAAATGATGGGCCTCGGGTGCCACATATCCTAGGTACGCCACTTTAATTGGGGCAGTGTCTCGCAAACTTTTCCGGCCAGTGGCACACTAAAACCAGTGCACTGCCGGAAGGCACCTGGAAGTTGACGCAATGATGTCATGCGCATGTTCAGACCGCAGTGAGCGTCTTGGCCGATAGAAACATGAAACAGAATCAAAGTACCAGGTAAGGTTCCATATATCCAATGATGCAACAACATTATTATCTTATACTTTACTCAAAATTGCACTGGCAACCACTGAAGCCTTTTTAGGGCTGCTTAGCACACCTTGATGAATTTCCCCCCTAAATCTAAAAGAAGAAGGCCTGCAAATATCCTATAAAGAAAAAGGTCTTAAAGAGAAATGTGCTAATTTTGCAATTAGCACATCTTTGTAAAAATGCACTAGTATAGCATGTTCATTCATATACAGCTGGATTCTGTAAAGGTCTCCCAAATTTAGGCAAAGATCTGAGATTCATGCACAAACAAATTAGTTAATGAGCTGTTAACAATCAATTGTTGATTTTGTTTGGCACTAATTTGGACTTCTGTGCGGATCTGCCCAAGCCCTATTCTATGACACTGCATACCCAAAAGGGGCCATTGCCATAGGAGGGGCATGGGCAGGTTAAGAAGTGCTTCAGAAATTTCAGTGCAGTGTTATAGAATACCAGTGTTATGTGCCCAACTTGGGCACTTGGATTTACATCAGATTTCAGCAAACATAAGTCCTCATGTCCAAATTTGGGTGCAGGGGTCTGCACCAAGGCCTGAATTTTCTATATGGTGCTGATATCTGCGGCCACATAAAAAGTGTCAATCATGCAACGGTGCCAAATAGAGAATCATGCCTTGGGGAAACATAGGTGGCAGAAATGTAGGCCCGAGCTTTCCATGCCTACATTTCTGGTGCCTATCTTTGTCGTGAATTACACTTATATACTGTAGGTGTTTTATGGTGCCTAATGTCACTTCTGGAATTAGTCACACCCACAGTGGTGTTAGGCTAGATTCTATCGCCTTTTCATTGGGTGCCAGTAGGTGCTTTAAGTTTAAAGTTATTTGGCATTTGAAATATGTTTGCTAATTAACGCCTTCCGGGGCCTAATTTTAGGTGCCAGTTAGAGAATTTCCCTCCAAGTCAGTTTCCCACAAATCTTTCGGCGTGGCAGCACACTAAACCCAGTTCCCCGGCCGGAAGGCATCTGGAAGTGCACGGAGGCCCTCCAGCCGCAACCCTTAACCTGTCACTTCACCAGTGGGGGATCCTGGAGGTAAGGAGGAGAGTCGTTGGTGCCAGCTGATTGCCTACAAGATGGGCCTTTCACCGCTAAAGGCACGTCATGTAAGCAGTCAGCCAGTGCCAGCGCCTCTCCTTCTTGCCGGCATCTCGGGGCACACCTGGAATCTGCTGAGGTATACTGCTCTAAGTACTATTCTATAATAGGTGCTCAGTCCGGTAATATAAGATTTTTCATTCAGAGATATTGAGGGTTCCAAAGTGCAAGTGCCTGGAAATAAAAGTCCTATATTCGTATGGCACTATCTGCAATAACTCTCTCAAGTCCCTTCGAATATATGTCACAATCACAGCTATGGGATCTTTTGCCTCTCATAGTTACTGTAGAGTCGGATGACACGCACGCTCTCGGGAGACCCTTGATACAGCACTTCGGGTGCGAAACATGTCATGTCGGGTCAGACTCCCAGGTGTTGGCTGAAAGAAGAGCTAAGTACACAAAAAATTTTGTAGAGCACTTATTTATTAAGAAAAAAATAATATAAAAATATATAGCATGAAAATGATAAAAATATAAAGGTACAGCCAATGATGAAGTGCTACATAATTCTTCCCGCAAATAAGAAATTAACATAGCGGTGGAGTGGTGGGGCTGAGGCGTCCTTTATTTGCTAAGAGAAACTTATGATATATACAGGTCCCATAGCTGTGATTGTGGAAATAAAAGTCAGCATTTCTAATAGATTCTCATATAGTTCTGGGGGGCAGGGGGAAATTTAATAACAGAGCACCAATGTAAATATTCCAACAAGATGCTTATTTTATAAAGATGATATAGGTGCCTTTATAACATAGGCTTTCAGGTCTAGTCCTAAGAGTGTACAAATTTGCAGCATAAAATCTGTTTTACTACTTGGGATCTGAGTCCTGGTTTGGCCACTGTTGGAAACAGGATACTGGGCTTGATAGACCTTCAGTCTGACCCAGTATGGCAATTGATAGGTTTCCTACGCTCGTTCTCGATGGATGGATGTGTCTTTTCTAAAATGTGTGCATACATTACAACTCCACCAAAATGATTCCCCTAGGAATGTCTACACGCAAGTCACATACATGTAATTGCAATCTTTTGGTGCATCAACCTTTTATCTATGTATATTCCTACACAATTTTATTAGAGCTAATTTCTGAGTATAAAACATGCCTTTTATACATGGAAAACCTTAATAAAATTTTTCCCAGAAACTAAAGTGCGTTAAAGTTATCACTTACACCTCTCCCCCTTTTATAAAACCGTAGCACGGTATTTAGCTCTGGCCTCGAAGGTAACAGCTCCGATGCTCATAGAATTCATATGAGCATCAGAGCCGTTACCGCCGTGGCCAGTGCTAAAAATCGCATTATGGTTTTGTAAAAGGGGGGGGGGGAGGGGGAGTGTTTAATGAAGGTGAGTTATTGACTTTGATAATGAACATGAAATAGCTCCCACCATAACATACATGCAAATGAGGCAATGAAAAGCAAAAGCATACAAAATGTACTCATTATGTACTCCAAAAGGCAAACACAAACAAAAAATCCAATAAAACTGCAGTGATATATCGTATTGAAGAACAAATGAAAAAACTGCAGGAATTGTCAAGTCTTTAATGAATGAGCATAGATAAAATCACAAAACAGTTTGTATCTAAAAGGGTTGATATTCAAAATGGTTGGTGACCCTTTTGGATACAAACTGTTTTGTGATTTTACCTATGTTTGTTCATTAAAGACTTGGCGTCTTGTACACCATTCCTGCAGTTTTTTTTTTCTTTTGTTCCTCATTATCTACTCCTACAGCAAAAAATGTTTGTGGTAAAATACTTGCATTACAAACACAGAAAATTCACAAGCAATAATCACATGCATGATTTAATATCTGCAATAACAGTTATGTATATTTATATGCATAATAAAAACTGTATTTATATCTGTTAATGCCCGGTATTAACACAATTCAGCCCACTGGTTCCACAAGTTCAATATATAGAATGTTACTGATCATATTCAGAATTCTAACTTCAAGTTCCATGATTAACATAATGGTTTGGTGAATTCTTTAAACATAATTGCTCACATAAAAGGTTTTTATTTGATGGTTGGGCTCACATCTGTTTTAGTTTAAATTTAATGCACATATGACTTCAATAGCCATCAAAATACACTACTGGAGAAGTTGTTGCTGAACCTCACACAACCATTAAATAATTCCACATTAATCCCTGTCATGAAATAGCCAAGATTTTGAAAATGTAAACAGGAAAATTAAATGAAGCAGAATTATGGAAAACAACTGCAATTACTTCAGCAAGGAACTTACCAGAGCAGAATGGAAATACTGTACTGTCATTTCAAAGTGACTAGATTTGCAACATCTTGAATACAAGTCATGCATTTTCTGGGAATAATTTGCCCTTTTATAAATTTCTTGCATTTTACATTGCAGTATTAGAATGCTGTAAATACTTACTGACTGTGGGCCTGATTCTCAAAATGGTGTCCCGATTGTAGGCGGCGGTAGGCATCTTACTGCCGTCTAATGGACCAATCAGGATGAATGGTTTTTTTTTTTTTTTTTTTAAATCGATGCAGCAAATGACACCTACAATGTAGGCATCTGACTCACGCCTGCATAAGCACCTAGACACTCCAAAGGCCGGTGTAAGATATTAACATAGTAAATGACGGCAGATAAAGACCTGAACAGTCCATCCAGTCTTCCCATTAGTTATACCCATTACAAATACATGATTAACTTGCCTCTTCTTTGATATTTCTGGGTCATAGACTGTAAAGTCCACCTGGTATAGTCCTAGGTTCCAAATGTTTAAGTTGCCATCCAAGCTCACTCCAGCCTATCCAACCATTCTGTTTGCAAGATATCTGCCATAAAGTCTAATATCTTCATGTTCCAAGTTAGTGGAGATCCCATTGATGCTCCCCCCTGCCCATCCTACATCAAATTGCCACATATGGAACACAGACCATGCAAGTCTGACCAATACCGGCCTTAGTTCTTTAATTTACATCCTTCGTTTTCTAATTAGAGATTCTCTATGTTTATCCCACAATTTTTTGAATTCTATCACCGTTTTCCTCTCCACCATTTCACTTGGGAGGGCATTCCAGGCATCTACCACTCTCTCCGTGAAAAAGAATTCCCTAACATTTCTCCTGAGTCTTCCTCACTGCAACTTCAAATTATGGCCTCTAGTTTTACCATTTTATACTGGAAGTGGCCTTAGTGTGTGTGATGAGGTGAGATTGCAGGTGTGCCACAAGTCGCCAGAGCTGGCTGACTGCCTACAGAACGTGCCTATTGTGGAAAGAGGCACGTCCTGTAGACAGTCAGCCAGCGCCGGTGTCTCTCCTCCTCCCTGGCATCTCTCCTCCTCTTTGCGCCTCTCATATTGAGGCCCGTCCCCCCTCCGTCCCCCGGTGGCTCAGGGCCTGTCTGCAGGATCTTCGCGCATGAGCAGACAGCGTGATGTCCTCGTGTTGATATCTGTGCACTTCTGGGTGCCCTCTAGTCATGGCCTGCTGTTTAGCATGCCACAGCTCTGGATAGTTTGTGAGACATTGCTCTAGATATATCATACA
The DNA here is from genome assembly GCF_902459505.1 of Geotrypetes seraphini. NCBI lineage: Eukaryota > Metazoa > Chordata > Amphibia > Gymnophiona > Dermophiidae > Geotrypetes > Geotrypetes seraphini. Next base: position 195,448,636 of record NC_047088.1, on the reverse strand, counting down.
TGCTAAACCTTTTCTCCTTCTTATTCTTTCCCACATACATATTAGGTGTATTCTAAAATTACTATATGCTGTATCTGCATTTACATAAGGAAGTTATGCTTTAAACGGCATGTGTGAAGTAGTGTGGTATAGTATTCTCTATGCACTAGTTTGCTCATGCCTGCTAAGGCCTCAAGTTAACATCTTACTCTGAATAGATGTTTAATTGATAGTATGAATTTTGTCTGTCAAAATCCCCTATAAATAACCCCAAAGTACTGTAAAGAGACTTGTTACTAGCACAGAGGATTTCAGCTTCCCAACAAAGGTGGTAAATAAATCGTAATAAATAAATAAACTCCATTCCACTTCTTCATTTGATATACTGCTTGCTACAATACTATTCAGCAGTATACATGCATAAAACAAATATTATATATGTAATATAACCAATAATAAAACATAGCAAATATAATACAACAGACAAGGGGGTCCCCTCCATTGAGAATATCCTGACCTGTAAACAGCCCCAACCCTGCCAATGTTGACCTCACACCCCAGCAAACCTGGGCCTCTCTTCACTCTTAGAGCACCTGATTCCCCCCACCCCCTATTTTTTAAAGAATAAATGCTCACCATTTTAGAGGGTCTGTCACCTCTAGAGACATCATTCAGCAAGCTTCAATAATACTAGCTGATCGGTTTTCACATGCTTACTGCTTGTGAGATCCAAGAGTCTTTCAAATGGGAAGTATTCCTTCTGGAAGAGTAGGGCCTTTGGAAATTGAGGCAGCTGATCAGTGGGAGTTGCCTTGAATAAGTCGACTCGGTCTTGGAGTACCCCCTTGACAGTCCAGTTTTCAAGATATCCACAATGAATATGCATGAAAGACATTTACATATAATGGAGGCAGTGTATGCAAATCAAGTTTATGCAGATTCAATGTGGATATCCTGAAAACCTGACTGGAAAGGGGGTATTCCAGGACCGAGTTGAGAAACACTGAGCTAGGGGGGGAGTTCGGGTCAGCATAACATGACATAACATAACATAACATAACATAACATAACATAACATAACTTTATTCTTCTATACTGCCATAATCAGTGGAAGGGTTGTGGTAACTGGAGGGAGGGAGGGACTAATCTTGATGAGGAGAATCTTGATGAGGATGGGTAAAAGTCTGCCCTGCAGTGCCTAGCCACGATTAGGGCATAGATTCATTTTTGGTTGATTAGCAGGGAGCATTTTGAGAGGCAGCTGGCAAACTATAATTTTTTGTATTAGTCTATATGCTAGTAACATGCACATACTATTGAAGTTATTTTTGGTGTGCATACACTAACATTTGGTGCATAACTCCTTCAGTGATATTTTAGTGTGTGTATATAATTTTTTTTCTATCAATTACATACAAATTTTGTGCAAGATTTAGTACATAGGAACCCTCTATGAAACACCTTTACAACATATTTTCCATAATGGACAAGCCTCAATAGATAAGATATGCAGTACTGGGTCAGACCACAAATCCATCTAACCCAGTATCCTGTCTCCAGCAGTGCCCAATTTCAATCATAAGTACTCAACAGGATTCCAAGGAGTAGGTCTGTTCCTTATTGTTCATGGGGACAGACTTAAAGATCTCAATCTGTACACTTTGGAGAAAAGACGAGAGAGGGGAGATGTGATAGAGTCGTTAAAATACCTACATAATATAAATGTGAATGAGTCGAGTCTCTTTCATTTGAAAGGAAATTCTGCAATGAGAGGGCATAGGATGAAGTTAAGAGGTACATGGATAGGCTCCGGAGTAATCTGAGGAAATACTTATTTACGGAAAGGGTGGTAGATGTGTGGAACAGTCTCCCAGAAGAGGTGGTGGAAACAGAGACTGTGTCTGAATTCAAGAGGGTCTGGGATAGGCACGTGGGATCTGTCAGAGAGAGAAAGAGAAAATGGTTACTGCGGATGGGCAGAATAGATGGGCTATTTGGCCTTTATTTGCCATCATGTTTCTATGTTCTATAAGTTAAGGAAAGTGTAGTTGCCTCCAGGTCTACATATTAATGAAGGCTTATAGACTTTTCTTCCAGCAACTTATCTAGATCCTTTATAAATCCATTCATATTAACTGCCTTTGTTTTAAGGATACTATATATTAGTATCAGGGACTGATATTTTGAAAGGGTTTGAGGCAGTGGAGTCATTTCTCAAAAATGTTGTTTTAAATGTTACAATTTTTCAACTTCCAAATGACTATTGTTGGTTATTCAAATGTCCAAGATCACGTCCTAAAGGCAACATCACATTGGTGGTGATTTTGTGTGTGTGTGTGTGTGTGTGTTTTGGAGGGGGCTGCCAGACCATCTGTAGGAAGGAGTAGAGCAAATGGTGTCTGGCAACAGAAAATGCAGGCTACTGAACACGGTTGCCCTGCCCAGACTGTATTAACAGCTGCACCATATTGAAGGGAAGGGCAAGCCAGGTGGATCCTGACCCCTGGACTGTACACCACCGGAAGGAAGAGGGGCTGATTGTTGCCTTGGGACTGTGCACTGTCATTATTGGTTAATAGAAAGCATGTACCATTGCGAAGGAAGAGGAAGAGTGGGGGAAGGTGAGCAGTAACAGTAGAAATAAGGTGAATCCAAGCCTGGAGAAGAGAGGAGGGGGGTCTAGGAGAGACTGATAGGGTGAGTTGGGGGAGAGAGAGGTAAGGGAGAGACACTAGTCAGGATAGGCTGCAAAGAAGAGCATTGAGAAAAAGAGAAAGAGACTAGGGTAGCAGAGTGAGGTGGAAGAGAGAGAGAGAGAGAGCGGTGGGGTGAGCTGTGGAGATGGAAAGATCTGTGACAGGGAAAGATATGAGACAAATCCACATCACTGAATGGGAGGGATGAAAAGAAGTATGGCACATCACCCCCGCCCAGCTACCTCAGTATCTACTGTACATTCCCTTCACACCACCCACCCAGTACCTTTTTGTCTACACAACCATCCTTTGACAAAAGGATATAAAATTACTAATTAAGAATTTTAATAAAGAGTAATATTGCCAGTTTTATAAGTGTATTTGTCCAAAAGACTTTACAGCACTTAAACACAATTTTATTCCCCACCAACAATCATGGCTGATTTCATGTGTTGGAACTGTATTATAACTTTTATTGGGCTGGATGTAGCAGTAAACTCTCTTTATCAGCTTCACCTTCATAGAATGAAGATAAATGATGATAAAATCAGGAGTAATCTAAGGAATTGTTTCTCTAAAGAAATGACCATGGGTATGAGAGACAAACTCCCACTGGAAGTGGTAGAGATGAGGACAGTGTATGAATGTAAGAAAGCATGGCATATGTGCACAGGGATCTGAGGAAGAGAACAGGATTGTATTGTAGAGCAAGCACATTCCTTTATCTGAAATATGAATTGAAACTTATTGGCTGGGACATGTATATCTTCCTGGTATTTTACAAAAGACTCTTGTCAACTGCAGAGCCTTTTATTAAATAAACATAAGCCATCTGAAAATACAAGCATATTTGCTAGAAGGAGCAGGCATATCACAAACATATACATGCACAAAAAGAACATTATTTTTCAGAATAGTTGCTAGGGATTGTACAATGAGGTTACATGGAAATACTTTTTTTTGTATGTCTTTTTTGAATTGTCAAACTACAATTGTGCAACAAATAATTCATATACATATAATATTACAAGAAAAGCACAATAAACTTTTCAGCCATTAATATACAATTATATTTTCCCCCAACCTCCCACCTAATATTCAAATAAAATAAAAACCTTCAAGAAACTATCCATAAATTCAATGAATCAAATTCCAGTGCAACTCCCTTCCCCTTCCCCCCACCCACCCTGGATGTGTATGTGTATGAAATAAAATCAGTTATCATTCCTTACAAAATGTCTCCCAAACATCCATAAAATTTGTGTAACATCCCTGCTGTATGGCCATGAAATGTTCCATTTTAAAAATATAACAGAGGGATTCCCACCAGAATGTGTAATTTAACCTATCCCAGTTCTTCCAATTTTTAAAAAATACGCTGCATGGCAACCCCTGTCATTATAAGGAGGTTTATTATTCTGAGCAGATATTTGACTTTTAGCTCTCATGAACGTACCAAATAAGATGGTATCGTACATCAATGCCACCGGATTTTCCAATAAATTGTTCACTTGATCCCAGATGGATCTCCAAAATCTAAGTATCAAGGGACAATAGTACAGTAAATGATCCAACGTCCCAGCTTCAACATGACAATGCCAGCATCTATTAGAATTTGAACTATCTAATTTCTGTAAACGAATTGGGGTCCAAAAATGCTCTATGTAATAAGAAAAACCATGTTTGTCTCATAGTTGCAGACACCGTACATCTCATACTCCAAGTCCAGATTCTTGGCCATTGAGACACAGTAATGTGATGCTTTATCTAAATGCTCCAAATGTCACAAAGACCAGTCTTTGGTTTTTTATTCAAAAATCCAAATATTAATTTATACCACTGAGCGGCCTGGTGTCCCAGGAAGTCCGCCTGAAAACATAAGACCAGCAAGCTATATTGATTTTTTAGATTTTTCCAATCAGGGAACCCCTCCTGAATGGCCTGCTTCAACTGCAACCATTTATAATTTTGAGATTTAGCAAGACCAAATGTGTGTTGCAATCGTGAAAAGTCAAGCAGCTTACCATCTGATATTGCATCATCCAAAGTACGTATACCCACCTTCATCCAATGCTTCCAGATGACCTTAAACCCACCAATTTGAATCTTGGAGTCCAGGAAATACTTTTAAAACAAATAGGAAAAATATTTTTTCACTCAAGGAATAGTTTAGCTCTGGAACTCATTGCTGGAGGTTATGCTATTAGTGATTAGTGTATCAGGGTTTAAAAAAGGGTTGGGCAAGTTCCTGGAAGAAAAGTCTAAGTCTGCAATTGAGAAAGACATGGGGGAAACTACTGCTTGCCTTCGAACTGGTAGCATGGGAAGTTGGTACTATTTAGGATTCTGCCAGGTACTTTTGACCTGGAATGATTACTGTTGGCAACAGGACACCGGGCTAGATGGACCATTAGTATGACCCAGTATGAATATTCTTATCTTCTTATTTATGGAAGTGCAGATTTTCGACACCTACATATGCAGTAACCACTGGATTTTGTATAGGTCACCCAAAGATGGGTGCACAATTTTGGGTTCAAAAAGGAGCTCTGCATAATACAAAGAATTACAGCATATCTTATTAATCCCATAATGACTGTGTTTCCATTTTCCAAACTTATTTAAACATCAACTCAATTAATTCTAACAATACTCCAGATATTATACATTACACATTTAAAATTGTTTTCCTTATTTAAAAATATATAATCATTAAAAAAAATAAACACCTCATAGTGTATAGCTATCTAAAATCATAGAATGAAATTATTTATAAGATTTATATTAATAAGGAACATCGAATAACATAGAGGTTACCACTCATTAGCACTTGGGAAATGTATTTTATATTTTATTAAATTGATTAATTAATTGATTGCAAACGTTATTATATTTTTAAATTATAAGTATTTATTTATGGATATGTATTAGTTGGGCAACAATTTGAATATTGAATTTTCAAGTAGTAATTATAACTTATGCATTAATATAAATCTTATAAAGAATTTCATTCTATGATTTTAGATAGCTATACACTATGAGGTATTTATTTTTTTGAAATGATTATATATTTTTAAATAAGGAAAACAATTTTAAATGTGTTATATATAATATCTGGAGTATTGTTAGAATTAATTGAGTTGATGTTTAAATAAGTTTGGAAAATGGAAACACAGTCATTATAGGATTAATAAAATATGCTGTAATTCTTTGTATTATGCAGAGCTCCTTTTTGAACCCTTGAAAAAACCCGTTTGGGCGAAACGGGTCCCATCGGGGCATGCTAGAGACACTGCATTAAAGGATAAGTAAAAGATGTAAAAAGCTGCTGTTATTGTCATTCTTTCACTAGATAATGATTTAATATAACAGCAAGCTTAAAAGTTGGTGGATTAAGCATATCTGCTATCATCATATGGAAGGCCTGAATGACAATTTACACAATAGTGATATATGTTTTAGAGCCTTTCTACAATCAATCCCTTATTAAGTGAGGTTGATATCTGTTGTGGAAGTTTCCAAGTTGCCTCACTTTTTCATCTTCGTTTTGGCTTTAGTGCACAATTTTAGGCCCAGATCCCAGATCTGCACATAAGCTAATTAGTTAATTAGATGATAACAATCATTATCATTAATTAGCAGTAAGTAGAAGGTATGCGTGGATCTGTCCTGCACCCTAATCTATAACATGTGCATCTAAATTTTATTGCATGCAACTCCAAAGGTGGTGTGGCCATGAGGGGGATATGGGCAGTTCAAGGGTGTTCCCAGAATTTAAGGCCACCCAGACATGCAACAGAGAAGTGGGGCACCTTAGAGGGCACTGTTGTAAATTTCACAAAAAGGGTGCCAGATAAACATTTCACCAGAATACCCACATCTCGCCCAGATATGCCCATTTTAGCTCTGGGCACACAGCGGGAATCAGAGGCCTATAAAGTCACGCCACACATTCAGAAACTTGGTTTGAATACACAAGGAAACAAAACAATTTTTTTTTTGAATCATCTAACGCAGTACATTTTTCTAAATCAGTTTTTCATGCTGATTGGGGGCCTGGCTTGCCTGCAGACAAGATGGCTGGGTGATTCTGAAGCTCCTCCTTCACTTGCACCATTCTGCTTATCTGTCAGCATAGAAGTTCTATTTTTCACTCTAAAAGTGAATAATTTATTTGACAAGATCACCTACAGCAAGTATGGCATCTGGCAGGCAGACTAATAATAATAACTTTATTTTTCTATACCGCCATAATCAAACGACTTCTAGGTGGTTCACATTGAAAGAAGGCTGTACAATCAGCGAATTACAGAATGCATGAAGAAAAAACGTTACATAAGAAATTGGAGTTACAGAATTACAGAATGCATGAAAAGAAATGTTACATAAGAGATTGGAGTTACATGGGGAAGGAATATATGCGAGGTTGGAGTTACCTGAGAGATTTCATCAGGGATTGCAGCGGGGAAATAACTGTGAGAGAAGGTCATCTGTTTAGGCAATAAATTTGTTGAATAGAGTGGTTTTAATTGATTTTCGGAATGCGTTGTAGTGCTGTTTGGCTTCATTTATGCAGTTTCTGAAGGGGCATATACTTCTTGTAAGTCCATTCTATTCCTGCTTGTGTAACATATCAAATAACCTGCTGAAACAGTTCTTGTTTGTCAAGAGGCCACAAAGTCTTTTCTTTTTCTGTTCTATAGCTGATTAGTTGTGCCAAGGTTCCCCCAACATCTTGTGCACATCCTGTGCTGTAGCTGTGCGTCAGGACTTAGATAAGATGCATTGCTGGACCTTAGACAAGACAGTATCTGTAGTGAGGACAGCAGAATGAGGCTAATATAAATTGGGACCTGGTCATTTCAGTTTCTCAGCCAGGATTGCTGTCTGTTTGCTTGGTACATGAAGGTTCTGTCCAGGAAGGATTTGTATTTGCAGCCTGTGATCTTTGGGTATGCAAAGATGTTTTTGTTTCTGGTTGTTCGTGTGGGGTTGTGTAGAATGAAGTGTGTTTGCAGGTAGGAAGGTGCTAGACCCCAGACTTGTTTGAAACAGATACAAGCAAATTTGAACAATATTTGCGTTTCCATTAGTAGCCAGTGCAATTTTTTGTAATAGGGGCTAATATTGTCTTTTTTTCTCAGTCTGAAGATTAAGCGAACCGCAGTGTTTTGTACTAATCTCAAATTTTTTTAACTGTTTTTACTGTTTTTTCTCAGTCCGAAGATTAAGCGAACTGCAGTGTTCTATACTAATTTCAATTTTTTTACTGTTTTTTATGGTATACCCAGGTAGACAATGTTGCAGTAGTCCAGGATAGATAGGATCAATAACCTAAAGGATGTTGTGTCAAAGTATTTTTTTATAGTCCTTAGCTTCTACAGCGTGTAAAAACATTTCTTCACCAGTAAGTTTGTGTGGTCAGCCATGTTTAGGTGTGTATCTAGTTTGATACCCAGTATTTTTATGATTTTGGATATTGGATATTCGTGGTCATTTAATTTTAATGATGCTCTTGTTATTTTGTCATTGGGGCTTGCCAAAAAGACTTTTGTTTTTTCTGTATTTAGTTTCAGTTTGAAGTTGGTGGTCCATTTTTCGATTTCTATCATTGTGTGTGAGAGGTTATCTATAATTTCATTTGTGTTGTCATTTAAGGGGATTAGGCTGGATATATCGTCTGCGTATATATAGTGCTTTAAGTTTAATTTTTGTAGTAGGTGACCTAAGGATGTGATGTAGATGTTGAATGTGGGTGATAGTGGGGAGCCTTGGGGGACCCTCAATGGGTTTTTCCTTGGGTTGGAGTAATTTCCATTGCTGGTTACTCGGTAGGATCTGTTTGTTAGGAATTCTTGGAACCATTTCTTTACCTTTCCTGAGATTCCCATTGCATCAAGGAACAGTAGCATGATTTCATGGTCTACTAGGTCGAATACACTGCTGAGGTCTAGTTGCAGGATCAGTGCACTTTTGCCTTTGCTGAAAAGATCATAGAGGTGGTTTAGTATGGAAGCTATAGTTTCTGTGCTGTATCCTTTCCTGAAACCTGATTGGTGTTCACTGAGGATGTTAAATTTGTCTAGGTAGTTTACTAGTTGTAGGTTGACCAATCCTTCCTGTAGCTTTGTGAAAAGGGGAATGCTTGCTATGGGTCTGTAATTGAATGTCAGTGCTGTTGAGTTTTTCTGATCTTTGGGGATAGGTGTAATCAGTATGTGTCCCATGTCCTTGTTTAATGTTCCGTTTGCAAGGGCGGTTGTTAGCCAAGTGAAAAGTTCCTTTTTGAAGTCTGGTGGGGCAATTGTCATGATTTTTAGGGGGACATTCATCGAGTAGGCAGTTTGATTTGATATATTTATTGAATAAACTTAGGAACTGATGCCAGTTTGGAAACTCGAAGTGGTCCCAGATCATGTCTGCTCTGGAATCCTGATTCTGGGGTTCAAGGTAGTGAAGTGTATTGGCTTTGGGTGTGGGTAGAGTTGCTCTTAGGTCTGTGATTTTATTTTTAAAAAAGCTGGCTAGGGTATGAGCAGATGGGGTACTCTCAATGTCCTTTTTCAGGATTTGTGTTGTGTCTTAACGTTTTTACTAGCTTTGTAGCTGGGAGTACAGTAAAACGGCAGAAGCCAGATCCTTCTACTCTGTCTAAAGTGCCCCTCCCAAAGGACACTTCAAAATTTGAACAGCTGATAGAGGAATTAAAATCAATCACAGGTGTGCTGCAAACCAATACAGTGGTACCTTGGATTACGAACATAATCCGTTCCAGGAGCATGCTCGTAATCCAAAATGCTCGTTTATCAAAGCGAGTTTCACCATAGGAAATAATGGAAACTCGCTTTGATAGGTTCCCCCCCCCCGAGGCCAGCAGCGCTGCTCCCCCCCCCTACGAGAACCGGCATTGCTCCCCCCGAAGGTGCCGGTGCCACTGCGGAGGCTACAGAAAAGTAAGAAGAGGGTTCGGGTGGGTTGGGGGAACCTCAGGTCACGGCGGGGGGGGGGGTGCCCGATGGCGGCGGGGGGTGCTGGATTGCAGGGGGGGGAGGATGCCGGTTCGCAGGGGGGGGCTTGCAAATCGAAGCGCGCTTGGTTTCCGAGGTGCTGATTTTGCAAATGTTTTGCTCTTCTTGCAAAACACTCGCAAACCGGTGCACTCGTAAATCGAGGTACCACTGTACTGGCAAGTTGGATACAATGCAGGAAGAACTACATACTCTGGAAAAGCAGATGACAGTGTGTGAGATAAACACAAATCAGCTGAAACATCGGGTAACTGAAATGGAAGGCCATTTGAATAAAGTTCAAATGGATTATAAAGATGTGGCCCATATTACAAGGGAGTTGGAGGAGACTAACGAGAGAAGTAGAAGAAGTAATATCAGAATACTTGGGCTCCCTGAAGGGATTGAAGACAAACATTATTTCTTTTGTGGAAGAAATGCTGCTAAGGTTACTTTCTCTTAACCTGCAATTTCCACTTGAAATTGAGAGAGCACACAGGATTCCATCTAGAATATCTAATGGACATAATGGTCCCAGGCCCATTATCTACAAGTTACTTCATTTCAGACAGGCAATGGATTTTTTATCCAAGGCTAAACAATCCAACTCCTTAAAATGGCAAGAAAATAAGATTCATATACTGCCTGACTTTTCCAAGGTAACTGCAAGCTGAAGAAAGCAGTTTTTGAGTCTCAGACCTCAATTAAGATAGCTGGGTATTATGTACGGTTTGATGTACCCAGTGATTATGAAAATTACATTCAACAACAAAACTACCCACTATGATGACCTGGTGAAATTCAAAGAATTCCTTAATCAACATATGGATCATATGTCTTAAAGAGGAATTAAGAATGATTGAGGCTACAGACTTATTCATAATTCTTTCTCATCTTTAATCAATTATTTTAAGGAAGATATTCATAATAATCTATAAGTAAGATGAATGGGGTTTAATTTTTATTATTTAACTTGTTTTTTTACATTGAATGTGCTGTTGTGGAAATTGCAGGAGGTTTTCTCAAGAGCCAGTGGAAATGAGCTTATTAGAAGAGAGGCAGGACTTCCAGGTTTTCTGTTTCTAATCATATTGGCTGCAGCATGCTGAGTGCAAGTGGAAGTAAAGGTGGAAAATTTCAACATAAGCACAAGACTTCAGAAAACATCGAAGCTGCTGTTGTCACTGCTGGTTTGAAGGGGACTAAGTGTCGCTTTGTGTTGGGGGACTCTGTAGGTAGATTTATGGCTATACTAATTAGCGTAACATAAACAAGTCACGTGTCTCTTAGTTGCTAGGGAAACCATAAACACCTTATCCCAGGGTTCTATACTCTTTGCCAACTTATACAAAAATAGAGACCAGGGCTTTATGAAAAAGTTTTATTATAGATATAAAAATATAATTCATAAGCCAGCAGTAAATAATAACTAATTATTGTTTACACAATGTCCAAAGATATACATGAAACTCAGTACATATCACACAATACTTGCTAAATAAATGAGTAAATAGAGCTAATTCATACACACTAAATAATTCCTTATAATAATAATTCCTGATTAGCAGCAATCTATTACAGTTTATCACCCAGAGTAATTAACAACTCCTTTCCTATCACCAATTAGAGATCTACCTAGCCCAGCTGATAAGGAAATATGATTCCTAGCTCACCATTCTGCAGGTCAAGCCCCAGGGAGATAGAATCAGTCTTTTCTTGGCATGGCATGATGCAGAATTTCTTCCGGTCAGGATTTCTTCTGTTATTTACTGAAGTGAGCTGTAAAAGTTTGTCAGCAAAAGTTCCTTAAGTGATATGAACACCAGGTCTGGATAAAAGTCCTGTTCCTTCTCTCCCTGGAGTAGAGAGCTAATCACCAGAGGTAACTTCTCAGGTCTTAATTATTATAGAAGGTGCAGAGAATCCAATGTTAAGATGCAAGCTTCCTTACAGCTGAGCATAGAATAGAAATTAATAAGGCACCTTCTCCTTTGTTCTCATCAGATGATCTCTCAGAACCAATCCAGAAACAGAACTTGGATGAATAGCCTTTCTGTTTAACGTCTCATACAGGCCTTGGGAAGAGGTGCCTTCATAGATAAGAACAGCATAGAAGCAGATGACTCCCACAGCTTCACACGGGCTGAACATGTAGGCATAGTCAGATGTCCTTGACTAGAGAAACACACAGTTCTGGTGAACATACCCAGAATGCATCTGACCGGCAGCAAAGATGATTTCTTCTTTTTCTCTTCTTGCATGGTTCATGCTGGAAAGATTTCTTGCAGACAATGGTTCATGCTTTATGATGTCAGTGAGACTAACCTCCAGGTGTGAGGAAGAAATCACCCCTATAACTCTGAGTTTAGGATTCTATGACCTGGGAACGGTAGCGCTGCATCTTCAGCATCAGCGAGCGAAGGAGCGCGTAGGAAACAGTTTTTTTGTGCAGAAGGCCAGGAATTATGCTTGGGGTGAAAAAGAGGAAATAGTTTGATGATTATAGACCAGCAGAAGAAAAAGCTCAAGTTTTTGCATTGCACCCGTTTCGATGCTTTTGAGAATGTATGTATGCAGCTGGACATAGAGTACATTATCCATCCACAGTACCTCAAAAACCTACTCGGCGCTGGATCATAAGGAAGGCATTCTATAAAGAAGCCAAAAGCTGCTAAGAAAAGAAAACGTCCAAGCAATACCTTGAAATGAAGATTTGTTAGGGACGGAAATGGCTTCTTTGGATCTAGGGTTAAGTTGCAGGCAGAGTCCTTTCTCACAGTCATTCAATGTATGGAAGCAGGTTGCAGGATTGTCATTTGAAGATGTGGTGTATTAGGTGCCAGCATGTGTCAGAAAGACTTTTAAATAACCCTATTTATTTATTTATTGAATTAGTGCATATTATTATTAATATTATATTATTTATATATATAAATTAATATTATATGACTATAAAGGTGATAAATTGGGAAGCATTTTTACTGTTTGCCTTAATCTGGGATTTGCTAAGGATTCTCTAATTATTTTTATTGGGCTAACTAATGGTTTTTTAAAATAAGGCTAGCAATTTAAATTGACTTTTATGCTGTAAGAGAATCTGATGGGTTTTAGATCTGGGGGTTTGTTATAGTTATTAAAGGGTCTAACTTAAGTATGGGTAAGATAACTTAAGATGATAGATGATATACCATTTATAAGAGTACAATGTTAAAATGAATACATTTACCATATTTAAATGAGTACATTAAATAAGTGGAAAATTTTATGGTAAATGACCTTAAATTATTCATTTTTATGAATATAAAGGGATGAATTGGGAGGCCTTCTTAACGGTTATTTTAATTTGATGCTTATTTATGAATACAAAATTATTTTTATTGGGTATACTAATTGTCTTCTTAATAAATTGGAATAATATAACAATTTTTAATGAAGTCAATAAATATGATGGGATATATCAGGGCATAGCGCTAATAATATCAATTGATTTTTTGGAAAATGTACTTTTAATTATTCACTTTAAATGATACATGATGGGTTATTTAGAGATAAATTTAGGGTGCTTGGGGGAGGACAGTAGTCACCAGTCTATATGTTTACATACAAGCTTTCGTGTTCTATGTTGGGATGGGTTTGGGGAGGGAATGGGGGGATTTGGGCTTTGGGTTCTGGATGTGTGTGATTATATTATTTTTATATTTGATCAAAAGGAATTGGAGGGTTCATTTATTAATACATATTAATCAAATAGAATGCCTTAAAAAATTTATTCCCTGAACGTTAATGGCCTCAATCATCCCATCAACAGGAAAAAAGTGCTAAATTTTTTGAAACAGCAGCAGGCAGATATTTATTTCACACAAGAGATGCATTTATCATCAATCGAGGTGGTCAAATTGGAAGGGGGGGGGGGGTGGGTAAAACACTGTTTTTTTGCACCAGCAATAGGAAAAAAGGCATTTGTGGCTGTCCTAATTAATAGGAAGTGTTCTGCTACATTTGGTAACTTTCAGACAGATCCTATGGGTAGATGGCTCCATGTTAATATGACTATTACCACACACCCCTTCCAGGGCTCTCAGGTCCACAATCTGAACCTATTAACAATCCCTCCAATCAAAGATTTATATTATACCAGAAACACCATTTTCTCTGTCATCACACCCTCCCTTTGGAATGCCATGCCAATGAATCTTCGTTCTGAAAATTCCCTAAGCAAATTCAAAACACTCCGTAAGACATTTCTCTTTACAGATGCTTATCAAAATTCCAATTAATTTCATAAACAAAAACGCTTCCAGGAAGTGATACCTCAATTTTTTTTCTTGTTTTACCCTCCCTTTCTCGCTTCCCCTTATTTTTTTTTTATTTATACAATGTAATTTAAAAACTTGCCCTACCCTCTTCTTCCTTATGTCTCATACCCTTTGTAATTAAGTCTTTGTATCGATCTTACTCCCTCAGTTTTATTTTTATTTTTTTATATTTTTATTTCTACAAATTATATTTCATACTATTGTAAACTGACCAGATACTTGTGATGGTCGGTATATCAAAATTTTAATAAACATAAACTTCAGGAAATAATGCCCTGACACTTTTTAATATTTATGCTCCTAATTCAAATCAAGCTGAGTTCTTTAATAAAAACTTCAACAAATAATTCATTCATGGGCTACGACTAATTTAATTGTGGCCAGAGACTTCAGTGCTGTCATGGATCCTATAATGGATAAACAACCCAGTAAACAATTAAAATCATTAGGTCTAGATAATCTTACACATTCATATGGATTGAAAGATATACAAAATGGCAGATTTTTCATTTTAATGCTCGCTAATTTGTTGTTATGATTCCTTTTTCTGTAATGAGTTATATTAGCATATTTTGCTTTTTCTTTTGAAAGATTTAGATCATAAATAAGATCATTGAGCTCAGCTTGTGTAAAGGTCTCTGGTTCTGAATCTTCATCATTCACATCATCAGGATCAGATAATTCTGGATTGTAACCAGCTGCTGCATCATCATCACATTCCTCATCATGTTCCACAGAAGCAAGTCCATCTTGTGGAGGTACAGGGACAGGCAGTGAGTCATCATGAGGAACAGGCTTAATAGCATAATCCAGAATAGGATTCTGCTTAGTTTTAGCTGAGAAACCACTTGTGTTCACAAGGCAAAAATAGCAATCTTTAATATGGTCTTGCAGTTCCCTCCATATCATTGGGATTGCAAAATTCATTGCTGCCTTTCGTCGATTGAGCCAGTCACAAAGTGTATTGGAACAAATGGTACAGATGATATGTGGAGCCCAAGACTTATCCTGGTCACCTATTGGACAGCCAAAGTGCAATTTGTATACCTTCTTCAGATGTACGTTAATTGGATGAAGTTGTGCTTTCGTTGTGAATGAAACACAAACATAACAGAAACTGTCTGGATGATTAGTACAAAGTCTTGGCATCCTTATACGTTTATCCTATAAATGCATGATATATTGCCCAATTAATGTTTATATAATGAGCCTCATTACAAAAATGTGATATGTTAGTGAAAAACTAAACACAGATTTGAAATCAGCATGAAAAATACTACAAAACCTACCCAACATTAACTCTGATGAAAATGATGTGTTGACCTGTGTTATCAGCACTTGGATGACCTGTTTTTTAGGTCGTCCAAGTGCCGACTTGGGTGGGTTTTTAGACGTGTTTAAGTTTTGATTACACAGGTCAACACATCATTAATCAATTAAGTCGGGCACTTACATCGGCTAGGCACACCGATGTAGTCACTTAACTTTAGGCAGATTTTATAGAATACTTGTAAAAGAATTTCTGACTGCATGGATTAGACTTTTTCTTGGGACACCATTAATAAGTTGAAGCTAAATGCTAGTGAGACCAAAGTGCTCTGGTTTCACAATTCAGCATCTTCTATCCCTTCAACTGTATTGTTAACTTCTCGTACCTCACTACATGTTGATAAAATGTCCAGGGTTTTTAGTACTATATTAGACTCTTCTTTATCATTTGAGCCTCAAGTTATGACTTTGTAGTAGTGCTGCCCAATTCAGGGAAAACATTTTTTATTCGATTCAGCCTATTGAATCAATTTTTTGATTCAATTTGCTTTCCTGCCCAATCGGGTGTTTTTCAACATTCTGGAGGGTTTAATTTGTAGCCCTTTCACCCACCCAACCCCCCTTTGCCCTCTTCAACCCCACGCCAGTGCTGTGGTGTAAACAAAGTAAACAAAAAAGACTTTTGTTGTCTGGTCAAATTATTCATATTGTGTAGGTCCCAGGCTCTGGTTTCTGTTTGTTTTCTGTTAACTCGCTCACCAGGGTCTCTTGCCCATTTGACGTTTTCTTCTTTCTCTGTGCTTACCATCCATCTTCCATCTCTGTACCTTCCCTTCCACTGCCATATCCAACATCTCTTTCCCACTGTCTTCTCTCTCTCACTCTCTCTCTCTCAAACCTCTCTATTCTGCTCCATGCAGCATCTCTCCCTTCCTTCCCTCTATTATCATGTGCAACATTTCTTTCTCTCTCCCCATGCACCATCTCTCCTTGCCTTCCACCCTATGTCTAACATTTCTCCATATCTCTTCTCCATACATGTCTTCCTCCTCTCTGTCATATGCAGAATTTCTCCCTCTGTTGCATCTCTCCCTTCCTCTCCTCCAACCCATGTTCAACAGTTCTTCCTATATCCTCACTCCCCCGTGTAGCAGCTTTTCATCCCTCTCTCTCTCTTCCCCCAATGCAGTAGTTTTCCATCCCTCCCTCCCATCCCCCTGTGCAGTGGCTTCTCCAAAACTCCCTCCCATCCCCCTGTGCAGCAGCTTTACATCCCATCTGTCGTCTCCAGTATGTATACAACATGGCAATCAGACTTCTAAAAAAATCTCTGTGCCCACGTACCACTGTTCCCTCTAAGCTGAGCAGGAGTCCTCCACCCACAGTCTCACCAATAGAGGGTGCTGTTTTACTGTCACATTTTTCAATTGTGAGGGACAGGCAAGTTCTGCAGGACTCCAGGGAACATACCTGTCCTTAGCGACTGAAAATATTCCACCCCCTAGTGGTAGCAATGCAGCTGGAGGACACCTGCTCAGCTTAGAGGGAACACTGCCACGACCCTGTCTCCCAGGCTCTATCATCGGCTCTCTGGTTGCCCGTAGCCAAACATTATATCATCAAGAGCCTGATGCTAGCATTCAAATACTTGCACAACATGGCACTGGGCTATATGATGCCCAAGCTTTTACCATATGTGCTGAACAGGTTCCTCCACTTCCAGGATCTCCCAGGATGAAATACACCTCAAAACGCTCTCTGGTCATGCCCTTCAACTATAAACTGCCAAACAAACTCCCACTTCATACCAGATCAGATCCCTTGAAGGACTCCTGAACTTTAGGAAAACAAGAAAAAACATATCTCTTCACCTAACTCCCCTGCCCATGACTGATGGATTTCAAAGAAATGTTTATTGGTACTAGGTCCTTGGTATGTGTCGCATTGTAGCATGATCTTCAAATACCACTTTATACTCCGTACACAAATGGTCTCTTTTCCCTCCCCCTTTTTTCCTTTCTCTTCCTTTCTTTCAAGGTTTAATAAGTATTTTGTATATAGTAATTGCATCCTTAATAGACTGTGTGCTTTTATTCCCAATTAGTATATTTAAATTTGCTTGAAATGATGGATTTAAAGTAAAAATGATTTTTAACTGGGATTCTGAAAAGTTTGGAGTCCAGCCCTGCTCCCAGCCATCTTGTCCAGGTGCTAGAAGGCACTTATTGCAGGGGCATGGCTGGGTGTGCCAGAAAAAGGACCGAGCCAGTTTGCCTTCAGACAGTGTTAAGCAAAAGGACAAAAGATGTGGCCAGACAGATGCAGCTAAGGCGAATACACAAAAACATGGCTGGAGAAAATCTCACCATGACATCACCAAGATAAAGACTGCCCTGCTCTATGATGTACTGCTTTATGATTGGATGCCCCGGAGTTTTGATGCATCCTGTCAAATCCCTTCACATCTATAAAGCCAGAAGATCCCAGTATTCTTTTTCTTTCCATCTGCCTTCGGACCAGTGCTGGACCAAGCTGCAACCTCTGTAAACATGTGCTTGAGATTATCCTGCGGCCTTCTAAGGATTTTTCAGCCAGCATATGTGAATAAACGTAATCATTCAATCTTAGAGAGAAATTTTGGCTGTGTATGTCTATTAATACTTTGCTCAAAAAGATCCTATCTGTAACTGCTTCTACCGGCTTGGTTGTAATTTTATACCTACGCTAAAAAGAAAATAAACTTTCAATTTGCTTATAAATGTTCTGAGTCTTGTTCCTTAAATATATATAAATATATCTATTTATCTATCTATCTATATCTATATATATATTTAATTATATTTTCCAAGCTGAGTTTTAATTAAGTGAGCTAACTTTCCCCAAATTAATATTTCTTTCTAAAATATATTCCTCTCTATGAGAGTGATATATTTTTTTGGTGGAGATTAATTTTAATTTTTATAACAACATTAGGATAAAAAAACTTGCATTGAAAACTCTTACACTGTAACTATGGCAAATTTAACCTGTAAATTGTATATTATATATATTGGTATTAGATCCCTAGTATGTATGGGTCGAGTTAGGATAAAAACTCGTAACAACAAAACTTGTACAGTACTGTAACTATAGCGAATTGTAACTGGCCAACACTCAGTTTGGTGCCTCAAATGTTAAACCTATTTCTGGTTATATTTGACCTGCTGATTCCAAAAATGGCACCAGTTTTATCCTATCAGCTCTAGTTTTTGAATACAGAGCATGTGCCATATACCACTCTTCACTCTGCTCACCAATTAAAAAATCAGGATATTTTAATGTAATGTTTAAATTAATATCTTTTATGCATGAAAGAAACATATTAAAAATTAAAAGAAAAGTGTACAGCATAACAATTACATTACATTACATTACAATGGAGATTTCTATTCCACCAATACCTTGCGGTTCAAGGCGGCTTAAAAAAGAATTATAGAAGATAGGTTACAAAAGAAGATTAAAGGTCGTTTCTAGTGAAGATAAAGAGTAGGTCAGGTAGTTTCAGTGAGTAAGGAAGAAGATGGGAAGAAGTAGCGTATTCGTGGTGTTAAGACTTTTTCAGGGATTTCTTGAATAGTATATCTACTTATTTCTTACCAAAAGCACACATTTATGATACAAACTTTCCAGTATTTGACACACAAGAAGCTCCTTTTGTAAGACTTCCAAGAGCTGAGCTGAGGATTTCAATGTATCCTCAATGGTGACATCTAGATCCTTTTCTTGGGCTAACATAAAACCCAGCATCATGTAGCTATAGTTCTGGTTCCTCTTTAAACATCATCTGCCATTTTGATGTCCAGTCTCCCAGTTTCACAAGATCCTCATGCAATTTTTCACAATCCTCTTGCGATTTAACAACTTATATTAACTTTATGTTATCAGTAAATTTAATTATCTCACTAGTTATTCCTATCTCTAGATCATGAATAAATATGTTAAAAAGCAGTGGTCCCAGCACAGACCCCTGGGGAACCACACTATTTACCCTTCTCCATTATGAATATTAACCATTTAAACCTAATCTCTGTTTCTGTCTTTCAACCAGTTCTTAATCCATAATAGGATATTACCTTCTATCCCATGACTTTCTAATTTGCTAAGAAGTCTTTCATGAGGTACTTTGTCAAATGCCTTTTGAGAATCCAAATACACAATATCAACTGGCTCACCTTTATCCACATGCATATTCACTCCTTCAAAGAAATGCAAGATTGGTGAGGCAAGATTTCCCTTGACTACTGTAAATCCATATTGGCTTTCTCTCATTTTTAACATAGTAACATTGTAACATAGTAGATGATGGCAGATAAAGATCTGAATGGTCCATCCAGTCTGCCCAACCTGATTCAATTTAAATTTTTAAATTTTTTCTTCTTAGCTATTTCTGGGCAAGAATCCAAAGCTTTACCCTGTACTGTGCTTGGGTTCCAACTGCCGAAATCTCTGTCAAGACTTACTCCAGCCCATCTACACCCTCCCAGCCATTGAAGCCCTCCCCAGCCCATTCTCCACCAAACGGCCATATACAGACACAGACTGTGCAAGTGTGCCCAGTACTGGCCTTAGTTCAATATTTAATCTTATTTTCTGATTCTAGATCCTTTGTGTTCATCCCACGCTTTTTTGAACTCAGTCACAGAGTACTCTCTACTACCTCTCTCGGGAGCGTATTCCAGGCATCCACCACCCTCTCCGTAAAGTAGAATTTCCTAACATTGCCTTTGAATCTACCACCCCTCAACCTCAAATTATGTCCTCTGGTTTTACCTTTCCTTTCTCTGAAAAAGATTTTGTTCTACTTTAATACCCTTCAAGTATTTGAACGTCTGAATCATATCTCCCCTGTCTCTCCTTTCTTCTAGGGTATACATATTCAGGGCTTCCAGTCTCTCCTCATACGTCTTCTGGTGCAAGCCTCCTATCATTTTCGTCGCCCTCCTCTGGACCGCCTCAAGTCTTTTTACGTCCTTCGCCAGATACGGTTTACAAAATTGAACACAATACTCCAAGTAGGGCCTTACCAATGACCTGTACAGGGACATCAACACCTTCTTCCTTCTACTGACTACGCCTCTCTTTATACAGCCCAGCATCCTTCTGGCAGCAGCCACTGCCTTGTCACACTGATTTTTCACGTTTAGATCTTCGGACACCATCACCCCAAGGTCCCTCTCCCCGTCCATGCATATCAGCTTCTCTCCTCCCAGCATATACGGTTCCTTCCTATTATTAATCCCCAAATGCATTACTCTGCATTTCTTTGCATTGAATTTTAGTTGCCAGGCATTAGACCATTCCTCTAATTTTTGCAGATCCTTTTTCATATTTTCCACTCCCTCTTCGGTGTCTACTCTGTTACAAATCTTGGTATCATCTGCAAAAAGGCACACTTTTCCTTTTAACCCTTCAGCAAACATATTGAACAGGATTGGCCCCAGCACTGATCTCTGAGGGACTCCACTACTCACCTTTCCTTCCTTCGAGCGACTTCCATTAACCACCACCCTCTGGCATCTGTCCGACAGCCAGTTTCTGACCCAGTTCACCACTTTGAGTCCTAACTTCAGCCCTTCAAGTTTGTTCAACAGCCTCCTATGATGAACTGTATCAAAGGCTTTGCTGAAATCCAAGTAAATTACATCTAGCATATGTCCTCGATCCAGCTCTCTGGTCACCCAATCAAAAAATTCAATCAGGTTCGTTTGGCACGATTTACCTTTTGTAAAGCCATGTTGCCTCGGATCCTGTAACCCATTAGATTCCAGGAAGTACACTATCCTTTCTTTCAGCAAAACTTCCATTATTTTTCCAACAACTGAAGTGAGGCTCACCGGCCTGTAGTTTCCTGCTTCATCCCTGTGACCACTTTTATAAATAGGGACCACATCCGCTCTCCTCCAATCCCCAGGAATCACTCCCATCTCCAGAGATTTGTTGAACAAGTCTTTAATAGGACTCGCCAGAACCTCTCTGAGCTCCCTTAGTATCCTGGGATGGATCCCGTCTGGTCCCATCGCTTTGTCCACCTTCAGTTTTTCAAGTTGCTCATATACACCCTCCTCCGTGAACGGTGCAGAATCTACTCCATTTTCTCGTGTAACTTTGCTAGACAATCTCGGTCCTTCTCCAGGATTTTCTTCTGTGAACACAGAACAGAAGTATTTGTTTAGCACATTCGCTTTCTCCTCATCACTTTCCACATATTGGTTCCCAGCATCTTTTAGCCTAGCAATTCCATTTTTCATCTTCCTCCTTTCACTAATATATCTGAAAAAATTTTTGTCTCCCTTTTTTACATTTTTAGCCATTTGTTCTTCCACCTGTGCTTTCGCCAGACGTATCTTTCTCTTGGCTTCTTTCAATTTCACCCTGTAGTCCTTTCTGCTCTCCTCTTTTTGGTTTTTTTTATATTTCACGAACGTCAACTCTTTCGCCTTTATTTTCTCAGCCATTAGGTTGGAGAACCATATCGGCTTCCTTTTTCTCTTGTTTTTATTGATTTTCTTCACATAAAGGTCCGTAGCCATTTTTATCGCTCCTTTCAGCTTAGACCACTGTCTTTCCACTTCTCTTATGTCCTCCCATCCTAATAGCTCTTTCTTCAGGTACTCTCCCATAGGATTAAAGTCCGTACGTTTGAAATCTAGGACTTTAAGTATTGTGCGGCCGCTCTCCACTTTAGCCGTTATATCAAACCAAACTGTTTGATGATCGCTATTTCCCAGGTGAGCACCCACTCGAACATTAGAGATACTCTCTCCATTTGTGAGGACCAGATCCAATATCGCTTTTTCCCTTGTGGGTTCCGTCACCATTTGTCTGAGCAGAGCCTCTTGAAAGGCATCCACAATCTCTCTACTTCTTTCCGATTCTGCAGACGGAACATTCCAGTCCGCATCTAGCAGGTTGAAATCTCCCAACAGCAGAACCTCCTCTTTCCTTCCAAACTTTTGGATATCCACAATCAGATCCTTATCAACTTGCTGCGATTGAGTTGGAGGTCTGTAGACTACACCCACATAGATAGAAGTTCTATCTTCTCTTTTCAGAGCAATCCATATCGCTTCTTCCTCTCCCCAGGTCCCTTGCATTTCGGTCTCTTGGATATTGATCTTTACATAGAGAGTTACTCCTCCACCTTTTTGACCATCTCTGTCCTTCCTAAAAAGATTATATCCTGGTATGTTTGCATCCCATCCATGTGATTCACTGAACCATGTCTCTGTGATAGCGACAATATCTAGATCTGCCTCTAACATCAGGGCTTGCAGATCATGAACTTTGTTGCTTAGACTGTGAGCATTTGTGGTCATCGCTTTCCAGCTATTTTTCAGCGATAATCTCCTTTTTCGTATGGATTTTTGTTTCGTTTCACTTTCCGTTGCAATACTAAGAAATGAGTTGCTGATATTGCTTATGTTGCAGTCTTTACTACTATCACATCTTTTCTTTTGCCGGGGATGGTCTCTTTAATTTCCTTCATACAAACACCATCCCCACCTTCTAGTTTAAATGCCTAGAAAAATATTGTCTAAATTTCTCTGCAAGGTTTCTTTTTCCTGCTATAATAATATATAGCCCATCAGTGTAATATAGCTTCTTGTCCTTCCATGTATTTCCCATCCTCCTATGTACCTGAAGCCTTCTTGATGACACCAGGCTTTGAAGTCTATTAAAGTCCTCTGTGTTTTTCACTCTTTGCTCTCCCTTTCCATATGCAGGCAGTATTTCAGAAAAAGCTAAAGTGTTTACAAAACGTTTCACGCCTTCACCAAGTTTCCAAAAAGCTTTATGTGCTGTAAGTGTTGAGTTGTTGTCCAGGTCATTTGTTCCCAGATGGATGACAACATCAGTGTTAAAATCCTTAGTTTCTTCCTTAATTATAGTCTGTATTTGCCTGGAACTCCTGGTAGCTGAGGATCCTGGAAGACATTTCACTATTTTGGTCTCCTCGCCTTGTGTTCCAAGGTTAATGCCTCTGATGATGGAATCCCCCAACAGTAATAGTTTTCTGTTTTTGGCCTTTTTATTTGTGCTTAGGGTGTGCTTGCTCTCTTGAGTTACCTTCATTGGTTCCAGTCCCACTTCCCTTCTGTTTTCTAGAGTATCGCAGTGCACTAGTGGAGCGAAGGAATTCTGTAGAGGTAATATTTGTGAAGGTGGATGTTTCTGTGTTACATGTCGCAGTCTTCCTGAGCCTACTGTGACCCATTTATTCCTGGGCTGTTTTATTATTTGAGGTAGAGGTGGTAAGTTGGTATGGTTTTGTGGAGTGATGAAAGCTGCTTTAATTGTATTCAATTCCTGTTTAAGTTTGCAGAGCTCCTCTTTAATACTAGCAAGTTAAAGATAGATGGGGCAAGCCTTAAGCCTCCAAATAGTATGTCTTGGAATTAAAACACCACAGTGATTGCATAGAATAAAGGTCATCTTGATTGGTTGTGAAGTGACTTGATTTGAGTAGTCCTGATTATTTGGGTCTCTATATATGGTGGGACTATAAGTCTTACCCTTATTCCTATGAAGAGGAAGAGGAAATAAGATTTAACAGAGGAAAGAGAAGGGTTTATTTTTTTGTGCTTTTTTGTGTTTTTTTTTGTAAGAAACAGGGAGGAGAAGAGAAATTAAGCAGATATAATGCTGAAAACCAGTGAAAAGAGCAGAATATGAAATGTTGAGCAACTTATCTTATTGAAGTTCACAGGGCAGCCTTGACACACAGCACTGACCCAAAGATAATGCAGTTAACCTTAGAAGTAAAACAGAGCCCCTCCCTTCTCCACCTAATCGGCAGACACAATGGCTAAAAACTAGTAAGTTAGAAATATAGGCTCTATACCACCTAAAACACAGTATTTTAAACAGAAATGCAGGTTCTATAACAAATCAGTGGCTACCCTAAAACACAGGATTTATAACAGGATTTTCCCTACTTTAGTCAACCTGAGCCACAGGCACCAGGATTTTATTAAAGTTAATAAACTCTTACCCTTATTCCTATGAAGAGGAAGAGGAAATAAGATTTAACAGAGGAAAGAGAAGGGTTTATTTTTTGTGCTTTTTTTAAGTAAGAAACAGGGAGGAGAAGAGAAATTAAGCAGATATAATGATGAAAACCAGTGAAAAGAGCAGAATATGAAATGTTGAGCAACTTATCTTATTGAAGTTCACAGGGCAGCCTTGTTCACAGCACTGCTTATGTATATTTTCTGTCATTTTTGTTCTTTATAATAGTCTCCGAGTGACAGGGTGGAGTACTTGTCACTGGTCAGTGGAGGGAGCCCAAGAAGTGGAGCTCATTGAGCCTGAGAGGACAGCTAATCTGCATAGAGCTGCAAGTATTGATGGGAGCTGTCCACTCACCCTGAGTTGATTGTGGTGCTGAAAAGAAAAGCTCCCAGCACAAAGCTCAGAAGGCAAGGAGCATCTTCAGGAGTTGAGCAACTTTCAGGTGGAGGAATGTAGGCCTCTGGTACTGAGAGGGGACCTGGTGTAGTGGGAAGGGTGGCCAGGATGGCCAGTCCTGGCAGGGAGGACTGGTGCAGCATAGAAAGCCCAGTAGTGAGAGGGTCTGTGGGGACTTATATACTGACAGAGAGAGATCTAGTTCTGTCATAAAACCCAGTGGTGGTGAGAGGGTCTGCAAGGGCCACCAGCAGGAAAGAGCTAAGAGTAGCCAGATGTCCTGGTAGAGCCTGGAGACAAGAAAGTGGCTCAGACTTGAAGACCAGTGAAGAAACATCCAGGTGGTGGGGACCCAAGAGGTCAGGGAGTGAGGGACTAGTGGTGGCCCCACAAAGAGGCAGCTGGAAGAGCTGGCAGTCCAAGGCTAACGGGGTCAGGTGGTGGGACCAGTGATGGCACCA
This sequence comes from Geotrypetes seraphini, assembly GCF_902459505.1. NCBI lineage: Eukaryota > Metazoa > Chordata > Amphibia > Gymnophiona > Dermophiidae > Geotrypetes > Geotrypetes seraphini. Next base: position 195,423,461 of record NC_047088.1, on the reverse strand, counting down.
AGAGCCATCAAAGAGAACGCCAGGTGAAGCAGCCTGAGAGACCCTGGGAGCATTGGCTAAGATCTAAGGAGCATCTGACAGAGAAACCAGCTGGGACAGTGGCAACCAGCGGAGTGAATGGTGAATGGCACTGGAAGCTGCTGAAGACCTGGAGGGCCAATACAGGGTTAGAGGAAAGACTCAGGAGAAACCTGGAAGGACAGAATCCAGGGAGGACCTCAGGACAACCAGGTTGGGAAGACCTGGTTGCATATTTTAAGAACTGTGTGTGTAACCCTGTTGTGTTGTGTAGAGAACAAAGGTATCTAGGGATGGATATGTGATGGGTAATACCGCTCAGCCTGATCACATGGTCACACTCTATCGTTTTGCCCAGCACTGATGTCAGACTCACTGGTCTATAATTTCCTGTATCAACTCTGGAATCTTTAAAAAAAATTAGCACCACCCTCTAGTCTTCCAATACTATGTTGGATTTTAAAGAAAAATAGCAAATTACTAACAATAGCTATGCAAGTTCATTTTTCAATTCTATCAGCATTCTGGGATATATACCATCTGGTCCAGGTGATTTGTTACTGTTTAATTTGTCAAATTGACCTGTTATATCTTCCAGTGTTACAAAGATTTATTTGAGTTTCTCTGGTTCATCAGAATTGGATACCATTTCTGGCACCTGTAACTCTTCCCACATCTTCCTTGGTGAAGACCAAAGCAAAGAATTAATTTAATATCTCCACTATAACCTTGTCCTCCCTGAGAGCCCCTTTTACCCTTTGTATATCTGTCCAACTGATTCTCTTCCTGGCTTCTTGCTTTTAAAATACCTAAAAAAGTTTTTACTGTGTCTCTCTTTGCCTTCCTTATAAGCATCTTGCATTTGACTTGCTATTCCTTGTGCTGTTTACAATTATTTTCAGTCTGAAGGATTCTATTTTAGCTCTAATAGCTTCCTTCATTTAACTCGTTAGCAACGCTGGCTGCCATTTTGTCTTTATTCCTCCTATTTTAATGCATGGAATATTTCTAGACTGGGCTTCTAGGATACTATTTTTGGATACCATCCATACCTGATATAAATTGATGACCTTTGCAGCTGCTCCTCTAAGTTTCTTTTTTACCATTCTCTCATGTTATCATAGTCTCCTTTTTTTAAAGTTAAATGATATTGTATTGGATTTTCTGTGTGAACTTATTCAAGGGATTATATCAAATCTGATCATGTTATGATCACTATTATCAAGTAGTCTCAGCACTATTACCTCCCACACCAATTCTAGCACTCCACTAAGAACTAACAGCTTCATTCGAAGCACCTCCCTCTCCTATCACCTACATCTCCCTTGTTTTCAAAGCACCTTGATAGCCAAGTACAAAGCTCTGGTGGCTATGCTCCATCTATGCAAACAGGGACAATGAGCCAGTACACACACATACAGCACTGCCTGCTTTTCCTCCTCACCCTACATAGGTTTCTGTTTATTAGAAGAAGTGTAATCACTCTAGGAACTGTAACCCTCTGCTGTGGTTGGGAAAATAATGCTGCCTCCAGAAATATGTTCTGATAGTATTGGAACCCAGGACTTTTCCACTTCTTTGGAAGAGTTGGGGTGGGGTGAGGAGGGTATATAAAAAAGAGTGTATGGAAAGAGAAAAGAGGTAGAGAGAGATGCTGGAAAGATGAATGGTTGTAAGAAGGAGCAGCAGTAATATTGATCATTGAGGCTCAGTTGTGCTGAGCCCAAGTAAACGGAAACAACGTTTCAGCCATTGTGTGTGGCTTTCTTCAGGGTATACTATGAAGTCTGCAGGGTTGTCTTTATATAATGAGTTCTCAAATCTGATTGGCTGAGATTTGAGGTGGGTGGTTTCAGTTTGAACTCTGGAAGGTGGAAAAAGTTGCCATTCTCGGAACATAACATAAGAATCACCATACTGGGACAGACCAAAGGTCCATCAAGCCCAATATCCTGTTTCCAACAGTAGCCAATCCAGGTCCCAAGTACCTAGCTAGATCCCAAGTAGTAAAACAGATTTTATGCTGCTTATCCCAGAAATAAGCTTTGGATTTCCCCAAGCCATCTCAATAATGGCCTATGGACTTCTCTTTTAGGAAATTATCCAAACCTTTTTAAAAACCCTGCTAAGATAACTGATTTTACCACATTCTCCGGAAATGAATTCCAGAGTTCAATTACAAGTTGTATGAAGAAATATTTTATCCACTTTGTTTTAAATCTATATAACATAACATAAATCTTTATATACCACAAAAGCCTTTTGGGTCGAGGTGGTTTACAAAAGAGGTAGGCTGAGTAGAATCAGCGAGTCACATGAATATACAGACTGATAAATAGAGGTGCACAATGTAGTAAGAAAGCAAATCTTTTCAAGAGTGAGGCTAACATAGAGGTAGGATGGTTAAGGTCCGAGAGCTTACAACATGGGAATGAAGGAATGGTGGTGATGGAAGACTTATCCTGGGGAGTTTAGGCTGAATTGCCAAATTTGGAGAAGAGGTACGTTTTAAGATTTCTGAAGTGCATGTAGGAAGTAGATGCTTTGACCAGTGGGTGCCATTCAGGGTCTTTGGAGGCAATTTGGTAGGGCAGGAGGCTCATGATGAATCTTTTTTGAGTGCATGCTTTGACTGAAGGGAAGGTAACTTCATCGCATGCACCCTAGAAACATAGAAACATAGAACATGACGGCAAAAAAGGGCCATCTAGTCTGCCCACACTAATGGCCCACCCCCTAACTACCTCCATGAAGAGATCCCACATGCCAATCCCATCTTTTCTTAAAATCTGGCATGCTGCTGGCCTCAATTACCTGTTGTAGAAGATTATTCCAGCGATCAACCACCCTTTCGGTGAAGAAATATTTTCTGGTGTCGCCATGAAATTTCCCACCTCTGATTTTCAACGGATGCCCTCTTGTTGCCGTGGGTCCTTTAAGGAAAAAGAGATCCTCTTCCACCTCGATACAGCCTGTGACATATTTGAACGTCTCAATCATGTCTCCCCTCTCTCTGCGTTCCTCGAGTGAGTACAGCTGCAACTTACCAAGTCGTTCCTCATACGGGAAATCCTTGAGTCCTGAGACCATCCTGGTGGCCATTTGCTGAACCGACTCAACTCTCCGCACATCTTTTTGACAATGCGGCCTCCAGAATTGTACACAGTATTCCAGATGGGGGTCTCACCATGGATCTGTACAACAGCATTATGACCTCGGGCTTATGGCTGACGAAACTTCTACGGATACAGCCCATGATTTGTCTAGCCCTGGATGAAGTTTTTTCCACTTGATTGGCAGTCTTCATGTCTCCACTAATGATCACCCCCAAGTCACGTTCTGCTACAGTCCTTGCTAGGATCTCTAGGGTGTAAGTCCTGCATGGATTTTTGCTGCCAAGGTGTATGACCTTGCATTTTTTGGCATTGAAACTTAGTTGCCAAGTCTTTGACCAATGCTCCAGCAGGAGTAGGTCCTGCGTCATACTGTCGGGCATTGAGCTTTTGTCGGGCACTGTGCTTTCATCTATTGTGCGGTTGCCTACCATGTTGCATAGTTTGGCGTCATCGGTGAATAATGTAATTTTACCTCGAAGCCCCTCAGCCAAGTCTCTTACGAAGATGTTAAATAGGATCGGACCCCAGTTTTAGTATTTTTAGAAAGAGCAAAAAAAGGGATTCACATCTACCCTTTCCTTAGTGCCAGCAGCAGATGAATCCAGAGATAAGTAGGGATAGCACATATCTACCAGCAGGTGGAGATAGAGAACTAACTCGTAGGTGTATATCTTGGATGGAATACCTCCTGGCCAGCCAGTATGCTCTATATCCAGCAGGTTGGATGACTGCTATTCCTCTAGTCTCCTGGCTTCAGTTTTCTGGATAAGAAAGGCAAAATCCTCCTGTGGCTTAAGCCTTAGTTGAGAAATCTTCTTGTGACTTAGGCCTCAGTTGAGAAATCTTCCTGTGGCTTAGGCATCAGATGAGCTGTGGGGTGTTGGCTGAACGGTGCCAACTTTGCGGGAAACACTTGGATTCTCCCAGGTCTCTTCCCCACCCTCCCCACATCAAGAACCTGAATACCTGAGGGCTTCTTTCCCATAAGTGAAAAAAAAGAGTCTGGATTTTCCGGTGGTGTTGGCATTTCAAATTCCAGAGAAGTGTGAAAAGTAGTGGAGCTGGGAATTGCGGCAAAAGTGGTTAAGTGAGGTAAGCGCTGCATGCAGTCAGGAGTAGCTTCCACTGTGAGCTCGGGAGATGCGGCAGCAGTTAGTTTGACCCAGTAGTGTGCGCTGGTGCCACGAGTAAAAGAAGCGCTGGATGAAGAGAAGATGGCGCCCTCGTGAGAGCAGGCCACGGCAGTGAGTGAGCTCCGCCCATCTTCTTCTACGGGGGCGGTGAGTGAGTAGATGTTACAGAGAGAGAGGCAGAGGGGAGGATTCACAGGCAGGCATGCAGCTCTTCTCTACAGAGTTTGTCCAGATGCTTCACAATACTTTTGTGCTGCAACGGTCAAACCTGGAGGGGAGAGGGGAGGGCTCAGGTGATGGAATGGCCCAGGTATCTTTGTCCCGACCTCTGTTAGGAGTTGGGGAGGGCCAGCAAGGTGCCAAATGACACATGGTAGTGCAGGATGCAGAGGTTTTTCGGTCTGCTAACTCTGAGCTCTCATTTCCCCTGTTTGACTCCGGGGAGTCTGATAATGAACAAGATATGGAGGTGGAGGTAGGAGCAAGAGGAGCCAGCAGCATTTATCTCTAAAGTGCTAGAGTATCTGCATATTTCTCCACCTGACACAGGGGTGACTAGGGTATCCAATCCTCTGATGGCTGTAATGAAGAAGCTTCCTAGAGCCTTCCCGGTGCATGAGGCCATGCAGGAATTAATATCGGAGTAATGGACTGCTCCGGAGTCAGGTCTCAAGGTAGCTAAAGCTAAGAGGCATTTGTATTCTGTGACTCAGGAGGAGCTGGATAGGTTTCAGCTTCCAAAGATGGACGCGTTGGTGGCAGCCATTTCTAGAAGAACCACTCTTCCAGTGGAGGGGGGAGTGGGACTTAAGGATTCACAGGACAGGAAGCTTGAGACTACCTTGAAGGCTTCATTCAATGTGGCAGCCCCGACTCTGCAGACGGCCGTGTGTAGTTCCTATGCGGCACGTGCCTGTCTTCAATGTGTCCAACGGGTCATGGCTGGCCTCCTCTGGGGCTGTGGGCCAGTTGGTATAGGACATTAGGTCCTCATTGTTATTTTTGCGAGTTACGAGTTGGATTCTTCTCTCGCGGAGTAGATTGTGTTAGAATCCTCCGTCTTCTAGTTATCCGGTGGGATATAGGGGGTGAAGCAGGTCCTACTTCCTCTTAAGGCTCCTTGGTTTTTGTTTTTTGCAGAGTTTTTGGATGAGAGGACTTATAATGCTCTGGTTCTATCAGTATGTTCTTTGTGATTTTGGAGGTCGGTTCACTTCTTTATACTCTTCCTGGTAGTAGGTAGGGCTGTGTGGCCTCTAAGATCTTCGATGTTTTCATCTGTCAGGGGGTGGCAGGTTTGTCCCACCTGGTTTAGGTTTGCTTTGATACATCCTACTTGTCTCTGGATTCATCTGCTGCCGGCACTAAGGAAGGTAAAATTATGTCCTACCTGTTAATTTTCTTTCCTTTAGATGCAGCAGATGAATCCAGAGTCCCACCCTAGTGTGTTCTCAGAGGTTTTTTTTAGTTTTTCTCTCGCAGGTTGGTTTCCTTGGTGGATCAGAATGTTCTTTTTGCTAATGGGAAAGACGTTTGTTGATATGGGTTGAATTGGTCCTGATGCTTTGGCAAGAGTGATACTGGCTGGCCAGGAGTGATTTCATCCAAGATATACATCTGCGAGTCAGTTCTCTATCTCCACCTGCTGGTAGATGTGTGCTATCCCTACTTGTCTCTGCATTAATCTGCAGAGTCTAAAGGAAAGAAAATTAACAGGTAGGACATAATTTTACCTTCCAGTCCACTCAGTATTTTATAGATCTCTATCATATCACCCCTGAGCCCATAGGCAACGGAATGCTTTTTTGTTTGGGGGGGCAAAAGCTCCACCCTAGCCCTAGCAAGATTCTGTGACATGACCTCTCTCTCCAGCATCTGACTCCCCCCACCTACCTTTCCTAGTCACTATAATTTTAAATCTTTGGGCAGCCACCGCACAGCATCAGTGAGCAGGCCTGCCCCAGAAGTATTCATTCTGCAGCGACTTCCTGTTCCCACAAAGGCGGGACACTGCAGGCCTGCTTGTTGATGCTGCACAAGGCTGCCTGAAGATTTACAATTACAGCAACCGGAAGGAGGAAGGTGGGGGAGTAGAACCATAGGCATCGGAAGGGGGGCCACAGGGGCCATGGCCTCCCCAAAAATTGCCCTTCCTGTAGGTCAGGGGTGTCCAATGTCAGTCCTCGAGGGCCGCAATCCAGTCAGGTTTTCAGGATTTCCCCAATGAATATGCATGAGATCTATGTGCATGCACTGCTTTCAATGCATATTCATTGGGGAAATCCTGAAAATCCGACTGGATTGCGGCCCTCGAGGACCGACATTGTACACCCCTGCTGTAGGTGATCCAGTGGGGGGGGGGGGTAACCCCCACTTCTTGCGAGGCTGGGAGCTTGCTACCGGCCAGCGTGCCTCTATAACACGCCCCTGCCGGCATCTACTCTTCCCCCTCCTCCCTCCCGCCTGCTCACTCACCCGTCACGTTTAACTTCTTAGAAAAGCACTGCACTGTGCTGCCACTGGCCTCGGCGTCTTCTCTCCACTGCGGCACACCCTCTCTGACAACTTCCTGTTTCCGCTAGGGCTGGCCACAGTGGAGAGAAGATGCTGAGGCCAGCGGCAGTGTGGCACAGCGCTTTTCTATGAAGTTAAATGCGGTGGGTGGGTGAGCAGCGGGAGGGAGGAGCAGGGAGGAGTAGATGACAGCAGGGGCACGTTACAGAATGCTGACCAGCAGGCACGCTGGCCGATAGCTAGGTGTAGAAGAGAGGAGCATATGGGACTGGGGGAAGGGAGAGATATGGACAGAGGAATTAAGAGAGGGAGAGATGGACATGAGGGAAGGTGGAGGGGGGGAAGGGAGAAATGGATGTGGAGGGGGCAAGATGGGGAGGGGAGAGAGATTTGGGGAGGGGAGAGAAGGGGGAGGGAGAGATGGACAACTCAGGGAATACAGAGAAGGAAGAGAACACATGGCTAGGAAATGTGGACTGGGGAATGTGAGACGTTAGAGATGTCATACTTTGGAGCACACCAGGACCTCTGGCCATACTCTGCTGCTTCTGCCTGTGGCTTTATGAAAAAAGAAGTGCAGCTGGAAAGAATGAGGAGACCTTCTTGGATGTTTTAGAGCTAGCCAGAACACAAGTACACACTCTTAGGAGAGGGCATGAACTTGGGACATAGAAGGGAGGAAGGGAGGGAGGGAAGGGGCATGAACTTGGGACATAGGATGGAAGAATGGGGGAAAGAAATGCTGAGGTGGTGGAGAATTGTTAAACATGGGTGTGAATAAGAGGGAAAGAGATGGTGTACATGGGGAAATGAAGAAAGAGGAGAATTATTGAACATGGTGATGGGAGAGGCGTGAGGTAGAGATAAAAGGGTGAAATGTTGGATGTGGTGGTGAAGAGGGAAATGGATGCAAGAGGGAGAAATGCTGGACATAGTGGTAGAGGGAATGGAGGAAGAGATGTGGCATGGAGCTGAAGAGGTGTGATAGAAGCAGAAATATTGGACATGGGGCTGGTGGGCAGGGGGCAAAAGATGCTGCACATAGTCCAGGGGATAAGAGAGGGAGAAATATTGGATGTGGCAGTAGAGGGAGTAGGAGAGAGGCACTCTGGATCCCTCTCTCTCTCTCTTTCCCCACTCCCTTTGCAGCAAGGGAGGGAATGAGAGAGAGAGGAAGACGTTGCACATGGGGGTGGAGGAGAGAGGAAGAAATGCTGTGCAGTGGTGGAGAGGGGAAAAAGAGTGCACTTTATGTAGTTTAATTTTGTGGCTACCATTGTGTATTATTAATAAGATTATATTGTGTGTATATGAAAAATGAATGGAAGAAATGGTGTTTACAATTAGAACTATTATTATGGGGGTAAGGTCTGGGGAGGAGCTTGGGCAGGCATGTGGCGGAGTCTAATGTGGAGCTTTTGTGCCCCCAAACAAAAAAGCGTACCATTGCCTATGAGTAGAGTCATGACTGCCAATTTTTGTGGAGGCCATGGCCTTCCTCGTTCCGATGCCTTTGTATGATCCATTTCTTCTCCAAACAAGAGTCCTAGCTGCTTTAGACTTTCTTCATAGGGAAAGTCTCTTTTACCATTTTACCATTTTCATCACCCTTCTCTAAACCTTTTCTAATTCCGCTATATCTTTTTTTAGATACTGCAACCAGAATTGCATACAGTATTTGAGGTGTGGCCGTACCATAGAGCGATACAAGGCCATAAGCACTTGTGTTGGCCTCATGGATTCTCTAACTTTCCCGTGATCATGTGCAACTTCTCTTTGCTTTCTCTCTATCTTCTTTTCTCTAGTTCTGTAGTTCAATTAGTGTATAGAAGAAAAAAAAAAAATTCTTCCATCCAATAACATATTTAGCACTGACATATCCTCCTAGTTCTATAGGAAGACTGGAACAAGTTCTAATAACAATGTTCACATTGTTCTTGTTATGAGATCCTTCTCATAGGAAACAATTTTTATTTTGAAAGACTTGGCTGAACAACAAATATATCACAGCATGGTGACGGCAGGGATAAATTCACTTTGTGAAAAATGAAACACACTGAATGTTGCATTACGTCAATCTCTTGAGCAACTGTACTGTGAACATTTTAGTCTGGAGACTGGAGTTAAAAGCCCACATTGGATTCAAACAAGAGGCATATCAGCCGCGCTGCAGGAGGGAGCCCAAAGCCAATTTCATGTTTGTTTTCCTGCTCAGATTTTCCACTTGTGAAAGGGCAAGGGTGATTTAGCAAAGGGAAATACATACAGTTCGCTAGCCACTAGATTTGTAAAAGAAATGGATTTGGATTTTTCCTCTTGTTCCCCTTGGGAAGGAACATTGAAAAACAATTCCTGAATGTGTCTCCAAGGCCTGAATTGCCTCTCAAAATTTTCTATTGGCCGAAAATGCATCATATGAAATGTAAATATGAGCACTATGGTTTCATATTTTCCATACTTCTACTACGTTTTTATGGATATGAGTGTCCTCCTATCCTAGTGTTTGTACTTTTCCTAGTCATATAGCACAACCTAGTGGTTAAGGGGCTAACCAGCACCACAGTGCAGTATCAGAGGCTCTTTCTGCAGCACCTCCCCCCTCCCGACAGTATTTTCCTACACACACACACAAAACTGAGACCCATGTCCGGTCCCTAACAAAGAGTAATTATTAGTCTTTCCTATAATTCCCTGGAAAAAAAAAATCCCTGTGCATGAGCTATGTTTTTGGCTCACAGTGATTTCCTTTTTGGATCGCTTTCGAATCTTCACCCACCCCTGTGACTTTTCCATGCTAATATAATTTTACTATGGGTATTTGCAGCATTTACTGAGAATAGTCAGTTTCTGGAGTTTATGCTATTTCACTTTCTTTTTTTAAACGACATTTAACACTTAATAAAATTTTATTAGCCTAGCTTTGTGTTTATAAGGCCACAAAAATCTTGGCAGGTTACCAGACATCCTCTGTATTATGATGCAATGTATTATGATATAGTGTGAACAGTGAGAATAATGCTTGGAAAATTAGCAAAGGATAGGAAATTATCTGGATTAATAGCTCCACAGATGGATTGGGAAGGCTAAGGCAAGGCATGGTATTGACAAGAGACAAGTTTAGGGATTTGGAAGTCTCATTTCTTTCCTATCCTAAGGCCAGACTGACCTTGCTGAGAAAACACCTTCTTGGGGTTACCATATGGCTCCAGATAAAAAAGGATGGATTGAGACATCCAGGCTTTATTTCCACAATGGAAGTAAAAACCAGAAGTCTTAATTCGTCCTCTTTTTCTGGAGCCATAAGGTAACCTTACACCTTCTTGTTCTGTCCCATGTAGAATGTGGACCTCACTGCTTCAGGAATAATTGACTATGAGCTGCAATGTGTGGCATGGCTCCTCTTTATATACTTGCAAAGTCATGCAAGTGTGCTGGCTTGGTTCGCTGAAGTAGTTGCATGACTTACTTTGTGTAATGCATTTTCAATTTCAGTGAAAAGGACAAGAAGGAATTCTCTTTGCAGGAGACTGCTGTTACCAAGTGGATTAAAGCAGCTGTATGGAGCAGATGAAACACAAGATGCCAGCTACATTCTGTTGCTTTGCTTGTCAGATGTGCTTCTGTTTGGAGTAGTTTCAGACTTTTACTGTGAGCTAGAGTTACTGAGTTGTTTGATTGTCAGGAGTGTCTGTCAGCCAAAATATCCTGGTTTGGGATTTTTTGTGTGTGTGTTTTGCTACATGCTGTACATCAAAACAGTAAACTGCGCTGCCACATCTCCTGCTTATTCATTGATTCCTTAAGCAGGGCCCATTAAGGCCAACTGATATCCTAAACACAGCCCAGCAATGGTGCCCTTTTGCCTTTCCATTGTTTAACTGAGAAGACATTAAGAAAGACTCAATAAGTGCTCAGAAATACCATTATTGTATGAAACAAAACATCATATATATTGCATAATGATTAGGAAAACACTGGATAATGGGTGTGGCAGATGGCAGTGAAAGTGTTAAGGGCATGATAGCTCTGTGGTGTCCCCTTGCTTTGGTGCTCTAAGCACATGCTTACTCCCCCTTTTGCAAAACTGCAAAAGTGGTTTTTAGTGCCAGCCAGCACGTTGAATGCTTGCTCTGTGCTGCTCCCAGCATTCACAGGAACTCTTGAGCGTCAGAGCAGCGTGGAGCATTCAGTGTGCCGGCCAGTGCTAAAAAAAATGCTTTCACAGTTTTATAAAAGGGGGTGGGAATTAGTTTGCTAAATAATAATAATAATTTATTTTCTTGTATACCGCCCTACCAAAGGTTCTAGGCTGTTCACAACAGAAAAACAGACATTTCTGTAAAAATACAATGAACAATTAGGGAAACTTAATGTGTGGCATGAAACTATATATTCAAGCCACACTCTGTTCAATATGGGGCAGTTCCATGTAGGTCCCCCAAATTTGGGAGCTAAAATGGCATCAGGAAAGTGGTAAAAACCATATGGTTCTTGAACCAATGCATACCCGCCTTGAAACTTTAAAGGCCAGGCTCTAACGGTATACAACTGAAACCGATCACCTAAGACTCATTGCTGATGGGAGGCATTGTTCACAATGAGTGCCTTTCCAACACTCCAAGGTCCCACCAGACCAGTTTAGCTGTGAATATACCGCTGACACCATTAATCTTTGACTCAAGTATATAGCAAAAGTACTCCAACCAAATGTCTCCAATACAATGTGAATACACTGCTATATACCCTGACTCGAGTATATGATGAATGTAATCTAATCAAATGCCTCCAATACATTATAAATGTATCCTTATATGCCTCCAGTCTACTTCAAAAAATTGCGAGCCATGGAATCGAGGGTGATATAATCACGTAGATTAAAAACTAGTTGGTGGATAGAAAACAGAGAGTGGGGGTAAATGGGCAATACTCGGACTGGAAAAGCATCATGAGTGGAGTGCCGCAGGGTTCAGTGCTCGGGTCTGTGCTCTTCAACATATTTATAAACGAAATAGAAATTGGCACGACGAGTGAAGTGATTAAATTTGCGGATGATACAATGTTATTCAGAGTAGTGAGGACACAGAAGGATTGTGAAGACCTTCAACGAGACATAAACACACTCAAGGAATGGTCCGCAAAATGGCAAATGAGGTTCAACGTGGATAAGTGCAAGGTGATGCATGTCGGTAACAAAAATCATACGCACGAATACAGGATGTCCGGTGCTATACTCGGAGAGAGCCCCCAGGAAAGAGACTTGGGAGTACTTGTAGACAAGTCAATGAAACCATCCATGCAATGCGTGCCGGCGGCAAAAAGGGCAAACAGAATGCTAGGAATGATTAAGAAGGGGATCACAAACAGATCTGAGAAGGTTATCATGCCTTTGTACCGGACCTTGGTACGCCTCCACCCTCAATACTGGGTCCAACACTAGTCACCATTCATGAAAAAGGACATAGTACTACTCAAAAGGGTCCAGAGAAGAGCGACAAAAATGGTTAAGGGACTGGAGGAGTTGCCATACAATGAGAGGCTAGAGAAACTGGGCCTCTTCTACCTTGAAAAGAGGAGACTGAGAGGGGACATGATCGAAACATTTATGATATTGAAGGGAATTGACTTAGTAGAGAAAGAGAGATTGTTCACCCTCTCCAAGGTGAAGAGAACAAGAGGGCACTCACTAAAGTTAAAAGGGAATAGATTCCGTACAAACGTAAGGAAGTTCTTCTTCACCCACCGAGTGGTAGAAATCTGGAATGCTCTTCCAGAGTCTGTTATAGGGGAAAGCACCCTTCACCAATTCAGGAAAAGGTTGGATAAGTTCCTGCTGGACCAGAACATACACAGGTAAGGCTAGACTCAAATAGGGCACTGGTCTTTGACTTAAGGGCCGCCGCATGAGCTAACTGCTGGGCACAATGGACCACTGATCTGACCCAGCAGCGGCAAATCGTATGTTCAAAGATACTTCTATAACTTGTGCCAATCTAAATCTTAATCCCCCAGCCTAACGTGAACATACCTCGGTAACTCTCACTCCACTTTCCCAGTGTATTGTGAATGTCCCCTTAATGCTCTGCCTCCAACATATTGTGAATGCACCTCTACTTCCCTATCTCCACCCGTCAGTATAATGTGAATGTACCCTTAATCCTGTACCTACATAACAATCTATTGATCAAATCGGAAAGGTGGTGAATGTTACGCTGATCTTCAAAAATGGTTCGAAGGGAGATCCGGGAAACTACAGACCAGAGAGTCTAATCTCGGTACCGGGAAATATGGTAGAGGCGCTGATAAAGGACCGCATCATTGATCACATTGACAGACACAGTCTGATGAGGACCAGCCAGCATGGTTTCAGCAAAGGCAGATCTTATTTGATAAACTTGTGGCACTTCTTCAAGGGAGTAAACAGGCAGATAGACAAGGTCGACCTGGTTGACATTGTATATCTGGATTATAAGAAGGCATTCGACAAGGTTCTACATGAACGACTACTTCAGAAAATTGCAAGCCATGGAATCGAGGGTGAAATACTCACGTGGATTAAAAACTGGCTGAAGCATAGGAAACAGAGAGTGGGGGTAAATGGACAATACTCGGACTGGAAGAGCGTCACCAGTGGGGTGCCGCAGGGCTCGGTGCTTGGACCCGTGCTCTACAACATCTTTATAAATGATCTGGACATTGGTACGACGAGTGAGGTAATTAAATTTGCGGACGATACAAAGTTATTCAGAGTAGTGAAGACACAGGGGGATTTCGAAGATCTGCAACATGACATAATCAAGCTCAAGAAATGGGCATCAACATGGCAAATGAAGTTCAACGTGGATAAGTGTAAAGTGATGCATGTCTGTAACAAAAATCTCATGCACGAATACAGGATGTCCGGGGCAGTACTTGGATAGACCTCCCAGGAAAGAGACTTGGGAGTTCTGATTGACAAGTCAATGAAGCCGTTTGCGCATTGTGCAGCGGTGGCGAAAAGGGCAAACAGAATGCTAGGAATGATTAAGAAGGAGATCATGAATAGATCGGATAAGGTTATCATGCCTCAGTACCGGACCATGGTGCGCCCTCACCTGGAGTACTGTGTCCAGCACTGGTCACCGTATATGAAGAAGGACACGGTACTACTCGAAAGGGTCCAGAGAAGAGTGACTAAAATGGTTAAGGGGCTGGAGGAGTTGCCGTACAGTGAGAGATTGGAGAAACTGGGCCTCTTCTCCCTTGAAAAGAGGAAATTGAGAGGGGGCATGATAAAAACATTCAAGATAATTAAGGGAATAGACTTAGTAGATAAAGACAGGTTGTTCACCCTCTCCAAGGTAGAGAGAACGAGAGGACACTCTCTAAAGATAACAGGGGATAGATTCCGTACATACGTAAGGAAGTTCTTTACATAGAGAGTGGTAGAAAACTGGAACGCTCTTCCGGAGTCTGTTATAGGGGAAAACACCCTCCAGGGATTCAAGACAAAGTTGGACAAGTTCCTGCTAAACTGGAACATACGCAGGTGAGGCTGGACTCATTTAGAGAACTGGTCTTTGACCTGGAGGCCGCCGCATGAGCGGACTGCTGAGCACGATGAACCACTGGTCTGACCCAGCAGTGGCAATTCTTATGTTGTGAATATATCGCTGTAACCCGTTCTGGGCTCCTGGAGAGGACGGGCTATAAAACGAAATAAATAGAGTGTAAGTTGCTATTTCTGCACCAGCATTTAGGCACTATCATGCACGTCAAATAAAAAGGAGACATAAACGTGAGTGCAGAACTGTTGCACTTTAGCGTGATATGACTTCTAAATCCGAGTTTAGGCATTTTACAGAATATGCGCAAAAATCCAGTAGAATGTATGACCATTTTCAAAACAAGAAAACATCTATCTTTTTGGATCAAAAATGACCATCTATCTTTTTGAATCATTTTTGAAAAAATAAAACATCCAAAAGAAAACTGCCCAAATCAAGCCATTGGGATGTAGGATGGGCCAGCATTTTTAGTAGACTGAACACTCAGACATCCCAGCAGAGCAATGGGACACCCTAGGGGATTCTGTAGTGAACTTTGTATAAACAATCCCAGATACACATCTCATCGTAACTCCCTTATATTGTAGGGTGAGCAGGGCTGGATTAAAAGGTAGGCCCAGTAGGCACGTGCCTTGGCCCCAAAAATATCAAGGGGGCCCCAGGGTCGGCGGGTGAGGTGAGGTCAGCTTCCCTCCCTTCCAGTCCCTTGCTGCCCTCTCGCCCACAAGCAAACTGAACTCAAGCCGCGGGGCTCTAACACTGCATGCGCTGGCTTCCCTTCTCCTCTGAAACAGGGAGGGAGGGAGGAGGGAGGAGAAGGGAATCTGGCGTGCAGTGTTAGAGCTCCATGGCCTGGGTTCATATCGATCTAACAATGCATGCGCTGGCTTCCCTTCTCCTTCCGTCCCCTCATGACGTAACTTTCTGTTCATCGGAGAAAGGAAGCCGAAGCATGCTGTGTTATAGCCTCACAGCCTGGGTTCAGGTTGCTTACAGGCTGGACTCATTTAGAGAACTGGTCTTTGACCTGGAGGCCGCCGCATGAGCAGACTGCTGAGCACGATGGACCACTGGTCTGACCCAGCAGTGGCAATTCTTATGTTGTGAATATATCGCTGTAACCCGTTCTGGGCTCCTGGAGAGGACGGGCTATAAAACGAAATAAATAGAGTGTAAGTTGCTATTTCTGCACCAGCATTTAGGCACTATCATGCACGTCAAATAAAAAGGAGACATAAACGTGAGTGCAGAACTGTTGCACTTTAGCGTGATATGACATCTAAATCCGAGTTTAGGCATTTTACAGAATATGCGCAAAAATCCAGTAGAATGTATGACCATTTTCAAAACAAGAAAACATCTATCTTTTTGGATCAAAAATGACCATTTCTCAGATGCATTTGTCATCGGTGCCAGAGCAGGGGGGAAGGAGAGGAAACAGATATCAGACCTGAGAGGAGGAAAGGAGGAAGGAGACAGATTCCAGATTTGAGGGGAGGAAAGGAGGAAAGAGAGAGATGCTAAAATCTGCTGGGAGGGAGGGAGAGATGGAAGGGAAGAAGACAGATGCCACACCATGGGGGGAGCGGAGAGAAGTAGATGGATGCCACACCAATGGGGAGGAGGGAGAGATGGAAGGGAGAGGCAGGAAGTTTCTGGAAGAGGCATAGAAAGAGAGCAGATGCGAAATTCCTAAAACAGAAATAAAAACACGACCACTAAAAGCCCTCAAGATCTTCATATTACCTCTCTAGCTATGCTCTACAATTCATATAATTCTGTCATTCTGTAACGCTGTAATTCTTTATTCATTGTAATTCTGTCCTTAAACTAACCTTTTGTAATCCGCCTTGAACCGCAAGGTAATGGCGGAATAGAAATCCCTGATGTAATGTAATGTAATGTAATATGGAAGAGGCAGAGAGAGAGAGAGTAGACAGTGTATGGAATGAAGAGAATTATTAGAAGATGAGGAAAGCAGAAACTAGACAACAAAGGTAGAAAAAAATTTCTATTTGTTTTATTTATTTATTTTTGCTTTAGGATAAAGTATTATTGTAGCTGTGTTGATAATTGTTTATTAACAGAAAATGGAAATAAGGTGATCCTGTTTATTGGACTAATTTTAATACATTTTTTTATTAATTCAGAGACCATTCAGAGACTAATTCAGAGACCTTTCCTCAGGTCAGGACAAGGATACTGTAACAGCAGTATAGTTTACTGACCCGAAGAAAGAGGTTTTAACCTCTGAAAGCTAACTGAGAAATGTATTAGTCCAATAAAATGATGGGCACTAAATTTTCTTCCCGCCATGCCCTATGCCTCCTACCGAAATGCAAAATATACATTGGTGGGTTTCCCAAAGCCCTGCCAGCTGAAGATCTCTTCCTCTAGGAAGGAAGGGGGGATTTGTTCAGAGATGTTTGAAGGCACTAGTATGGTAATCTTTGTTTGTTTTGAATTTTAAAACAAAGGAAATAAAGTGGACATAAATAAGTAACTAAGAAAATGGGTAAATAAATGGGGGCAGGGCATGGTGGAGCAGGGGAAAGGTGAGGGTGGGGCAGGGGGCCCAGTGTACTTGTGCGCGTGCCTAGGGGCCCTCGACAAATTAATTCTGCTCTGATGGTGAGCCCTCCAAAACCCACCCAAAACCTACTGGACCCAACTGTACTCCACAACAAATAGCCCTTATGTCTGCAGGTGTCACCTATATGCATGTTCAATGGGATTAGGGTAGGGCTTGAAAGGCTCACATATTCCACCATAAGTGTAGTAGTTAGAGTGGAACATGACCTGAGTCCCTATCTCTATATATTTTACTACACTGTCCACCAGGCTACTCCAGATGCCTACTTGCTTGAGTGCCTGAACAAATTCCTTTAAAACGTACTAGGAGAATGATATAGAAAACCAAATAAATAAATAAATAGATCAACTACAGAAAGGAGAAAAAAAGTTCATTTTTTCCTGGGCCAGCATTTCCCACATTTCATTAGGAACTTCCTATTTTTTATGATTTCCTTACACTGTGTTGTCATTTTGGTAGGATGACATAGAATTATTTCTTAAATTTGAGACAATTTCTTCGATGGTTTTCACCCACCATTATACTCAAGTAGCCTGAACACAACTGGGAGAATGAGTGCCAGTTGCAAAGCTCCGTGTTTATTTGTCAACATATTTTTATATTAATCAAAATAAAAGTGTCAAAACCAGTTTAGACATTTTCAGCTGACATGTAATTACTTATTACAAACATACAGCTGTAGAAATGTGTGCAGTCAGTATGCAGGATTTCTGCCATAAATTTCTAGATTTCCTGGATGAACTTCTCTAATCATTTTATTACTGTGCTGTGTTCAAAAGAACCCTGCAAAGCTAAAAGCAGCTCAGAAAAAAAAATGAAATCACTGGATTGCCCAAATATAGTTTCTCAGTGAGTTCAGGCCATATCTGTATAGAACAGAGGTTCAATTTGACTCTGCTACCCCTTTAGTCACAACATGGTATACTGAATTAGAAAATCCAGAATAATTGTGTCCGGAGCTGGCACCATAATGCCTTTCTAATGTTTGAGGATCTTAGCTCTAGGAAGACTCTCGCTAAGTTCTGAATTACATCCTGTGATTTGAAGCTCAAATTAAAAATGGAGAGCAAAACCTGAGCTCTTAAATCAGCATCGGGGACTGTGCAGGCTTTATTATACTGACCACAGCACAGGAGCTGATACCCTGAGTTGAAATTAAAGGCTCTATCTATTCCCTAGTCAGAAACGTTTAAAAAAAATGCAAATAGTGCATTCTGCTCCCTTTCCTCAAACTGAAAGTCACCAGATTTTTCTGGAATTACCAGAGTTTATGGCCTATGCCTAGAATTTTTTGGCGATGTCTGTGAATCCTTCCTAGTCAGGTCCATTCTTCAGCAAAGTTATTGAAACATCAAGATTTACAAGACTAGGGGATACTTGATGAAGTTACAGAGTAATACTTTTAAAACCAATAGGAGGAAATATTTTTTCACTCAAAGAATAGTTAGCTCTGGAATGCATTGCCAGAGGATGTGGTAAGAGTGGTTAATGTAGCTGGATTTTAAAGAAAGGTTTAGACAAGTTCTTGGAGGAAAAGTCCATAGTCTGCTGTTGAGACAGACATGAGGAAAGCCGCTGCTTGCCCTGTATTGGTGGCATGGAATGCGGCTACTATTTGGGGTTTTGTAGGTACTTGTGACTTAAATTGGCCTCTGTGAAGATGGGATATTGGGCTAGACGGGCCATTGGTAGATTCAGTAAGGCTATTCTTAAAACTCTGAATGCTCATGGAGGACTTTGCAATAGTACAGCAACAGGCTTGTTTTCCTGTCTCTAGCTCTTAGAATGTTAGGCAAAAGAGATTCTGGCCCCGATGCTCTAAAATCACCATTAAAATCCCGTGGGTTGCTGTGATACCAGTAAATCATTCGATCTGAAAACAGCAATCGATGTTTAAACAACTTTGCGTGCAGACGAGTTTTGCGGAGGACCACCTTAATCCCATCTGATCAGTCATAGGAGAAAGCGACTGACACATGCAGAATTGCTACATCGCAGGGACTCAGCGTCAGTCCTAGGTGTGACTTTTTGTACCGCATCAATGGCATATGCCACAAGAGGGGAAGGGCGGAGAGATAATAACAAATCATGCAAATGTAAAAATGCAAGATATACACTTCTCCCTCCGCATTTGCGGTTTCAGCAATCGCGGTTTCGATTAGTCACGTTTTTTTTTAGCTTGCTGGCTCCTCCCCCCCCAAATTACATCAACTTGCATAGAGAAATCGCTGATTCCCAGCGTGCACATAGAAAATCGCTGATTCCCAGCACTTTCTTCACCGTGTTTTGCCCCTCCTTCAGGAACAGGCCAGGTCTCCCGCCATGTAGTGCACGGTTTCACCATATTCACGATGGTTTTTAATAGAAAACAGCAAATAACATATGAAAAAGTTATTTGCGGTTTTTCTGTATTCACGGGTCTGTTAATCCCCTAACACAGCGAATACGGAGGGAGAAGTGTATATGCTTTTTTCCTACACTGCTTCGGCAGCCCCTATCCAGCTGGTATACAGTTTTAATGGACATGCATGAGACATGACTTTAACACACGTGCATGAGACACACTCTTTACACATGCTTATATTATATGGTGCCCATAAAAATATATTTCATAAAAAGTATATTTATGAACTTCCACATACAATCAGCGACCCAGACCTGCTGGTATATGGTTCTAGCATACGCGTTTCAATGCTACGGCACCTCCTTACTGTCACTAATTTTGGATCGTTAAAGGCCGGCGCTTCATTTTATGCATCATCTGGGCATTGATTGGAGTGCTCATTTTAATACTGATAAGCTCGTTGTAATCCATTTATATATGATTATCGGAGGCTGATACATACCATGGAAAAAAAACGTGATTAGCCATTTTGGGCATCGATATCTGAAACACTTCGACGCTAAACCAGTTAGATCTGACACGGTAAGTTTTGAGCATATGGGCCACTATAGTCTCCTCTCTGTGTCTTTTTCTTTCATACCTTGTTCCAAAGAGAAAGATTTCTATTGGACTTCTAACGTTCCCATCCACTTTTCCTGTCAGTGAGAGCACCATAGCTTTTACATGGGACCCCCGTCATTTTCTCTCATATGGCCATATTCTCTATTATACAGCCAGCCATGAGGCTTGTCCCACAAGTGCAGATTCTTAATATATCAAGCAGTTCTTTTTTTTTTTAATCAATCTGTTATGCAAACATTCAGAATCAAGAGCTCAAAACATCAGTTGTGGTTTTGGCAATAAAGACATGTACACATTTACCAGGGGTGGGCCCTTGTTTAGCTAAGCAGTTCTTTTATATGACACAAAAAAAATCAAGAGCACAGTTTCCCGACATTTAAGCTCTGTATCAGCAATAATAACTTTCTAGCTTGTTACGTGATTTGTGGCTGTAGTGTTTATCTGCATATCACTTGCCAGGGCTCACTGTTTAGATCCAAGACCATTTGCAGTTCTTGCTAGATTTCTGCCAGGGCAGAGCAGACATCTGGTTGTCAATTATAATTGCATCCTTGCCCCAGAAGTTGTTTCTAAATGCTCTTGATTTCCTTTGAACATAGACCTGTGATACACACCAGTTTTGGCCATTAATGCGAGGCAAAGTCACGTCAGGCTTCGGCCTAGTTTTAACAAAGATTTATGACAGCAGGGGCAATCATTTTATTGGAAGGGCCTGCTGGTTTATCCTGTCTTGGAAGTAATGATACAGCAGTTTCTTTTTTAGCCTGCACAGTCTACTCTTTGAACATTGACAGAAATAGTACATCAGAAAATTATTTTTCTGGTGTTGCCCTGTTTACTGTTTCCTGAAAGCGTTTTTATCAAAAATTAGTACAAACCATAAAACATCTATGCCAGAGGATGAAAGGGTTTATTCGGATAATGGAAGATGTTATGATTTAGAGCCCACTAACTTTGGACAAGATGTGACACCAATTAAAAACATGAAATCTAATTTCTACGCAAATGAACCAATCACATAATCTCTACCTTATCTGACTGCTACTGACACCGTGTCATTTTTGCACCATAATTCTAGATTTATTGGGTTAACAAGCTGCTTTCATTTCAGTTACATGGCTTGACAAATATACTGCATGTCAAGACACAATAATGTCTTCCCAATTCTATGGCCACTTCATATTTTTCCCAGTAATTGTCAGCATGGAAATAGAATCCCCAATTACCGAGGCACTGATCTATGTAGGAGGCACTCTGTGATTTAAGATTGAAATTTAAAGCTAGAATAAGTTAATTGTCTAAAGGAAAACACTGCGGGAAAGTTCAGTATAATAGTCCCAATGTAGCTTTCAATTCAAATTGCATTGTTCACCAGAGAATTTTAGCTGGTTATTTAAAATCACTAATAGATTATAACCATAAAATGATAAGTAAAACTGATTTGGCTGTTTGGATTCCGTGGGGAAGAAAAATGAGTTTTGCTAGCACAACGGGGTTTTGTTTGGTTCTTCTAACTGAGGTGATAAGAAGTAGGTAAGCCAGCAATGGTTCTCTTATGATTATTTTGTTTCTGCTTGTGAATGAGCAAAATTGTAGGGATAGGTTGCTGTCATATGTAATTATTGAACAAAACTGAGCAAAACCATGCCCCCCCCCCACCCACCCACAATTCACGTTTTCTCATTTGCTGAAAATAGCGTGCACTGTTTTTGGAAGAGTGTTCAATCTCCTCTGCTCAAATTTGAGCACACAAAATTGCGCACAATCCTGAGATCCGTGTGCAAATACATTAGTTAACAAGCCATTAACAATAAATAATTGGATGTTAATCAATTATTGATGTAAATAGCCTTTAATTTGGATTTGCCCTGGATAAGAACATAAATTTTGCCATAGTTAGCCAGTTACAAGGACCTGGCAAGAAATCCAAATAGAAGCAACATCCCATGCTACTGATCTGGTTGCGTGCAATTCTATAAAGATCTGTGCCCAAATCCTCTTGTGCACAATCCAAAAAGAGGCATGGTTGGGTCAAGGATGTTCCAACAAATTATGCGCAGTATTATAGAATTTTGGGCCTGCGTGCCCAAGTTGAGTACTAAGATTGACATCAGATTACAGTTATTGGAAGTCTTCATGCTCAAAGTTGGGTGCTGGAATAGGCGCGATATGAAACCTGCACAAATAGTGAACACATATGCGCACTATCAGGGAAAGGACACACATTGGTTCCAAAAAGGTATACCTTCTGGAAATGACGTCTGTCCCTAAAAAAACAGTGCTTGAATTACAAAGCTGCATACCTTTGAAGATATTAAGACATTTCTGTGTCCTGTTCAACTATCTCTGAATGATGCCCTTTGGCAATTTTAGAGCCTCCTCTTAACTCATGGAGGCAAGAAAGAAAAAAACCAACCCTGGATAAATAGAGTGGCCTAGTACACTGGGTTAACAGTCAGAGAAGTCCTGTTCAAATCCTGCCACGGCTTCTTGTGATATTGGCCAAGTCACTTTTATCAAACAATGGTAAAAAGTGACCTTAGTGCATCCTTACATGGGCCATTCTCACTAGCTAAAGCCATTTTTAGCACAGGGGTAAAATGCCCGTTTTTTTTGTATTTTCAATATTAATGGACAGATGCTAATTTTCTCTTGAGCTCATGGCCATTAGCACATGAGTCCATCCACCACCCGTTATGTAGGACAGTGCTGTCCAATGTCAGTCCTCGAAGGCCACAATCCAGTCGGGTTTTCAGAACTTCCCCAATGAATTTGCATGAGATCTATTTGCATGCACTGCTTCCATTGTATGCAAATAGATCTCATACATATTCATTTGGGAAATCCTGAAAACCTGACCTGATGAGGGCTAAGGTTAGATGCCCCTGATGTAGGCAGTAAGGGTTCATGCACTATCCACATGCCTATCGGTGAGCTCATAGCAATGTAATTGTGCTAACCAATTAGCACAGAACAGGCCCTCTCTGCCCCCCTGATCCACCCTCAGCACTAAAAAATACATAGTAACATAGTAGATGACAGCAGATAAAGACCAGAATGGTCCATCCAGTCTGCCCAACCTGATTCAATTTAAATTTTTTAATTTTTTTTCTTAGCTATTTCTGGGCAAGAATCCAAAGCTCTACCTGGTACTGTGCTTGGGTTCCAACTGCCGAAATCTCCATTAAAACCTACTCCAGCCCATCTACACCCTCCCAGCCACTGAAGCCCTCCCCAGCCCATCCCCCACCAAACGGCCATACACAGACACAGACTGTGCAAGTCTGCCCAGTACTGGCCTTAGTTCGATATTTAATATTATTTTCTGATTCTAGATCAGATTTGGTTTCTTAGTGTGTGAATAGCGGTACACCGCCAAATCCATGCAGGACAATTGCGCTGGGACAAATGTACCCTGAAAATTGCGCACAGGATAATTGAAGCCCATAAGTGGAAGGCCCTGATTTGCTGACACTCCTCAGGCCCTTTCCTCCTCAGGAGTTTCATCTATCTGTTTTGATACTGCAAGGGACTGTTCTTGAGAAAGCCGAGTGGCGAAATATGTTGAATGGGTCCCTTCCCGACGCAGATTAACAAGCTTGAATAATAAAAGAATACACTGATAGTGAAATGGTGGCAAAGCTAATGTTATTTAAAACATTTATATTCTTTTGATTTAAAAGTTTTTATAAAGCATATTGAACACTTTTTAAAATAATTTAAAAAAATCAGATTTGATGATCTATAAGTCACAAAAATGTTTATTACACAGCCGTTGAATTAGTAATTGGCTGGTTGGTGGCATTTCTGAGGAATCTGCAATAAATAGTTCTTGAAATGTAATTTGGAGATTTATACACTGCCGCACTTATATATGATTGAAACCATATTGGCAGTTAAGAAGTATACTGGGCTGCATTCATTAATATATGATAGTGTTAAGGCAGCTTGCCACGCTGTTGGTGAAATGCGCTGCATGGTGCTTTTGAGGCTTTTTCTCCAATGTTGTTGAAAATACCACAGTGTTCTCTCACTTTTGGCCTAGTAACTTTCAGAATAATTATTGCAAACACAGAAAATGCAGCCATTTTACAGCCGTGCTAAAAATGTCCTCAGCGAGCAGGAAACTCACGAACTAGTTATAGCGCAGGTCACTTTTATAGCGCATCTTAATGAAAGGGCCCCTTAGATTATAAGCCCTCAGAGGGTAGGAAAATATCAATTGGGCCTTAATGTACAGCGCTGCATACATCTAGCAGTGCTATAGAAATGATAAGTAGTAGTGTCTCACTGTGAGGTACAGTACTACTGAAAAAGGTATGACCTAAATCTTAATAAAAACACATATGAGAAGAGACTTGAGGACCTGACTAGTATACCCTAGAGCAGTGTTTCTCAACTCGGTCCTGGAGTACCCCCATGCCAGTCAGGTTTTCAGGCTATCCACAATGAATATGCATGAAAGAAATTTGCATATAATGGAAGCAGTGTATGCAAATTTCTATCATGCATATTCATTGTGGATAGCCTGAAAACCTGACTGGCAAGGGGGTACTCCAGGACCGAGTTGAGAAGCACTGCCCTAGAGGAAAGGAGGTGTAGGGGTGATATGATGCAGACATTTAAATATTTGAAAGGCTCCGGGGGAGAGTGTGGCACAGTAGTTAAAGTTACTGCCTTTGCACCCAGAGCTTGTGGGTTTAACTCCACACTGTTCCTTGTGACCCTGGATAAGTCACCTAATCCCCCCACTATCCCAGGTACATTAGATAAATTATTATGAGCCTGCTGGGACAGGCAGGGTAAAATGCTTGAGTATCCACATAAATTCATGCAAACTTCCCTGGGAGAACAATATAGAAAATTGAATAAATAAATTAATATGCAAACAAATCTTTTCTAGGAAAAGGGATAGACTTGATATACTGCCTTTCTGTGGTTACAATCAGTTTACACATTAGAGTGTGGCGCAGTGGTTAAAGCTACAGCCTCAGCACCCTGAGGTTGTGGGTTTAAACCCACGTTGCTCCTTGTGACCCTGGGCAAGTCACTTAATCCCCCCATTGCCCCAGGTACATTAGATAGATTGTGAGTCCACCGGGACAGATAGGAAAAAATGCTCAAGTACCTGAATAACGGTATAGAAAATTGAATAAATAAAATTATATACAGATCAACTCAGGAGTAATGTTAGGAAGTACTTGTTCACAGAGAGGATGGAGCATAATGTCTGGAATTACCTCCTGGAGGAGACAAAAATGGTAATGGAATTCAAGAATGCCTGGGATAAACACAAAGGATCCCTAGATGGAAAAAGAATTAGCTCTGCTTAAGCAGCAAATCCAAGAATTGGGAAGTAAAGCTAGTGTCAGGCACGATTCTACAGTTTGATAGATATGATTGGACTAGAGCGAGTTTCAACAGCAACTCTAGTCGCTTGAAAATTAATCCTGTTCCAGGCAGACGTCTATGGTCTGTGCCTTGGAAATGCAAGGACAGCGCAAAATCAAGTAAGCATACATTATCCTATACAAGAAGTTTAATTTGTTGGGGAGACTGAATGGATCTTGCAGGTCTTCATCTGCCCTCATCTACTATTTTACTGTGGTGCTAATTTTCAAAGCAGATGGACATCTCAAAATGCCCCCCCCCCCCCAAAAGCGTTCATCTGCCAAAAAAATTCCAAATGGCATAGAGTTCAAGATTATACACAAGACCTCAAACACCCAAGACACTACTATAATGAGCTTTGTGTCCTTGCTGGGGTGAAGTGTTCATCATCGGTCTTGTACAGGATTCATTATTTAGTGCAGACAAAATAATTTTTGTACTGTATTGTGGTGGAATAATTTATATTAAGAAGAGCACTTAACTTAAAGCCCGACGGCTACCCAGCCATTTCACTGGTAAGTTTCCTCAGGGGCTGATGCTCTTCAAAATCACACCTGTGTCTATTTAGACATTAGTAGTGCTTGAGTACTCTCCTCACACCACTCAGAAGAAAGTCTTTTCTTCTGAGTGGTGTGAGAGCACACGAGCACTAAAAGATTTTCTTCTGAGTGGTGTGAGGAGAGCACACAAGCACTACTAACGTATAAATAGTGGAAGTGTTGCTGAAGGAAAGGATAGCGAAATTCCTAGAACCAGTTTCTAATCCAGTTCACCACTTTTGGTCCGAACTTCAGCCGGTCAAGATTGTTCAAGAGCCTCCCATGAGGAACTGTGTTAAAGGCTTTGCTGAAATCTAAGTAAATTATATCTAGTGCACTTCCTCAATCTAATTATCAGTTTATCCAGTCAAAGAATTCAATCAGATTTGTTTGGCATGATTTACCTTTAGTAAAGCTATGTTGCCTCAGATCTTGTAACCCATTAGATTTGAGGAAATCCTTTCCTTCAGCAACGCTTGCATTATTTTTCCAATAACCGAAGTGAAGCTTACCAGCCTGTAGTTTCCAGCTTCATCTCTGCAACCACTTTTGTGAAGAAGAACCGTATCCGCTCTTCTCCAATCCCACAGAACCACTCCCATCTCCAAGGATTTATTGAGCAAATCTTTAAGTGGACCCACCAGAACTTCTCTGAGCTCTCTCAAAATCCTGAGGTGGATGCTGTCCGGTTCCATGCCTTCAATTTTTCAAGTTGTTCATAAACACTTTCTTCTGTGAATGGAGCAGTATCCATTCCATTCTCTCGTGAAATTTTGCTAGCCAATTGTGAACACAGAAGTATTTGTTTAGCACATTTGCTTTATCCTCATCACTCTCCGTATAGCGGCTCATAGCTTCTTTCAGTCTCGCAATTCCATTTTTCTTCTTCCTTCTTTCACTAATATACTTGAAAAATCTTTGGCTCCCTTATTTATATTTCTAGCTATTTGCTCTTCTGCCTGTGCTTTTGCCAGATATATCACTGTCTTGGCTTCTTTCATTTTCATCTGGTATTCCATTTTGTGCTCCTCTTCTTGAGTATTTTTATATTTCATGAATGCCAACTCTTTTGCCTTAATTTTCTTCACTACTAGATTGGAGAACCATATTGGATTCCTTTTTCTTTTGGTTTTCTTTATTTCCCTCACATAAAGGTCGGTAGCCATTTTTATTGCTCCTTTCAGCTTGGACCACTGTTTTTCCATTGCCCTTATGTACTCCCATTCTATTAGCTCTTTCTTCAGATACTCCTCCATTTTACTAAAGTCCACACGTTTGAAATCCAGGACTTTGAGTTTTGTGTGGCCACCCTCCACTTTAATTGTTATATCAAACCAAACCATCTGATGATCACTACCACCCAGGTAGGCACCCACTTGGACATTAGAGAACTTTCCCCATTTGTGAGCACCAGATCCAGGATCGCTTTTTCCCTCATCAGTTCCATCATTATTTGTCTGAGTAGAGCCCCTTGAAGGGCATCCAATATCTCTCTACTTCTTTATGTTTCCCCAGACGGAACTGTTCAATCTGCATCTGGCAGGTTTTGGATATCTACAATAAGATCTTTATCAAACTGCTGCGATTGAGTTGGAGGTCTGTAGACAACACCCACATAGATTGAAGTTCCATCTTCTCTTTTCAAAGTAATCCATATCTCTTCTTCCCTTTCCCAGGTCCCCTGCATTTCAGCCACTTGGATATTGGTCTTTACATAGAGAGCTAATTTTCAATCTTTTTGACCATATCTGTCCTTCCTAAAAAGATTATAGCCTGGTATGTTTGCATCCCATCATCCATGGGAATCACTGAACCATGTTTCTGTGATTGCTATAATATCCAAGTCTGCCTCGAACATCAGGGCTTGAAGATCATGATTTTTGTTGCCTAGACTGCGAGCGTTTGTGGTCATTGCTTTCCAGCTCTTTTTCAGTGGCAATTTTATTTTTTGTCTAGTTTTTTGTTTAGTCTCATTTCCTGTTGCCTTGCTAAGAAGTATATTGCTAATATTGTCTTTTGCTGGGGCTGGCCACTGTAAGCGAACTGCATACATATGCCACCCCCATCTTCTAGTGACCCTGGGCAGGCCTCTTAATTCCTCAGTGCCCCCAGGGTAGGATTAATTCGTCAAGGGCCCCTAGGCACCCAAGTACACTGGGCCTCCTTGCCCCGCCCCACCATGCGCCCAGGCGGAAACAGGAAGCTGCATCAAAGGAAAGCTTTGTGCTTGTCTTACTTTATGTCAATGGGGGGGGGGGGGCTCGTTGATGATCGGGGTGGGGCCCACGTTGGTGATCGTCGTTTGGAAGAAACAATGTTGATGCCCTCCTTCATCGGACCCCCCTGACCATTTCGGGCCCTAGGCACGTGCCTACTTGACCTATTGGTTAATCCTGCCCCAAGTATATTAGAAAGAGTGTGAGCCCGCGGGGACAGATAAGGAAAAATTCTTGAGTACCTGTATAATTTGTAATCCACATAGAATTGTAGGATATGCGGAATATAAAAAAACAACAACGATGAAATAATTAAATAAATGCCTAGAAACATATCGCCTGAAAATTTTTCAGCAAGGATTCTTTTACCTTCCATGGTAAAATGCAGCCCATCATTACAAAGTAGTCTCTTGTTTTTCCATGCATTTTCCCCATCCTGCTATGTCTCTAAAGCCTTCTTGATGACATCAGGCTCTGAGTCACACATTGAAGAGTTATGTTCCATGTGGACTTAGGTGCCAGTAGGTATCAAAACCTTACATGCCTCCTAATTATGCCAGAGTTTTCTTGACCTAAATACTGGCACCTAAGTCCACATTAGACGCCTACATGCAAAACACGCCCATGATCCACTCTTAACCATGCTCACTTTCTAGTAGGCACCTTGGACTAGGCTGAAAGTAGTAGGCGCCTCCTGAAAAAGCGGTTCTGATATGGAGAGGACCCTGGAGACATTAGAAACTTAGATATTGATTTTGATTTATGTAGCTTTTTAAACTAATTTAATTTAGATTGCTTTTACTTTAATTTGTTTTATATTGATTTATGTAAAACTAATATTTGGCTTTTAGACTGTAAGCCACCCAGAAGGATATGACCCTTAGCGCGGGATACATTTTTTAAAAATAAACTTGGAATCAGGTGCCTAGAAAGCACTTCATTTTTAATTTAAGCTAATTATGAGATGCTAATAGATTGTTATCAGTGCCAATTAAGCTTTTTAAATAATTAGCCCCCCCCCCCTTTCACTAAGCGATGGTAGAGTTTTCTACTGCGGCTCGGAGCACTAAATGCTCCGATGCTCATAGAATTGCTAGTAGCATCAGAGCAATGTCAGATCATTAGTGCCCTGGGCCATGGTAGAAACCTCTATCATGGCTTAGTAAAAGAGGTTCTAAGGGCTAGATTCACAAACTTGCACGATCGGGACCGGGCAGGTCCGATGAATTCTTTAAATGCCAATATGCAGATGGGGGCAATCGGAGGAATGCACCCATCTGCCTGCCCGGATCGCTCTATAGCAATCCCAGCGCATATGCAGACCATCTGTAGATGGTCTGCGCATGTGCTGGACTTCCAAGCCGGCCAAGTTTTTTTTTTTCTTTCTTTCTAGGGCAGAGGGAAGGGGAATGTGAAACTGGTGTACTGGCAGAGAAAGCTGGGCCCGGCATAGATTTATTTTTTTAATTGAGCCCGTGGTTTTAACCCGCTGAAAGCCCACGGGTTAAAACCACAGGCTCGCAGTGCGGGGCAGAGTAGGGCAGTATTCGGGGCAAGCGGGCAGGAGACGGGCAGGGCGGCATTTGGGGTGAGTAGGCAGGAGACAAGATCTGCAGAGAGCAGGGTGGCATTCGAGGCGAAGATCAGAGCGGAGCAGTTTGGCATTCAGGGTGAGCAGGCAGGAGACAAGAGAGCTGGGCAGAGCAGGACAGCGATTCTGGTCAGAGCAGGCAGGAGAGAGATTGCAGAACAGGGCGGCGAGCAGGGCAGAGAGCATGGCTTCCAGAGTCGGAAAGACGTTTTCGACTGGTCCCCAAGCAGTCGCTTCTTCAGTTGATTGGCCAGCCCAGTCGGATGTGAAATTTTGTGCTGTGAATCGCATCCCTGCCTACTTTGCATGCATTTCACCTCATTTGCATGCACGGATTCAAAGCGGATCGCAGGAGAGGTTAGTGAATAGTGCAGAAATGAAAAATGGTCGCAAAGGGGTCGCAAACCGATTGGTTTTGTGAATCTAGCCCTAAGTGCCTAGATTGGCTATACATGCCAATATAAGCACCTAACTGTAGGTGTCTTTTGTATACTCAGTGGCACTCTCCGATTAAGTGCCACTGAACAAGCCAGGTTAGCCCCAGCCATGCGATTTAAATGGTCAGGAACTGTTTCTGATTGTTTAAATTACTTTGAATACCAACCCCCCTAAATCAGTGGTTCTCAACCCTATCCTAGGGGACCCCCAGCCAGTTGGGTTTTCAGAATATCCCTAATGAATTTGCATGAGAGAGATTTGCATATAATGGAGGAGACAGGCATGCAAATATGTCTTATGCATATTCATTAGGGATATATTTAAAATCCAACTGGCTGGGGGGTCCCCCAGGACAGGGTTGAGAAACACTACCCTAAATCATATGTATACAAGGTTGCTAGTACACTAATTGCAGGTGCACATACTTATCTTTATAATGTGACTATGTAAAGCTTAAAAGTGTTTGCAAGGTGAACACTTTTTTTTTGTTCTTTTGATTCCAGTCATCATGTTGTTTAATGAGAAGGACAGGGGCACTATATACTAGTGCATTTGAGCTTGAAAAGGGAAGCTGCCTTTTTGCAGTTCTAGCCACCATTTTATGGCTGCTGGGGGGTGGGAAGTAAAATGGTGCCTAGTACAATTTTTGTGACTTGTAATCATCCCACCCATGAATACCAAATCTGACCCTTTTTGTCATTGTGTCGCAATTTCATGCTATCCCTGCTGCATCCCCAGTTTGCTTAAACGTGGCCTGCAAGGTGCTATCAAATCAACAGAGCCCCAGTTCATTTGTTTACCAGTGCTGATACTGCATCATGGGAACTCTTGCCTGACAACAAAGGGTTAGAGAAGAAAAGTGGATTGCAAGCATAAAAAAAGAGAGGTTAAATCTTCTGTCTTCTGGAAGGATGCCTTCCCACCACATAGTCTGCAAAGCTGTGGAGTGGTTTGTTTGTTTTGTTTTTTACGTAGCTCGTTTTTGTGGAGATAGAAGGAGATGATTGTTGTAATGTCTCAGGGCCATAGAGAGAGGTGGCAGCAGGGTCTAAGGAAGAGCATAGATAAGCTACAGCAGGGGTGTCAAAGCCCCTCCTCGAGGGCCGCAATCCAGTCGGGTTTTCAGGATTTCCTCAATGAATATGCATGAGATCTATTTGCATGCACTCCTTTCATTGTATGCTCATAGATCTCATGCATAGTCATTGGGGAAATCCTGAAAACTCGACTGGATTACGGCCCTCGAGGAGGGACTTTGACACCCCTGAGCTACAGTCTTCAGTTCCTGACTGTAGGGGAGAACATTATATGGTAATAACAACACCTTTATCAGATCATTTAAGTATCTCAAAATACGGTTTGAAAATAAAGCAATTCAGACATGCATAATAGCCTACTAGCATGCCCATTTGGCTTTTTGTATGCATTAAATCTGGAGAGTTACCTAAGTAGCACTCAACTACTAATTGCAGTGTATCCTAGGAAAGAGGGGAACACTTAATAAAGGAATAGGAGGATCCCATTGGTGTACACAGCACTGTAGAAAATGGCATGATGATAATGTTCCTGCCTACCACAAAGAGCTTATGATGGAAATCTCAGCACAAGACATTCAGGCAGCTTGTCTAAGGTTACCCAGTGAGAAGGGAAGAAGTTCTTGCCTGTAAGCAGATATTGAAAGGAGTCTCAGAGAAGACAGAGCTGATGTGATGCATTTACCCTGTAATATAATTGATCATTGGTTTCTTTCCACATATCTTAGTAATTTTAGTACTACTGGTAATTTCCTAAATATAAATACATTCCCTTGTCTCCTCACGCCTCACTCCCCCTCCCCCCCTTACCACCAGGCTAGGATGAAACCCAGCTGCTTACAGAGCTGGTAGCATTCATCCGCAGCGGCGCTTGGGACTGCAGTACTCAGATAAGCTGCAGCTGTAATTTCTCTTCTTCTTGTACATCACCTGTCTGTGGGTCTTTTTTTTTATGTGCAAGCAGTTATAAATTCAGACCTCGTATCATTTGCAAAACAAACATACTTTGGTCTTAAAAAAGAAAGACACCTCCAACACACCCCCACACTGCATTTTGACACCTCCTGCTCAAATGTCTTCTTTAGGGGAAATTAATAACATCTCTGTGACTTGGGTCTGACAGCTGAGGTGACATCATTGAGCTGTTCCAATATTTTGCTGTGGACAGTTGGAGTCTTTCAACGTGGATGCGGAAACTCGGCCTTCACAAGCCAGGCTCATGTGACAAAGGGAAGGACGAACCCTTCACCATGAAATTTATGTTCCTGGCTTTAATCTAAAGAGGACCAGAGTGTAATATTTGATCTGCTTCCTTGATCAGAAACAATAAAATTCAGAGATGCTAAGTTGCATATCCAGGTCCTGGCCGGAGATTTTGGGGATGGTCCTGGGTTTCTGATCACCCAGGACCTAAATTGCATATATACTAATGCAAGGAGCCTAAGGAACAAAATGGGGGAATTAGAAGTCATGGCCAAAACTGAGAACATAGACATCATTGGGGTCTCTGAAACATGGTGGAATGAAGAAAACAATTGGAATATAGCACTGCTGGGGTACAAACTCTATCGTCAGGACAGGTCAGGTCAGAAAGGAGGAGGAATAGCCCTATACATAAAGGAAAGCATACCCTCGACCAGAGTGGACACAGCAGCGACGACCAACAATTTGAAATTGCTATGGGTTAAAATACCGAGAAGGAAAGGGCCTGAGATAAAGATGGGCCTGTACTATTGTCCACCTGGGCAAACCGAAGCTATCGATGAAGAAATGGAAGCCGAAATGAAGCGAGAATTCAAAAGCGGTAACACGATTATTATGGGAGACTTCAATTATCCTGGGATAGATTGGAGTCTTGGAAGCTCAAAATGCGCTGGAGAGACAGGATTCCTGGAGGCTATACAGGATTGCTTCATGGATCAACTTGTCAGAGAACCAACGAGAATGAATGCCACTCTGGATTTAATCCTAAATGGGCTAAGTGGACCTGTGAAGGAAGTGGAAGTAGTGGGACCATTGGGAAACAGCGATCACAATATGATCAAGTTCAAAGTTGAAGTAGGAATACCGAAGGGAAAGAGAACCATAGTGAGAACTTTTAACTTCAAGAAAGGAAACTATGAAGCGATGAGAGTAATGGTAAGGAAGAAACTTAGAAACACCTCAAAGAAATGGCAGACTGTAGAGCAGGTCTTTATTCAAGGATACGGTGATCGAGGTGCAAAATCTGCATATCCCAAGATTCAGAAAAGGGTGTAAAAAGAATCGAACAGAAGACCCGGCGTGGATAACCAAAGAAGTGACGAAAGCGATAAGTGATAAGAAGAATTCATTCAGGAAATGGAAAAAGGGCAAAACTGAGGAGAACTGGAACGAGCACAGGAAGTATTCAAAAGAATGTCACTGTGTGGTTAGAAAAGCCAAAAGAGAATATGAAGAAAGGCTACCCAAGGAAGCACGAAATTTCAAACTGTTCTTCAGATATGTTAAAGGGAAGCAGCCGGCTAGTGAGGAGGTGGGACCACTGGATGACGGAGACAGGAAGGGAGTGGTGAAGGAGGAGAAAGAAGTGGCGGAAAGACTAAACATGTTCTTTTCGTCTGTATTTACAAAAGAGGACACATCCAACATACTGGAACCTGAGCAAATCTTCAAAGGAGACCAAACAGATAAATTAACATCCATGGAAGTAAGCCTTGAAGACGTACGCAGGCAGTTAGAAAAATTAAAAACTGACAAATCGCCGGGCCCAGACGGAATACACCTAAAGGTTCTGAAAGAACTAAAGGAGGAAATAGCGGAACTACTACAGCAAGTTTGCAATCTATCCCTGAAAACAGGAGTGATCCCGGAGGATTGGAAGATAGCCAATGTTACGCCCATCTTTAAAAAGGGATCAAGAGGTGACCCGGGGAACTACAGACCGGTGAGTTTGACCTCGATTCCGGGGAAAATGGCGGAAGCGCTGATAAAAGACAGCATCGATGAGCATTTTGAAAGAAATAAACTTCTAAAAACAAGTCAACACGGCTTCTGCAAGGGGAGATCATGCCTAACGAACTTACTGCACTTCTTCAAAGGAATTAACAAACGGATGGACATAGGGGACCCCATATACATCGAATATTTAGATTTCCAAAAAGTCTTTGACAAGGTACCCCATGAATGCCTACTTCGGAAACTGAAGAATCATGGGGTGGATGGAGATGTACATAGATGGATCAGGAATTGGTTGGCGGGTAGGAAGCAGAGGGTAGGAGTAAAGGGCCACTACTCGGACTGGAGGAGGGTCACGAGTGGTGTTCCGCAGGGGTCGGTGCTCGGACCCTGCTATTCAATATATTTATAAATGATATAGAAACAGGGTCGAAGTGCGAAATAATAAAATTTGCGGACGACACCAAACTATTTAGTGGTGCTCGGACTAAAGAGGACTGCGAAGAATTACAAAGGGACCTGAACAAACTAGGGGAGTGGGCGACGAGATGGCAGATGAAGTTCAATGTAGAGAAATGTAAAGTATTGCATGTAGGAAGCAGAAACCCAAGGTACAGATATACGATGGCCGGATGTTATTGAGTGAGAGTACCCAAGAAAGGGACTTGGGGGTAATTGTGGACAAAACAATGAAGCCGACGGCACAGTGCGCAGCGGCCGCTAAGAGAGCGAATAGAATGCTAAGTATAATCAAGAAGGGTATTACAACCAGAACGAAAGAAGTTATCCTGCCGTTGTATCGGGCGATGGTGCATCCGCATCTTGAGTACTGTGTCCAATACTGGTCGCCGTACCTTAAGAAGGATATGGCAATACTCGAGAGGGTTCAGAGGAGAGTGACACGTTTGATAAAGGGTATGGAGAACCTTTCATACACTGAGAGACTGGAGAAACTGGGGCTCTTTTCCCTGGAGAAGAGGAGAATTAGAGGGGATATGATAGAGACTTACAAGATCATGAAGGGCATAGAGAAAGTAGAGAGGGACAGATTCTTCAAACTTTCGAAAACTACAAGAACGGGAGGGCATTCAGAAAAGTTGAAAGGGAACAGATTCAAAACCAATGCTAGGAAGTTTTTCTTCACCCAACGGGTGGTGGACACCTGGAATGATAGGACAGAGTACGGTATTAGGGTTTAAGAAGGGACTGGACAATTTTTTGAAGGAAAAGGGGATAGAGGGGTATAGATAGAGGACTACTACACAGGTCCTGGACCTGTTGGGCCACCGCGCGAGCGGACTGCTGGGCACGATGGACCTCTGGTCTGACCCAGCAGAGGCACTTCTTATGTTCTTATCCTTGTGCATTATGGGACTTGTGGGCATTGATTTCAGTGGGTAGGATCAGGCACTACAACATTTCATACTGCTTTGGGATGTGAATTCAAAACCTGGAATGGCAAAAGTCTCCAGTTTGAGTAACTTGGCATCTCTGAACAGCTCAGGTGACTCTGGGTGTCTCTTCAGTTGCAGAATACATAGAGGGACCTGAGAAGCCACAGGGACTTATTTCATTGTTGGTAACATGGTTATTCCTGACGAGATGGCACAGTTGGGCACTTGCATTGGTAAACAAAGACATTAATATTTCAGCATGGCAGACTTTTTTTCCTCTCCATGAAGAAGTTGTTCAGATTGTTAGAGGAAACTAAAGAACACACAGTAAGAGTTGAGTACGGTAAGATAACAAATTATTACCTGACTATAAACTTGATTTTGTCAGTGCCCATTCTGAAAAAAAAGCTTGAACTGTCTTTGCACTGCTTATATTAAACTTCTCACACGATAAATAATAAAAGTCACTGTGTTGTCTAAACCATCCATAATATGATGCTGGATGACAACATTTATTTCCTTTTATGGACTGAATACTTTCCCCTTACGAAGTATCTATATTTTTTTTAACCTCCCCTCCCCCCCCCCAATCTTCTAACCTGTCATTTGCTACAAATGATGTAAAGAGGAAAAGACAAAACATTTTGTAGAATGTGGCCAAAATATGGCAGGAGCTAAAGCAGCTCTCACAAATGGTATTATTAATCTTTTTGGGAGAGGGTGGGGCAGAGAATTCTATAGGATTTTGAAATGCAAAACCTGCTCATGTTATGTAAATCCTCATTAACGATGAAAGCACTGAGGAATCAGCTAAACTGTATCAGACAGAACTATGCTGTAAAAATATTGAAGGGTGAAACTTACGGCTTGACCCGTAGTGTTATAGTGCAGGAGACGGGCCTCTGAGTCTCCTGTCTGAAAGCCTCAGCAGGGCTGGGTCTCAGCCAGGGCCAGATTTACTCCTCACAGACATCTTGGTACAGGATCTTAGGGCCATTATCCCCTCCCCCTACCGGTGGTGGGAAAGAGGAGGGTGAGGACGCACCAGAGAGAGGGAGGGAAGGAAGGAGGTGTGAGATTTGTACTGATATAATGTCATGTTGGAAGTGCCAGGACACCCTAACTTGCTATAGATTCAACCCACAGAACAAAATTGCCAAATGAGTTCAGTTTTGGAGGCCATTTTGACCTTGACTGTCAAAATTTCCTACTAACATGTGCTTACCACAGCATTAAAGATTTACCATGAGGGATTTCAGGTACCCCCACTGCAATTTTGTGATCAGCGCAAGCCTCCTACGTGCTATTTTTAGTGCTGAGGTAGTTAGGGGGCATAACTGATTGGTGTATAATTAGCATGCAAGCCCTTACTGCCTACAAAATAGGTGGCAGAGAAAGGACTGGGAAAATTAGTGCATGGCCATTAATTAAAAATAGAAAAAGAGGCCATTTTACTACTGCACTAAAAATGGCCTTAACGCATGAAAATGAACCACATAAGGATATTGTCTGACACTGCTGCCTTGATGTCCCACTGTCACTTAAAACTGAACGTAGCCACTTATCCTTCCACCTAAACCAAAGGTCTCAAAGTCCCTCCTTGAGGGCCGCAATCCAGTCGGGTTTTCTGGATTTCCCCAATGAATATGTATGAGATCTATGTGCATGCACTGCTTTCAATGTATATTCATTGGGGAAATCCTGAAAACCCAATTGGATTGCAGCCCTCAAGGAGGGACTTTGAGATCCCTGACCTAAACCTACATCTCCTCTCCCCCCCCCCCCCACCACACACACACACACACACACACACACACACACACTCACTCTCTCTCTCTATCTCAGTGGGTAACACTCTCATCCTCCCTGTTTTGTCAGCTCGCAACCTCAGGGTCATCTTTGGCTTTTCTCTCTCCTCTGCACAAATCCAACAGATCACCAAAACCTGTCGTTTCTTCCTCTACAACAGGGGTGTCAAAGTCCCTCCTCGATGGCTGCAATCCAGTCGGGTTTTCAGGATTTCCCCAATGAATATGCATGAAATCTATTTACATGCACTGCTTTCATTGTATGCTAATAGATCTCATACATATTCATTGGGGAAATCCTGAAAAACCCGAATGGATTGCGACCCTCGAGGAAGGACTTTGACACCCCTGCTCTACAGTATCACCAAAATCCAACCCTTCCTCTCTGAGCACACTACCAAAACTCTTATCCAAACCCTTATCACCTCTCGCCCAGGGCAGGATTAATGAATAGGCCCAGTAGGCACGTGCCTAGGGCCCGAAATGGTCGGGGGGCCCGATGAAGGAGGGTATTTTTTTTCAAACGGCAATGGGCCCCCCCAGAATCGATCGGCAACGCAGGGCCCCCCCTATCGATGGACCATTCGGCAACGGACCCCCCCTCCCCATAAACGGAAAGTAAGATGAGCAAGGCACGCGGTTAAGAAAGGCAACACCAACTGTAATTTTCCAAGCGGTGCTGCCTGTCCAAAGCTTCCCTCTGACGCAGCTTCCTGTTTCCGCCAGGGCGCGTCAGAACGGGGAAAGGGGCCCAGTGTGCTTGTATGCCTAGGGGCCCTCGAAGAATTAATCCTGCCCTGCTCTCACCTAGACTACTGCAACTTGCTTCTCACAGGTCTCCAGGTAACCATCTCTCTCCTCTTCAATCCGTTCAAAATTCTACTGCTCTAGGACTAGAGGGCATGTAATGAAGCTACTAAGTAGTAAATTTAAGACAAACTGGAGAAAATATTTCTTCACTTAAGGTGTAACTAAACCCTGCAATTCATTGTCGGAGAATTTAGTGAAATCAGTTAGCGTAGCAGAGTTTAAAAAAGGTTTGGATAATTTCCTAAAAGTTCATAAACCATTATTAAGATGGACTGGGGGGAAATCCACTGTTTATTTCTGGGATAAGCAGCATAAAATCTGTTTTACTCTTTTGGGATCTTGCCAAATTCTTGTGATCTGTATTGGCTACTGTTGGGAATCAGAATAATGAGCCTGAAGGACCTTTTATCTGTCCCAGTATGGCAACTCTTTTATTCTTATGTAACCCAGCCTATTTTTCAGGATTTCCACAATGAATATGTATGAGATATAGTTGCATTCACTGCTTACACTGCATACAAACAGATCTCATACGCATCCATTGTGGAAATCCTGAAAACCAGGCTGGGTTGTGGATCTTGAGAATTGGATTTAATGACCCCTGATATAACCATCAATGTAAATAAACCATCTGCAATCTGCCTTCCTTATATTACAGATTACACAGGCCATATCTATTTTGTTCTTGCTGTACAATTTGCTGTATGGTTCTGGTTAATTAAGTCAATGGAGTGAAATTCTTTGCTGTTTTCATACATAGGTGATAAATTCTTTCTGTGCAGTGAGGTGCCCTTTAAGGTATTATTTATTTGTCAGGAACATGGGGGGAAGGGATGAGATAGATGGGCGGGATACATGTTCTTTAACAAAGTGTGCCACCTGGTGGTTAACTGGTAGAACACAGCATTACCTCACAAAACCCCAAACAAATCAACAAAGAATTAAATTGCATCTTGACATATTTATA
The DNA here is from genome assembly GCF_902459505.1 of Geotrypetes seraphini. Taxonomy (NCBI): domain Eukaryota; kingdom Metazoa; phylum Chordata; class Amphibia; order Gymnophiona; family Dermophiidae; genus Geotrypetes; species Geotrypetes seraphini. The sequence goes on along the minus strand of NC_047088.1, from coordinate 195,384,453 downwards.
GTTGTAGCAAGTTTCCATTTATTTAAACAGTCCAAACAGTACAGCACACATTGTCTGGAAATGTCTCAGGGATAACCAAAGTTTTTAGGTTCACATTGTTTATTGCATCTAAATTAAACATCAACATTGATATAAAATAGTACAATGAAAAATACTTTTCCCCACTCATAAAACATTCCAAAAGTCAGATTCCCAGCTATTCAACACTTTGGAACTACAAGTCTAGTAATCCCCATATCTTTCAAAACTGCACTAATTTACATTTCTTTACAGCAGCTACTTCTTCATATTTACGTATTAAGCAAACAATATTCCACCATGCAACTTCTGATGACTCAGAATTATTTTTCCTTTCAGATAGAATATGTTAGACCCATTAATGTATTGAACAACTTAGGGCCTCTTCTGTTAAACTGCGGGGAGCTGTGCTGAATGGCCCGCGCTGCTCCCGACGCGCATAAAGTTCCTATGAGCAACGGGAGCAGCGCGGGCTGCGCTAAAAACTGCTAACGCAGTTTAATAGAAGAGGGGGCTAGACTCAGATTTGTCTAAAAGTTTAGGTAAAGCTATTAGGTAAAGTTTATAAGAAAGTGGCATCCCAAAGTGGAATATATTTTCTATTCTTGCCCATATGCAATTCCCAAACTGTTGCACATTGATACAGGTGTATAGCATATGTTTGAAAGTACCCACCTCCAGATGACATGACCAGCATTCATTCCTTCCTCCCCTTGATAATTCAGACACTTTAAATGGAGTCCAAAGTGCTTGGTGAGCTACGTAATATAGGTGTTGATGCCCCTGTACAGGTCATTGGTGAGGCCCCACTTGGAGTATTGTGTTCAGTTTTGGAGACCGTATCTGGCGAAAGACGTAAGAAGACTTGAGGCGGTCCAGAGGAGGGCGACGAAAATGATAGGAGGCTTGCGCCAGAAGACGTATGAGGAGAGACTGGAAGCCCTGAATATGTATACCCTAGAGGAAAGGAGAGACAGGGGAGATATGATTCAGACGTTCAAATACTTGAAGGGTATTAACGTAGAACAAAATCTTTTCCAGAGAAAGGAAAATGGTAAAACCAGAGGACATAATTTGAGGTTGAGGGGTGGTAGATTCAGGAGCAATGTTAGGAAATTCTACTTTACGGAGAGGGTGGTGGATGCCTGGAATGCGCTCCCGAGAGAGGTGGTGGAGAGTAAAACTGTGACTGAGTTCAAAGAAGCGTGGGTACAGAAGCAAAAAGAGTATCCATTCTTTCTCTTCAACTGCTTGTCTCATATCATGCTCCCATATATGTTCCAAAGATACACATCCTGTATCAATCTTGAACTTAAACTTCCTATATACCAAAGTTAAAAACAACTCGTTTTATTATCGCCATTGTCTTGTGAAATAATTGAACTTTAAGTTTCTACTGCAAGCCTGCAAGGTAAATGCTTTGATACTCATAGGAATTCTATGAGCGTTGGAACACTTATCCTGTTGACCCACGGTAGAACCTCTACCGCAGCTCTGTAAAAGCTAGCGTAAATGTATACATTAGAATACAACTTTGTCAAAATCATCATATTTAGAGGCAAACTATTACAGAATTTTTAAAAAAAAGGATAAATAATGACATTTTCTGAATAACCAGTTAGTAATTTATGTCACTATCTTCCCCCCCCCCCTTTGCTAAATTGCGATAGCGGTTATTAGCGCAGGGAGATGCACAGAATGCTCTGCGCTGCTCCCGACACTCATAGAGTTCCGCTGTGCGGAGCATTCAGCATGGCTCCCTGCACTAACTGCTATCGTGGTTTAGTAAGAGGGGGGGGGGGGGAGGGGAGGTTTATTGGAGAAAAGCTAAATTTCCCAAAGCGTGGGGGTTTTTTAAACTAATTTTTTACTGTGATTTTTGAAAACAAAATCAATGTGTCATCTCTGCATGTAAAAAAAAAAAAAAAGTAGAAACAACTGCAGTTGGGATGTGCCATGAAAGGCCAAGCCTCTGGAAAAGAATTACAGCAAAATGACCTGATGACAAAAAATTAAAAAAAAACCCAAACCCTCTCTATTCTATTTCCATGTGAGTTATTCTAGAAAACTGTGGGGGGTCGATATTCAGTCTGGTTAAAGGAGGCAGAAGAGGCTGAACAGGCCAGCTGATGATATTCTGTGACACTTGTACACACCCTTTTTACAAAACCGTAGTGCTGATTTTAGTGCCAGCCATGGTGGTAACAGCTCAGACACTCATAGAATTCCTGTGAGCGTCGGAGCTATTACTGCTGTGGCCAGTGCTAAAAACCGTGCAATGGTTTTGTAAAAGGGAAGGAAGGTGTGGGGGGGGGGGGAAGGGTTAGTTGGATGATATTGCTGAATGTTAGGTATGATCACAGTGTCCCTCACAATTTAGTGCTGGGGTGATCTCTCTATTCCCGTCGCATCCCTGTAAACTCTGTCCCTGTCCCTGCACCATTCCTGCAAGCTCTGTCCTCATCTGCACAAGCCTCGAAGACTTTAAAATCATAAGCGTTCGAGGCTTGTGTGGTTAAGGCAGAGCTAGAAAGGAATGGGATTGGGATCCTGCGCAGACAGGGACAAATTGGTTCCCGTGTCATTCTCTATGGGGCAGAGCCAGGAGGTATTCATTGCTATATCTATTTAGCTGGACATGCAACACAGTACAAAAGGCAATCCTAACTTTTCCCCGTTAGCTAGGCAGATATGGCACTGAATATCGCTGGTGCTCACTTAACTTCCACATACAGGCAACTGGCCAGATATGACCCAGAGTCGAATATCCAGGTTTACTTTAGCCAGTAGCAATCAGCATTTAAAGAAACACTGGACACTGTTGGTTGAATAGTGACCCTTGTAGAAGGAATCTTCAAACAGTGTCCACACTTTTGATTTTAAACGCTATTAAATATCTGAAAAGCAAATTATACCATTACCTGCAAGGTGAGCCAGCTTGCCTGACTGACTAGTCACATGACATTCTACAATACGCCCTCTTACCACTTCTCCCACCCTACCCATTTCCCGCAAAAAGATATGAAAGTGCACAAATGTTTTGAAGAACCCTTATCTATCTGTATCCAAATGGGACATGCATAAACAAACTACAGTTTCTTGTGTTAGCTCAGAGGTAGATTTTGTAGGCAGAGTTATGCAATTCTGCAAGAAGGTTTTTGAAATTCTGTGACCTATTAAATAATATAAACTATGACGCAGAATAAAAGTTTTCCATACTTGTCTTGGTCACGGGTCTTGCTCACTTTTATCTCAGGAATTGATGTTGGGGAAGAAGATGGTTTAAGGCAGTGGTCTCAAACATGCGGCCCGGGGGCCACATGCGGCCCGCCAGGTACTATTTTGAGGCCCTCGGTATGTTTATCATAATCACAAAAGTAAAATAACAGTTTCTTTGATCATAAGTCTCTTTAGCTATAAATGACAATATTATTATTAAGACTTAGCTAAAATGAAAGATTGATAAACTATAAAGAGCTTTACCTCATGCAAAATTGTCATTTCTTTAATAAGATATTAACTATTTTTTCTGAGGCCCTCCAAGTACCTACAAATCCAAAATGTGGCCCTGCAAAGGGTTTGAGTTTGAGACCACTGGTTTAAGGGATAAGGAGAGGAAAGGGGGAGGGGATCTAGGGGATGGGAGCATGGAAGGAAAAGGAGAGACAATGAGGGATGAAGGGAGGAGAGGAACAGAGGATGAGTGATGTTGGGAAGAAACAGGAAGGGAAATTCTGAAATTTGAGGAGGTGGGGGGAGAAGATAGAGTTAATGATTAGGGGTGGAAGAGTGTCTGTCACCTGACTGTAGATGTGACCCTCCTACCCATTGTTAATCCAGTTTCTCTCCCTTCTTCCCCCATCACTGGTGCATTTTGACAGTGGAGTAGCGAGGGTAGGGGACTCCCAGGGTGGAGGCACACTTCTGCACGCCTTGCCGTGTGTGCGCGTGCACTCCCACCCCTGCCACAAAAACTGAGAACCTCTGACATACCCCCCTTGACACCAAACACCTCTCGACTTCTAATCATCTCTCCCACAAAATCATGGTGGTCTAGTAGGATGCACCGGGGAGTGGAAGGCCTATTTTGAAAGAGGTGGGCCAGCTGACTGGAGGGACTAGGCATCTAATTAAAGGTACGGGGAGAGGGATGGAGGCGGGAGGGGGGGGGGTGTTGTGATGCAGTGGGAGAGAGTGTGCATCTCTCCAGCTGCAAGGAGGGGGGGTTGCAGGGTAGTGGGAGGGGCTGCTCCTTGTGACCCTGGGCAAGTCACTTAATCCCCCCATTGCCCCAGGTACATTAGATAGATTATGAACCTGCTGGGACAGAGAGGGAAAAACTGCTTGAGTACCTGAATAAATGCATGTAAACCGTTCTGAGCTCCTCTGGGAGAACAGTATAGAAAACTGAATTAATAAAATAAATAATATAAAAAAAAAAAATTGGCACTTAATTAGGAGTTATGCATGCATCTGTTCTACAAATGATGCACACAATTCAAAAAGGGGCATAGCTGTGGGAGAGGCCTGGACATGTCAGAGGTGTTCCCAGAAATTAGACGCAATACTTGGATTTACATGCCTCCCTGCCACCAGTTGGATGTGAGGCTTTGCACTAGATTTTAGCAGGCATCGTCTCCACACCCAAAGCTGGGCACAGGAATCCACGCTCAGCACTATTCTTTCTTAATAGTGCCTAATTTCGGGTGCCACTTACTGAATCTACTTCTGTTCCTATCAGGAAAGAGTACACCATCTTTCCTAAAGATGGTGCACTCTTTGGGCCTGACTCTGGATATGGCGCGTGCAAAACGGGCACCTACCGCGTGTCAGACGCCGCATCCAGAATCCTTTTTTTTTTTTTTTTTTTTTTAAACACAGGCGCTTTAAATGTAGGCCAGCATTTTAAAGGCCTACATTTAAGGCACCTTCCTGACGTCTACAGAGGTGCATAAGGATGCCTACAGATGCCTAGGGCTACTTCTGGTGCAAACCACACCCACTCCAACCTTAGGCATCCTTATGCACCTCGCCTGCATTTAAAAAAAAAAAAAAAAGAACATGTGCTCCGATTGGTTCATTATACGGTTACAGGACATCTACCGCCGCCTAACTTAGGGATGCTATTTGGAGAATTTTTCTCTTTGTAAAGAGCGAGCACTAATTTGTAGAGTAGCATCTCACAAACTTTGTGAAGCCACGGCACACTAAATGTGGTAGCCACGACTTGAGGGCATCTGGAAGTGCGCGGACATCGACGTGATGATGTCATGTGCACGCGTGATGTCCTCACGTCGACATCCATTCATGCATGAAGGCCCTTCAGATGGGTCCTGAGCCGCCAGTGGGGGGTGCTGGTAGAGAAGAGGTGTGGAGAGCAGAGGCACTGGAGCCGGTTGACTGACTACAGGATGTGCCTCTCGCCATTATTTTGTGTGTGTGTGTGTGTGTGTGTCTGCGCACGCATGATTCCTATTTCACTTAAGGCAATTTTTATTTTATTCCGGATTTTGTTTATGGTCCTTACGGGAGTGATGTTATTAAGCATACACCTCTATACCAGCGTATTTGCAAACTGTGTGCAGCCTGAGGCTCCAGGTGTGCCGCGAGACGCCGGAAAGGATGAGAGTAGCCGGTGCTGGCTGACTGTCTACAGCAGGGGTGTCAAAGTCCCTCCTCAAGGGCCGCAATCCAGTCGGGTTTTCAGGATTTCCCCAATAACGTCTCCTAAACCTAAAGGAATGTCGGGTTTTATAGCTCGAGTGCTGTTGTTGGGTAAAAAAGCCATTTTGACAAGTTGGCTGTCAACTGACCCTCCGACCTATAGTCACTGGAGGTCTTTGATGATCATCCAAGCCTCCTTGGAGCGTAGACACTTTGCAACTCTTGATGGGGGTCCCCAGGACATCGTTTTCAGCAGATTTGGGAACACTTTTGGATGGATCTGACTCCTCATGCCCGGAGTAGACTTTTGAATGTCTGACTTGAGGTAGTGATTGTTTTGCAAGCTCATGATCTGGATTTGTTGGGTGATATGCAGGGCCGGATTTAGATGAAAAGAGGCCCTAGGCTATTCCACTTATGAGGCCCTTTCACCTCCCATTTTTAAGTTTGTAAATTACATGAGAGATAATAAAATACATCATTACTGTGATATATATCAGTATGTTAAATGAAACATGTTGTTATTGGTACTAACCTTTATAAAAAATGTGACACGGATAATAAATAAAAAAAAGTTGAAAACACTTATTTGGACATTTATTCTCAGCACCATATATAGTACTTGTAACAATAACTAATCAAACATAACACACAACATTGCCCCTTCCTATGTCCATAGTGCCTCCAGTACGTCCTTCCTCATCTCACCCCCCCTCCGAAGCCAGCCTGCCTGCCTCTCATCCCCCTTCCACTGAAACGCCCCCCCCAGCCCCCCCCGATTCCAGTCTGGACTGCCCTGTCCTGACAGATCCATGTTTTGCCTCTCTCCCCGCGGGGCTGGGCTTTGCCCAGCTGTTTCCGGACTGATGTCTTTCCCTCCCCGATCCTCCTCCCAGGGCGAGAAAAAGAAAGGGAGAAGCCGAGTCGGCGCCCCGTTGCGGCCGGAGCCGGTTCTGATCCCGAAGCGTAGAATTTCTCCTTATTTTTGGTTCAGTGTTTTAGTGTTCACTGCTTTTAGAATAGTGTAATTTTAATTTTAATAACAATTTGAATGTAGGCCCCTCTTGATCTTGAGGCCCTAGGCTGAAGCCTAGTTAGCCTATAGGAAAATCCGGCCTTGGTGATATGGATGGGGAGGGAGGATTGTGTTGTGCAAATTTTCATGAAAACTGTTTTATTTTGGCATCTTTATATGCGTGCACTTTGATATTTAATAAATATATTTCAACATCAGGATTTCCCCAATGAATATGCATGAGATCTATTAGCATACAATGAAAGCAGTGCATGCAAATAGATCTTATGCATATTCATTGGGGAAATCCTGAAAATCCGACTGGATTGCGGCCCTTGAGGAGGGACTTTGACACCCTTGCTGTAGCATCGGCACCTCTCATCCTTTCCGGAGTCTCGCGGCACACCTGGAACCTCAGGCTGTACACAGCTGGTATAGAGGTGTATGTTTAATAACATCACTCCCATAAGGACCATAAACAAAATCCGGAATAAAATAAAAATTGCCTTAAATGAAATAGGAATCATGTGTGCACGTGTGCACACACACAATAATTTATACACAATTTATGTATTGCCACATGTAGCAATCTATTGTCAGCTTCCTCTTGGACACATTATACAATGTATGTAGATGATATCAGTATTTTCCTCTAGGTGGGTGGGACAGAAATAAAATTTTTAACATATTATAAATTACATTTCTGTAATAAAACCGATGCACCTTGACTCCAAACTGCGCCAAATCCTAATATGAACACGCCATTGACTCTATTTTACTCTGTTGCAAGCAAAAAAAAAAAAAAGGCTTGCTACATCAAAGCAATTATTGCTGCAAAAAAATATGCCCTGACTTTACTGGAATACTGTGAGCATAACAGCCCCTGAACAACTGCTACGTGCTGCATTTTCCCCCCCATTCTTGCAAGTCTTTACAAGAAACACTGGAAGGTGCGATATGTCAGCAGATGCATTTTGCAGTTCTTAATTATTTAGAGCCTAAAAGAGCAAAGTGCGGCAGTTAAAAGGCAGGTAGAATATTTGCTTCAGATGTCTTCCAGGGTTTTGTAAGGATCTCTCAGTGTCATAAGCAGAAACAGCTGGTATGCCCCGGGCTGTGTAGGTTTCTTTATGCATTATATATAAAAGCAGAGGTTTCCATGTAATGCACTAGCACTGTCCTCTCCCTATCAATGTCTACAGTGCAAAAACGCTACTGAATAATGTATGAGGAATTCAAACCAAGGCTCTATTAATTCATAATATAGATTCATGCCTCTATTTAATGTCGCCCATGCTTATGTTTTAAAAAAAAGTTGATGTTTTAAAAAACATCCACTAGATAGAGATGAAATCCACCCCTGACTTCTTTCTCTTGTCTTTCTCCCAAATGTGGCCATAGTCAGCAGTGAGATTTACCATCCACATACCTCTTAGGATTAAAAAAAAAAAAAGAAATTATAACTGATAGAACATGAAGGATTACTGGTGATGAATGCAAATGTCCTTTCATCTGGCAGTGTACAAGGAAGATACCATACCGCTTCGTCTCTAGTCTTTCTTAATCTGAAGAGAGGCTGCCCTCTAGTGGTCTTCGAGTGACATTTTCACTTCTGTTTTCACTTCTTGCCCTGACGAGTTCAATATAAAACACCCTCTCTGCAATATTATTCTAGTAACTGCGAGTATGTAGCGAGTTTCTTGTTGATAAGCAGGTGTTTTTAATAGAGGCTCAAAGGGACTGAAACCTAAATGAAGAAATATAGTGAAGCAAGATTCACATCGTCAAATAGAGCCTTTTATTGTGCTATGTGATTTCTTTTTATAGTATTGGATCTATTTTTTGCTGGACAAAAACATAACTACGGAATTTTCTGTAGATATGGGACACCAGTTCACAAACGACTGAGGTTCCCCTGGCATCAGAGGATGTAAAAAAAATCTGCCTTATGACTCTAATGAGCTGTCAGTTTCCTTATTATTTTTTTGTCACACAGTTAAAGAGTCTATCTTAGAATGTAAAAGGTCATCAGACTTTAAGGCCGCTGACACGATACAGACCTATTAATCGAGCACTAAAGGAGCATATAGTCCCTTCTCAGTGCACATCAGGATTTACCAAGTTACTTGCACTTGCCTGGGAGTGAAATAAATAAATAAATAAGCCCCATGCATTGGTAGAAGTCTTGCAAAGAATAATAGCAATGTTTTTATTTGATAATGCCTCATCTCCCAGGGTAATACAGCATGTGTTCAGACAGATTTATATTCTGTTATTATTATCCATGTTCATTTTATCTATCTCAGAAGAATGAAATTATTGATTAACACAGATGGTTTGCGGATCGAGACCTGGCAGAGGCTAAGAAATATATCTCCTTTTATAATGAATAAAATGATGTATACATTTTCCTTTTATGTCAAATGCTTCAAGCTCTAATGTACCACTTTTAAGCTGTGAAACCTGTTATTACAGACAGCTTTTGAGATCCAAGCATGATGAGCTGGAAACCTAGTGATCTTGGATTCATATTTTCATTCCATACTTATGGTTCGAATGATGGTTCGAAATGATTGTTGCAGGCCATGATTTCCTATGGAGAGAAGTAGATGAGTTGACTACATACAGGGGCTAATTTTCTGTATCAAGAAAGAACTTTAAGAATTTGGGTACCATTTCGTGTCTATAGGGCAAAAAGCTTAGTTCATAGCTTCCTAAAGCATCTATGTGGAACTTAAAATTATAATAAAGATGAAGTGGGAAAGCACGCACATATACTGGGAACTGCCACTCTTTACAACAGCTAAAAAATTGTGACTGGTTTGATAACCCAAAATTAGTGTTTCTCTGGCATAGAGGTCCTTTTCTCTTCCTCTCTAGACTCGGGGACAAATTTGTTCCCATTCCTGCAGGATCTATCTCCATCCCCGTCCCTTCTCCATCCCTGCAAGCTCTGTTCAAGGCTTGTGCAGATGAAAACAAGGTTTGCAGGGATGAGGCAGGGACAGGAACAGAACTCACGGGGACGGGATGGGGATGGAGATAGATCCTGCAGGAATGGGGACAAATTTATCCCTGTGTCATTCTCTATAAACCTCTCTCCCCATATATTTCATCCATACAAAATAGGGGCTGAATCAGGAGAGGTGCATGTCCCACAGTGAATTTGCTGAAATATTACTCCCACCAAGGGTGATGAGTGGAGAAAGCATCCCCCTGGAAGCTGAAAATCTTCTATCTCTTTACCACTGTCCAGGCCACCACATCTACTGACTCATCAATGCCCAAGAAAAGAAGGGCTGCACTGACCCATCCAAAATATGGTGTTTGTGGCGGTTGCCCTGTTCCCACACTATCCCCTTCCAAGGCCCCTGATGCTCAAAGCTCGGTGCTAAAGCCAACAGAGCAAACCCCATGGTTCAAGAACATTGTAGAACTCTAGCCCTGAAATGCTGAAAGCAAATGACTTTTAAATTTTATGTCCTCAAAATCAAAAGCAAGGTGAAAGAATGTGCCTGACGTATGCACACAAAGGTTTTGCAGTAAGTGCAGCTCTTGTGCATATGCCCAGATAAACCCCAAAGTATAAGCACACAATGGCACCATTCTTCTGCGCCTTTAAATATAAGCTTTTCAAAAATTATTTGCACTTTAAATTTTTGAAAGGCTCATATTTAAGCACAGGACAGCAGGCGCCAATGTGTGTTTTTGCTTTTGGTTTTGCTCAGACTCGCACGCTTGTTTCTCATTATCAGCACTTAGAGGCTCCATGGGCTTCCTTCCACTTCATAAAGAACACAAAATTGGCAGTTTAATGTGAAAAAGAAATCCTCTCAAAAACTTGAACATTATCCCTGAGCTGGTAGTAAGTTTTCAGTGTTAAAGTCAGCATTTGCTTGTGCGCTGTCTTCTGGGCATTGAAAGGGCCAAATGACCTCAAAGATGTCTATTTAAATACAATGCTGCCTCTAGGTTTTGACCATCAGGCTCCAAGAATGGTCCTGAATACAATGGAGCTGACTTCAAGAGAGTTGTTACTCTAGTATGAATAAGACATGAAAATGAAGAGCCACCAGTCAATACTATAATATATGCAAGTATGGATTTAGTGAAGTGATGGAAGAGGAGAATTGGGCTGCAAATGGCCTGATCAGCTGCTGTGGTCATTTTTAAATACCAGCTGCAGCAGTTAAGTAATTCCATTTGGTCAATATTCAGCCCACTACAGTCAATATTTTTTAAAAATGTCTACTGCCGCAGGCAGAATTAGCCCCAGATATTCAATGCTAGGCTAGGGTTACCATATTTGTGAAGACAAAAAAGAGGACACATGACCTTACCCCTGTCCTGCCTTTCACCTATTTCTTTAGTCCTCCTTCCCATCTTCTGTCTCCTTTTTCCAACTCCCCATGGCCCTCCCACTATTGCTTCTCTTTCTCTCTCCATAACACCTGTCCCCAAGGGTGCTTTCTTCTCTCTCTCTCCATCCTTCCAATCCCCCCTTCAACCAGGGATGGTGTTTTTCTCTCTATGGCTCTCCCCTGTTCTCCACCTGCCTCTCACTGAAATTTAATTTGGGTTGGCCAGCAGCAGCATTGAGGTGATCCTTTTGCTGTCGGTCTGCCCCAGAAGCCATCTCTCTGGCGCATCCCTCCTATGCGCTCTCTCTCTCTCTCTCTCTCTCTCTCTCTCTCTCTCTCTCTCTCTCTCTCTCTCTCTCTCTCTCTCTCTCTCTCTCTCTCTCTCTCTCTCTCTCTCTCTCTCTCTCTCTCTCTCTCTCTCTCTCTCTCTCTCTCTCTCTCTCTCTCTCTCTCTCTCTCTCTCTCTCTATATATATATATATATATATATATATATATATATACACACACACACACACACAGTATATGTTAATTTGGGGCATGCACTATCTGCTTATAACGGCTATGTGTAATATTTATGAACAGATACTTAAAGCATTTAAGGAAGAACTAGAATTTTATTTTTCACAGAGCAAATTTATTTATAAGATTAGGCAGACAATGCTGTAATTTTAGTTACAATTTAGGGATCTTTAAACAAGGGAAATGTGCCACAAGGTAAAATATTAGAGAAGCAGAATGATTAATTTAAGCTGGATTAAAAGTAACTCACTAAGATGAAGGCCCTTGCTGGAAGAAGAGTTCTTCAGTTGTAGAATAGCTGGAAGTACATGGAGCCAGCAAGGTGTGTTGCAGAATATCCACTAGTGATCCAAAAAGGGGAGGAGATTATGTGAATCCCTCCTTTTATAGACTATAGGGGCTTGAAGTCTAGTCCAATCACATTTCAGGCATATTGGCTAATCACAACACAGGAGTTGTGGCCAATCACCAAGTCAGGTATATTGTCCAATCCCAAATCAGGAATTCAATTCAAACTTTTTTCTGTTCTGACTGAATGATATCATCTGGTTTGCTTTCTAGCAGGACAGGGCCATGATTGAATTTTGATAGGGATATTGTCTGGAAATTTTCAGTAGCAACCTCTGATTGCTAAACATTGATAAGGGTTAAAGTGAGTCTTTGTCTTGGAGTTTCAGGTGTTTGTACCTCTTTTTGTCTCATTCCAGCTCTGAAAGCTTAGGAAATTAACAACTTTTTCTCCAAATTCTGTGTCTTCCTCCTTCCAACCCCCTCCCCTCCAGGGTATGGTGCTTCTCTCTCTTCCTATGGCTCTACCTTGTCCCCCACATACCTCTCACTTAAATTTAATCTTTAGGTTGGCCAGCAGAAGCAGCGAGATGAGCCTGAAGCTGTAAATCTGCCCCAGAAGCCTTCTCTCTGGAGTATCCCGCCTATGCTCCAGAGAGAAGTGTGTAAGCAGAAAGTTATGTCAGAGGAGCAGGATGCTACAGAGGGAAGGAGCCGGCTTGACTTGACCAGCTTGTTACCACTGCTGCCGATGAAGAACAGGTTTGCTGCTCTGGGACTGCTGAGAGAGGCCAAGGAAGATACACTGGCAAAAAAAGATTTGCTGGACTGGGAGTGGTGAGGGAAATTGAGGAAGAAATGCTGGACGCAGGATGGGGAGAGGGAAGGAGAGGTGCTTGACCTGTGTGAGGGAGGGGACCAGCAGAGAAGCTAGCCCTTAGGGGAGGAACAGGGGAGATAGAGAGAAGGGCTAGGGTGAAAAGAGGAGGACATGGACTGTGGGGTAGTAGAGAGAGAGAGAGGGACATGTTAGATGGGGGAAGGAGAGAAGCTGGACTGCAAGGGAAGGGAGGTGCAGGTGGAGGTATGGTGGGGGTGCACAACCAAAATTTGGTCCAGAGTGCCACAGCCTATTGAGCCAGCCCTGACAGTCAAAAGCAATTTAACCAGGCAGGAGCCTTTCCTGTCCATTAAATTGCTTTGACTATTGGTGGCAGATGTTCAATGACAGTATCTGAATACAGTCAGTCCTAAATATTCTGAAAGAGCGATGAGAGGGTCACATGGATAAAGTTAGAAAAGCAATATTTCTGTCCTAACTTCATCCAGATAGTTGTCCTATTAGCAATCTGTATATCACTGCTGAAGAGGTGAGTGAATTCCCACTGCTATTTCTCTTCAGCTCATGTGGAACATGAAATGACATTTTAAATGATGGTGGCATGCACAGTAATTGTTTAAGGGTTACTGTGTAAGTGGCTTTGCTAGAATGGCCAAAATTTAATATGAGTTATGTTGAGACATGTTGAGTAAGACTTTGCATGCAATACTAAATTTGTGTGTGGGCTCACTTTTTTATGAGCATTAGTTTGATTGCACTGGCCTCTTACGGCCTGATATTCAGACCACAGGAGGCAATCTGGCTACCTCTCATTATTACATAAAAATTGCCGCTGATGGGCCAGACCAGTGGTCCATCGTGTCCAGCAGTCCACTCACGTGGCGGCCCCAGGTCATAGACCAGTGCTCTAAATGAGTCCAGCCTCACCTGTGTATGTTCCAGTTTAGCAGGAACTTGTCCAACTTTGTCTTGAATCCCTGGAGGGTGTTTTCCCCTAGAACAGACTCTGGAAGAGCGTTCCAGTTTTTTACCACTCTCTGGGAGAAGAAGAACTTCCTTACATTTGTACAGAATCTATCCCCTTTCAACTTTGATGTTGATGGCAAATTCCAGATATTCAATGCCAAGGCTGTGTCTGGCCAATGACACTGAATTTCCAGGTTAAATTTAGCGTCTGCAGACTTAGTTGGCCAAGCTGATATTTATCAGTAGGCCAGCTATGGCCTAGCGACCAAAGATATAACTGCTTTTTAGAAGGGTCTATCTGGCCACACAACTTAGTGAGCCAATGAATATTGGCAGCGACTGGCTGTCACGCAACATAGCAGATCACTGGACAATCAACTGAAAAGGATATTCAGTGAGAGATAGCCCCTTGCACTTCTTAGGTAGATGTAACAGGGTCCTTATCTTGGAAATCATACAGTGCAGTCCGTATATTTTATTTATTTATTTGGTTTATTTTATATCCTGTCCTCTGAGCTCAGAACGGGTTTCCATGCTAATAGCTGTGCTCTGGACTTTCTCTATTCTGTCTACAGATTTTAGATCTAGCCAGCAGAATGGCACCTGATATTTTAGATGAGGTCTCACTAATGATTTGTAAAGATGTGCCATTCCCTATGTACCTAACATGTTTCTATGGTGCTTGCTGGTCTGCTCCCTTGTTGAATTATTGGATAACCTTGAAATCATTAGACATGATCACTTCTAGATCTTTTTCCATTTGTTTTTATGGGTTTCTCTGCCCCACACTTTCTTGCCCCGTACTTTCTTGCTTTTAATCTTAGTTGTTGAACTGTTAATCACTGTTCATCACCCTGAATTTTTTCAGCTCCTTCTTAGGTGCCCATTTAGTTACAGATCTTAATGTCACCTGTAGACTAACCTTTTCTAAAGCTTCCTAGGAACATCATTTATAAAAAATAAAAAAAAAATACTGATTACAAATGGATTCTGGAGTGATCACTTAAAAGCACTCAACTCATGTTCCCTTTCCTTTGATAGAAATCCATTTTTGATCACCATCTGTTCTCCAGTATTCAAACCTAATTTACCATCCTCACCCTGAGGCTGCTAAGCAAGGTTGAGATATGGTTAGTAGGAGCCTTCAGCCTTGTGCCCTCCATCTTTCAGGCCCCCAAGACTACCCCTTTGATTTAGATAATTAAATCCAACTGTCTTGATTATCACAATAATTGCACTGTTCCCTGCTGGTCATTGGCTGCAAAGCAGATTTTAAGGAGGGTGTTCCCCTCTGCTGTCCACAAAAAAGGTCCTTAACCTTCATGTAGTATATGTAAACCACTTTGACTGTACCCATAGAAAGGCAGTATATCAAATTCATGATCCTTTGCTCTTTGTTACACCAATGCATGTGCATGAACTCTATAGATATAGATAATTCTATTTCTTTATCTATATAAAAAGAGATATAGATAGATTTTAATAGTATATTGATTATTTCAGTTCCATACAGGATTGATTTCACAATTGTATTCTATCTGCTAGTTGATCTATCTATCTATCTTGTTTAATTATTCAAATGATGCAGGCATTCTCCACCTTGTGTGGGCCCATTGACTATACAGGACCTTACACAATAGACCATAGGAAAAAGATCATAGGAAAAAGTGGTAAAGAAGAGAAATTATACCCCCAGCTCCTCCTCCACATACTAACCAATCATTCATCTCAAGTTGACAATGACATTGAGCTCTTTTC
Source organism: Geotrypetes seraphini (assembly GCF_902459505.1). Classification (NCBI taxonomy): domain Eukaryota; kingdom Metazoa; phylum Chordata; class Amphibia; order Gymnophiona; family Dermophiidae; genus Geotrypetes; species Geotrypetes seraphini. The sequence goes on along the minus strand of NC_047088.1, from coordinate 195,369,020 downwards.
CCTTCCTTCTGCCTCAGCAAAACTTAGAATACTGTACATAAATACATTGCTACAGTGGACAATTAAATACCTAAATTGCATGGATATATAGATACATGGCTACATAGAACACTTAGATACAGATCCTCCAGGCTATCAACTTCTCTCCATTCTTCTCCTTCTTTTACTCCCACTCATAAACCCATCAAATTGCTGAGTTTTTGTTCTTCCAGATCCTTCCATCCACAAATCTCTTTCTCCTCCTTCCCCCTTTCCGATTCCCAAGTTCCTGTTGTCCCACATCTCCATTATCTCCCATTCCAGTTGCTGAGTTTCCACTTTCTGCTCTTCCCTTAAGATGCAGGACTCATTTGTCTGCCTCCCATGGCCTTCTTCCTATCTCTCTCTCTCCAATGCTGGTGTACAGAAGGTGGTCCATCTGAATCTCCAATGCTGGTTTGAATCTCCATGCTGCTGTATGAATGGTCTGAATGTTCCAATGCTGCTGGTCTGGTCTGAATCTCCAATGCTGGTCTGCAGAAGGTGGTCCATCTGAATCTCCAATGCTGGTCTGAATCTCCATGCTGCTGTCTGAATGGTCTGAATGCTCCAATGCTGCTGGTCTGGTCTGAATCTCCAATGCTGGTCTGCAGAAGATGGTCCATCTGAATCTTCCTGCTGCCAGTATTTCTACCTCCCATGTGGCTCAGATTAGCAGCTTAAGCCAAGTGACAGAAGATGCTCCAGTGGCAAAGGCGAACTATAATCACCAAGCCAGGGGTGCCACTTTCTAGCCAGTCACACAGAGAGAGTTTAGGCAGAGGAAGCCACACTAGTGTGGGGTGAATAGGAGACAAATGAAGCTCTCCTTCACCCCTGGGGGAGCCACATTATACAACAGGTAATCAGCAATGAAGGCAACAAATATCTTCCTCCAGAGCCTCCCTTGTATTTTTGCTGCCCTATTGAGAAATCCTAGTTGCTAGTATTTTCGACTTGTTCTCATTTTCATTATGATCACAATACACTGCACTATTTACCATTAATTATGAACTCATAAGAGCATTGGAAGAATCCAAATAAACTCTTTTGGACCCAGATAAATTCAAATTGATTTTTTTTGCTATTGCCACACATTAAATGCTACAGAGTAGTATTCTTTTTGTTGTTGTCAGAGGTGCCCTTCTTCTGGTAGATCAGACTGGAGGAATATTGTGCTTCGGTTTTTTTTTTTTTATGATGCTGGCCCATTTTTTTATGGAACTCATTGCCTCTTGAATTATGACTTATTTCTAACCAAGCCTCTGTTTGGAAGCTGCTCAAGGATCATTTATTTGAGAAGTCATTTCAGGGTGTTTTGTCAAGTTAGGCTAAAGGTGATTCTATGAATCCGGTGTTGAAAGGGAAGGTCAATAGTCTACAGTTAATGTCAGTGAGTTGAATTATAATTGATTTCAATTTAGAGTGATGTATTGTTTTTCTTTGTTTTCATTTCACTCTGGATTGGGAAGGTGGTACTGCTTTCCAGCATTCAGGATGCAGGGACAATATAGGGATAACTTTCAATAAATCGCCTAGACACCAGGTTGATGCATGCTAAGCATCTATATAACGCAGCCAAATGGCTGGTATAAATGTTCACACCTAACTGTAGGTCAATGAGTGTCCATTAATGTCAATTAACACCAATTATAACCAATAATTGTTAACTCCAATTAGCACTGAATTTTTTTTTATAATTTATTCATTTTATAACTTACATCAAGTACATCAACATTGGTATTAACATTTTAACATAGATATATCACTTGAAATTCTACAATTAATCTTATCAAATTAAATTTATCCCCTTCCTTCCATCCTTTTATATTTCATAAAAACATTTTCCAATAATAAATACCCCCCTCCCCCCGCCCAATTTCCATTTGTACTAATCAGGGAAAAAAAATATATACTCATTCTTTACAATAATCTGATAATGACCTCCACACATCCTGAAATTTATTAAAGTTCCCTTTTTGAATGGCTAATGCTCTTTCCATTTTATAAATATGGCATACTGAATTCCACCAAAAACTAAAGTTCAATCTATTCCAACTTTTCCAATTAAGTGTTATTTGTTGTATGGCAACTCCTGTCAAAATGAGCAATAATTTATTATTTGTAGAGGATATTTGACTCTTAGCTCTCATCTCCATACCTAATAATATTGTATCATAGGATAATGCCACATGATTTTCTAACAAACAATTTATTTGACTCCAAATTGATTTCCAAAATTCCATAATAAATGGACAATAGAATAATAAATGTTCTAAAGTCCCTGCTTCAAGATGACAGTGCCAACATCTATCAGACTTAGAGCTATCTATTTTTTTTTAAACGAACAGGGGTCCAGAATGCTCTATGCAACAGGAAGAACCATGTTTGTCTCATAGTTGCAGACATTGTACATCTCATCCTCCAAGACCAAATACGTGGCCATTGAGAAGCAGAAATTTGATGCTTAATCTCAATGCTCCAAATGTCTCAAAGTCAAAGTCTTTGGTTTTTTATTCTTGAATCCAGATGTTAATTTGTACCACTGCACAGCCTGGTATCCCAGGAAGCCCGTCTGAAAGCATAAGAACTCTAAACTATATTGATTATTAAGATTTTTCCATTTAGGGAACCCTGCCTGAATGGCCTGTTTCAGTTGTAACCTAAACTAAACTAAACTAAACTAAACCTTAGGTTTGTATACCACGCCATCTCCACAGGCGTAGAGCTCGGCACGGTTTACAGAGTTAGGATAGAAAGGAACCCCAATGAAGGGTTATAGGATAGGAACTAAGAGGGTATAGAGGGGCCAGGGTACCAGAGAGGGGGGAGGTGTTACATTTTTGAAAAGAGCCAAGTTTTCAGGTGTTTGCGGAAAAGTTGGAGGGAGCTTGAATTTCTGAGCGGGGATGTAAGGTTGTTCCAGAGTTCTGTGATTCCAAAGGGGAGGGATGTACCTATTTTTCCTGCTCGGGATATACCTTTTGTAGAAGAGAATGATAGTTTTAATTTTTGGGAGGATCTGGTGGAATTAGGGTTTGAAGAATTCCAAAAGAGTGGAATAACGGGAGGAAGGATGCCGTGTAGGATCTTGAAGGCTAAGCAGGCACATTTAAAGAGGACCCTGGAGGGTACTGGAAGCCAGTGTAGCTTGGACAGGAGTGGTGAGACATGGTCGAATTTGCTTTTATAATTTTGTGATTTATCAAGGCCACTGAATTAATCTATTAAGTTATGCATGCAATTTACCTTATTCCATAAGTTGCATGCACTGAGTTGTGCATGTCAGAAATTTGGGTGCAAAGGTTTCTATAATTAGGGGGTATATATATGCATGTGCATGTCAGCGTGGTTCTCTTCTTTCTCTGATTTTCAGATAAAATAGCATTTAAACTCTTTTCTCAAGGTCAGTTTTGCATTCTACTCATTTTCTACCTGGCTCTAGAGCTCTCCCTGTCTGTATCAGGTCAGTAGCCACCCAGACAGTTCTCACCTACCAATTCCCACCTGGATAATCCCCATCTAGGTCAATTCCCACCTGAACATTTTCACCCCTCCCTGGACACCCCTCCCCCAAATATTGCTCTGGATGTGCTCTGTGTTCTCTGGACATGACTATGCCTTGTGCAGCCCCTGAGTGTTAGGGTTAAGAACATAAGAACATAAGCAATGCCTCTGCTGGGTCAGACCTGAGGTCCATCATGCTCAGCAGTCCGCTCACGCGGCGGCCCAACAGGTCCAGGACCTGTGCAGAAATCCTCTATTTATACCCTTCTATCCTCTTTTCCAGCAGGAAACTGTCCAATCCTTTCTTAAATCCCAGTACCGTACTCTGCCCTATTACATTCTCTGGAAGCGCATTCCAGGTGTCCACCACACGTTGAGTAAAGAAGAACTTCCTAGCATTTGTTTTGAATCTGTCCCCTTTCAACTTTTCCAGATGCCCTCTTGTTCTTTTATTTTTTGAAAGTGTGAAGAATCTGTCCCTCTCTACTCTCTCTATGCCCTTAATGATCTTATAAGTCTCTATCATATCCCTTCTAAGTCTCCTCTTCTCCAGGGAAAAGAGACCCAGTTTCTCCAATCTCTCAGCATATGGAAGGTTTTCCATCCCTTTTATCAGACGTGTCACTCTCCTCTGAACCCTCTCGAGTATCGCCATATCCTTCTTAAGGTACGGCGACCAATATTGGACGCAGTATTCCAGATGCGGGCGCACCATCGTCCGATACAACGGCAGGATAACTTCTTTCGTCCTGGTTGTGTTACCCTTCTTGATTATACCTAGCATTCTATTTGCTTTCTTAGCGGCCGCTGCGCACTGTGCCGTCGGCTTCATTGTCATGTCCACCATTACCCCTAAGTCCCTTTCCTGGGTACTCTCATTCAATAACATCCCTCCCATCGTATAGTTGTACCTCAGGTTTCTGCTTCCCACATGCAGTACTTTACATTTCTCAACGTTGAACTTCATCTGCCATCTCGTCGCCCATTCCCCTAGTTTATTCAGGTCCCTTTGCAATTCTTCGCAGTCCTCTTTAGTCCGAGCTCCACTGAATAGTTTGGTGTCGTCTGCAAATTTTATTATCTCACACGTCGTCCCTATTTCTAGATCATTTATGAATATATTAAATAGTAGTGGCCCGAGCACCGAGCCCTGCGGAACACCACTTGTGACCCTCTTCCAATCCGAGTAGTGGCCCTTCACCCCTACCCTCTGTTTCCTACCCGCCAACCAGTTTCTGATCCATCTATGCACATCTCCGTCCACCCCATGGTTCTTCAGTTTCCGGAGATCCTGAGTTTGTGCAGCCCCCCAAGTATTAAGGTTAGGGGGGGGGATCCTGAGTACGTGCAATCCTTGAATGTTAAGGTAAATATTTTTTTGTGGAATGGGTGATTTTTTTTTTTATTATTGGGACAAATCATAGAGGGATTTGTCCATTATGAGTAGGTGGGAATTGACCTAGGTGGTAATTTTTGAGGTGAGAATTGATGGATAGGAACTGTCCGGTGGAAATTGCCCTGGTGGAAATTGCCCTAGAACTCTCCCTGTCATCACTCCCTTCTAGCACACATAATTGCTCAACCTAACCTCTCTTATGGAGTATTGCTTTGAAGAGGTGAGGGAGATTTGACTGACCATGCTCAGAACGGCCTAGCCAGATAAAGTCATGGGACTTCATTGCAAACCAGAGCCCAATTCACATATCACACATCATATTGTTGGTAATAGAGATCCTGAATTAAAGGAAGTATAAACTGCTGGGACATGATGAATTTATATAACACTAAGGGCTCCTTTTACGAAGGTATGCTAGGGCCTTAATGCGCGAAATAGTGTGCGTTAAATTCCCGAGCACTCTAGCCGCTGCCGCCTCCTTTTCATACCGCGTGCTATGTGTATGCGCTAAAAACCCTAGCGCACCTTCGTACAAGGAGCCCTAAGTTGTTAATCATACATGTGGCGCTGGTAGCTCCATTCTCACTGCTGGACAGTTGAATATATTCTAATATTGTTAGTTAAAGATGCTAAAGATTTAGGGATGTTTATTCCAAAGCAGAGTCCTTCAAGTTTATTTGGTATATTTTATGTAGGTTGGTCAATTACTTGCAAGAGAATTGCAAAACTCTAATTCCTCTAACTCTTGTCCTCTTATTAATAACATTCTATGAATCAATGAACGTTCCAGGGTATGTGAGAGCTGAGGAGAGAGAGAGAGAACAAATGCACAGAATGTAAGGCCCAATATTTACATGTATATATATATATATATATATATATATATATAAAAAGAACCGATCTTCTAAATTTATGCAAATGAATGAGGCTCCTACATTTATGATCTATTTTCAGCCTGTTTTATAGAAGCATCCTCATGCCTAAATGGCACCATTTTAAAAAAGGGGCAATTCAAACATGGGGAAGCCATGTCCAGATGGCAATGGGGTGAGGAGGGGGTGGGAAAAAGAGTGGTCTGAGTTGGACAACAATACTCCCTTTATCAGCCTGTTATTTAAAGAGGGTAATGCTTGCATAATTGGTCATCTTTTTATGATTTGCCCTCTTGTATAATTTTTATTTAAATTTGCTTACCTGTAGAATTGAGAAAGGAAGAATCTTTCCTAAATTTTAAAAGACATTAAAAGGCACATTATTTTCAATTGGCTTTCATACATTGATAAGATTTGAATTCAGTACTTCAATCTGCATTAATTAATTTTTTAATTTAAATTATTAAATTAAGTATTATGTATTAGAAATGTATTTTTTTTTCTTTACTATTCAAATGGAGTTCTTTTTATTACTTTGATTGAAATACTGGTATGTTGTTAACTGCTTTGATCCTTTTTTGGCTAGTTAAGCGGTTTATAAAGATTTCTAATAAACCTAAACATTAATCAACACCAAGTAGAATGTCTATAGAAGGCTGAAATACTATATGGATAATATTACTCTGATGAATATTTTCCCATAGTTCAGATAAAATTAAGGGTGATCATACACATAAATGAGTCAGCAATCAGCCAACGATGGTCAGCATTTCTTCAATTTAACTCCCCCCCCCCCCTTTTATGAAGCTGCATGAGGGGTTTTTAACACGGCCATGGTGGTAAAAGCTTCAATGCTCATTTTTAAAATTTATTTATTCAATTTTCTATACCGTTCTCCCAGGGGAGCTCAGAACAATTTACATGAATTTAGTCAGGTACTCAAGCATTTTTCCCTGTCTATCCCGGTGGGCTCACTCTCTATCTAATATACCTGGGGCAATGAGAGATCAGGTGACTGCTCAGGGTCACCAAGGAGCAGCACAGGGCTTGAAACCACAACCTCAGGGTGCTGAGGCTTCAGGTCCAACCATGGTGCTGCTTTCTCAGACACAGTAGGGTAAAAGATAGCAGGGCAAACATTGACAAAGATGGTAAAAACACAGCTAACAAACTCGTGATAGCGGTTTTTCGCGCAGGCCAGTGTGCTGAATGCTATGTGCTGCTCCTGATGCTCATAGGAACTGTATGAGTGTCGGGAGCATTGCAGAGCATTCAGCGCGTCGGCCTATGCTAAAAAATGCTATTGTTGTTTTGTAAAAGGGGAGTAAGTATGGAAAAAAAAAATAGGGGTCGTTTTATTAAGGCACACTAACCGATTTAGCGCGTGCTTAAGATTAGCACGCACTAAATGCTAAAGCATCCATTATATTCTATGGACACCTTAGCATTTAAACATAGAAACATAGAAGATGATGGCAGAAAAGGGCTACAGCCCATCAAGTCTGCCCACTCTGCTTACCCACCCCCTGTCTATGCCCTAATGACCCAATTTCCTTATCTTGACCCTCGTAGGGATCCTACATGGGTATCCCATTTATTCTTAGTCTGGCACGCTGTCTGCCTCGATCACCTGCACTGGAAGCTTGTTCCAATGATCAATCGCTCTCTCTGTGAAGAAATACTTTCTGGTGTCGCCATGAATTTTTCCGCCCCTGAGTTTGAGCGGGTGCCCTCTTGTGGCCGAGGGTCCCTTGAGAAAGAAAATATCATCTTCCACTTCGACACGTCCCGTGAGGTACTTAAATGTTTCGATCATGTCTCCCCTCTCCCTATGTTCCTCAAGAGTGTAGAGCTGCAATTTGTTCAGTCTCTCTTCGTACGAGAGACCCTTGAGCCCCGAGATCATCCTGGTGGCCGTCCGCTGAACCGATTCAATTCTGCGCACATCTTTACTGTAATGTGGCCTCCAGAATTGCACACAGTACTCCAGATGAGGTCTCACCATGGCGCTGTACAACGGCATTATGACTTCAGGCTTTCGGCTGATGAAACTTCTATTGATACAACCCAATATCTGCCTTGCCTTAGATGAAGCCTTCTCCACTTGATTGGCAGTTTTCATGTCTGCACTGATGATTACTCCTAAATCTCGTTCTGCTGAAGTTCTAGTTAAAGTTTCTCCGTTCAAGAAGTACGTCCTGCATGGATTTCCGCTTCCGAGGTGCATGACCTTACATTTCTTAGCATTGAAGCCTAGCTGCCAGGCTGAGGACCAACTTTCCAATGTAAGCAGGTCCTGCGCCATATAATTCTGTAAACTGCATTCACTTACTATATTACACTAATCAAGTTTCAAGTTTATTAAATTTTACTATACCAACTATCAGCAAGTATCTAGCCGGTTTATAAGTTAAAATAAAATAAAAGATAAAACTAATACAATATATATGATAATTAAAAAAAAAAAAGGGGGGATTGTGAACATTTAGACTCTAACTAGACATACTGGAAAGTGATGGTAGGGAATAAACAGAAGGAAGTAAAAAAAAATTACATAGTTCAAAAAAAAAGGGAATGGAAAAGGGAAGGATGAAACATAAGGAATGGGATCGCTTCTTGAAAGCTGTTGAAGTATTGTAGAATAGATTATACTTAGGAGCAAGAGAACATGTCTTGAAATAAGAAAGTTTTTAATTTAGTCTTAAATTTATCAATTGATTTCTCGTGGCGAATATGGGATGGCAATGCGTTTCATAGGGTAGGAGCGACTCCAGAAAAGTTAGTCTTTCTCGTATAGAAAAATTATTTAATTGTGGGAACAGATAGCAGGTTTTAATCGGCTGATCTAAGGGTCCGTGATGAGCAGTAAGGGATTAGAAGTTTGTCTAGAAAAGAAGGTTGGTGGGTAAGTCTAATTTTGAAAACTTGCATAATTGTTTTATATGTGATACGGTGGGTTATAGGTAGCCAATGAGCTTCTTTCAGGAGAGGTGTGACATGGTCAAATTTTCCTAACTTGTAGATAAGTTTAATGGCTATATTTTGTATGAGTTGGAGTCGCCGTAATTCAGTTAGCACACCTTAATAAAAGGACCGCATAATGTGATAAAACATGATATGGTGATGGTAAGTATAGTTAGGCAAAACTTAGCAAGGCAAACATAATATTACAAAGCATAGTTTATATAGTATGACACGACTTGGCAAAAATGGTAAGGCAAGTGTGCATGATAAATTAATTTCCTAAATAGAAGTTATATTAACAACAATAATTCTACTCGGACTACTTTTAGGAAATTGTTGTACTCTTGGCTATTTGTATTTTGTACTTTGCTGATTGTCCAGCTCTCTTCAGTATAAACTACCCAGAAATCGTCTGATTGAGGCAGTATAGAAGAATAAAGTTATGTTATGTTATGATGAAACATAGCATGGAAGACATGGAATGGCAAACATTGTATGGCAAACATGGCATGAGAGATCGTAGCATGTCAGACACAGTATGGTAAATATGGCGGTTAGTACAGTATAGTAGGACAGGGATGGTGAACAGTATGACATAGTGTGGTAGAACATTATATGACATAACATGGAGGGGTCAGACATGGGACGAAGATCATCAGCTTCTATGAACGTCGGAGCTTTTATCACTGCAGCTGGCGATTAAAATCCCTAACACGGATTCATAATGGGGGGGGGGGCATGCCTGGGCACTGGCAATTAATTTTCTTGGTCTTTGGTAGCACCTGGAAGTTCAATATTCAGTGCTGTACCTGAAAGGGTGAAGTTAGGACTATATCTTATAAAGTCCTACATACCTAGTTAACTATACTGGCACTGATGCCTGCTTAGCTCCCAGCTCTTCCATGACTCTACCTCTGGATCACCTCAGCATTAACCGTCGAGTGCTGTGACAATTGACACTGGATTTTCAGCAGCGCTGTGCATCTAAGTGACACTGAAAATCAGGTGATAGCTCACTTACTGATCTAACTAGGTAGGAGGCTCTCCGACCTGGTTAGTTAGTTAGGTGCCATCGACTCATGCTCGAGTCCTAGCAACCTGATGAATTACAGCTCTAAAAAGTGTTCAGTTTTTTGTTAGTCCAGTAAGGTCCTCCAACCATCTGATTGCAGGTCACTCTCCCCCTGGTTCCTTCGATCTTCCCAAACATGATGTCCTTCGCCAGTGATCTCTCTCTTCTGACGGTGTGACCAAAATGAGACAGTTGTAACTTCATCATTTGGGCTTCGAGTGACATAGCTGGTTTGATCTCTCCCAGAATCGATTTGTTAGTTCTTCTGGCGCTCCATGGCACTCATAAAATCCTTCTCCAGCACCAAAGCTCAAATGAGTCAATCTTCTTTCTGTCTTACATAGGTTACATAAGAACTGCCATCTCCGGATCAGACCTTCGGTCCATCAAGTCCGGCGATCCGCACATGTGGAGGCCCAGTCAGGTGTATACCTGACGTAATTTTAGTCATTCATATCCCTCTATGCCTCTCATAAGGAGATGTGCATCTAGTTTGCTTTTAAATCCTAGGACGGAGGATTCCGCAATAACCTCCTCTGGGAGAGCATTCCAGGTGTCCACCACTCGCTGCGTGAAGCAGAACTTCCTGATATTTGTCCTGGACTTGTGCCTCCCCATAGTGTCCAGCTTTTGCATCCGTAATCGAGCACTGAGAATATGAGTGTGTAGATAAGTCTGATCTTTCTTTGGAATGTTAACCTACCTGGTTAACCATTTTAAATGTTTATTTACTTATTTGTTTGTTGGTTCTATGATTATGTTTGTATTTTTGTAAGCTGCTTAGGTCTAGGCGGGTTAGAGATTTTTTAAATAAATAAATATCAGCTCCTAAAATATTAACTAGAATAATGACTTATAAAATTAAAAAGGGGAGCTGACAACATAAGAACATAAAAATAGCCTTACTGGGACAGATCAATGGTCCATCAAGCCCAGTAGCCCATTTTCAAGGTGGCCAATCCCTAGTACCTGCCAAAACTCCAGGAGTAGCAACATTCCATGCTACTGATCGAGGGCAAGCAGTGGAGCTGACAAGGTGATTTTTTGAAATATAGTTGGATTACTAGTTTGAAGGATTTTAGGTGTTTGATATTCATTCTAGTGTTTCATAGCAATTTCCAACTACAAATAGCACCTTAATGAAATTATTATACTCATTCTAAGGGCTAGATTCACTAAGCCCACCATTCATAGAAACATAGAAATCGACGGCAGATAAGGGCCAAGGCCCATCCAATCTGCCCACCCTAATGACCCTCCCTTGCCTTTACTTTGCGAATAGAACCCACGTGCCGATCCCATTTGGCCTTAAAATCAGGCACGCTGTTGGCCTCAATCACCTGAAGTGGAAGACCATTCCAGCGATCCACCACCCTTTCGGTGAAAAAGAATTTCCTGGTGTCACCGTGCAGTTTCCCGCCTCTGATTTTCCACGGGTGTCCTCTTGTTGCTGTGGGACCCCTGAAAAAGAAGATATCTTCTTCTACCTCGATGCGGCCCGTGAGATACTTGAACGTCTCGATCATGTCTCCCCTCTCCCTGCGCTCCTCGAGCGAGTATAGCTGTAATTTATCTAACCGTTCTTCGTACGGGAGATCCTTCAGTCCCGAGACCATCCGGGTGGCCATTCTCTGGACCGATTCCAGCCTCAGCACATCCTTACGGTAATGTGGCCTCCAGAATTGCACACAGTATTCCAGGTGCGGTCTCACCATGGATCTATACAAAGGCATAATGACTTCAGGCTTACGGCTGACGAAACCCCTGCGTATGCAACCTATGATTTGTCTTGCCTTGGAAGAAGCTTGCTCCACTTGATTGGCAGCCTTCAAGTCCTCACTGACGATCACCCCTAAGTCTCGTTCTGCAACTGTTCTTGTTAGGATCTCGCCATTAAGGGTATAAGTCCTGCATGGATTCTGGGTACCCAGGTGCATAACTTTGCATTTTTTGGCATTGAAGCTGAGCTGCCATGTCTTAGACCAGCTCTCTAGTAAGAGTAGATCATGCATCATATTGTCGGGCATTGAATTTTTATCTATTGTGCTTTTGCCCACTACATTGCTTAGTTTGGCGTCATCGGCAAATAATGTTATCTTACCTCGGAGCCCTTCTGCCAAGTCCCTTATAAAGATATTGAACAGTATCGGGCCCAAGACAGAGCCCTGGGGTACTCCACTGATCACCTCCGTCATTTCAGAGGGGGTTCGTGTCCCACTTTGCGACCGCGACCCGATTCACTATCCTGCCTCCCGACCCGATCTGCACCCGATCCGATCTGCACATGCAAATGAGGGGAAATGGCTTGCAAAGCAGGAAGGCAGCAATTCACTAAAAAGAAGAAGGAACACCGATTGGGCTGGACAATCCAAAAAGAAGCGCCTGCTGAGGACCAGTTGCTCACGTCCTTGCCAACTGTCCTGCTCTTTGCCGCCCTGAAATCCTAGCACTGCAGCCCTGAAATCCAAAGTAAAACCATACTTCACCCAAAGTAAAACTGCCCTGCTCTCTGCCCTGCAGCCCTGAAATCCATTAAAACCATACTTATTTATAAATGATCTGGAATTTGGAACGACAAGTCAAGTGATTAAATTTGCAAATGCCACTAAACCGTTCAAAGTTGTTAAAATGCATACAGATTGTGAAAAATTGCAGGCGGACCTTAGGAAATTGGAAGACTGGGCATCCAAATAGCAGTTGAAACTTAATGTGGACAAATGCAGTGATGCACTTTGGGAAGAATAACCTGAATCACAGTTACCGGATGTTAAGGTCCACCTTGGGGATTAGTGCCCAAGAAAAGAATCTTGGTATCATCGTAGACAATATTATGAAACCTTCCGCCCAATGTGCGGCGGCGGCCAAAAAAGCAAATGGGATGCTAGGAATGATTAAAAAATGGATGCTAACAAGGCTAAGAATGTTATAATGCCCCTGTATTGCTCCATGGTGCAACCTCATCTAGAATATTGCATTCAATTCTGGTCTCCTTTATCTCAAGAAAGATATAGTGGCACTAGAAAAGGTTCAAAGAAGAACGACCAAGATGGTAAAGGGGATGGAATTCCTCTCGTATGAGGAAAAACTAAAAAGGTTAGGGCTGTTCAGCTTGGAAAAGAGACGGCTGAGGGGAGATATGATTGAAGTCTACAAAATCCTGAGTGGTGTAGGTTCACTCCATCAAAAATTACAAAAACTAAGGAACACTCGGTGAAGTTATAGGGCAGGGGTCCGCAACCTTTAAGACATAAAGAGCCACTTGGACCCGTTTTCGAAAAGAAAAAAAAACTTGGAGCCGCAAAACCATTATAAAACAAATCTAACACTGCATATATTGTTTCTTATCTTAATGCTATATACAGGATCACTAAATTGAAAATAAAATCATTTTTCCTACCTTTGCTATTTGGTGATTTCATGAGTCTCTGGTTGCACTTTCTTCTTCTGACTGTGCATCCAATCTTTCTTCCTTTCTTTCAGCCTCCTGTATGTTTCCTCTCCTCCAGACCTCATTCTCTCCCCCAACTTTTTCTTTCTGTCTCCCTGTTCCCCCTTCTTTCTGTCTCCGTGCCGTCCCCCAAGCCACTCGGTTTGCTGCCACCGCAATCGGGGAACAGCCCCCAAGCCACCGCCGTCCCAAGCTTTCCCTGCAGAAGTGTTGCGCTGACCAGCATTCCGCTCCCTGACGTCAATTCTGACGTAGGAGAGGAAGTTCCGGGCCAACAAGGCATTTCTCCTCATTCCATCCAGCCTGAGCCCCATCTCTCCTTGATCCAGCATTTCCCTTCTGTGTCTGTCAGAATTACCATTCCACCTATTTTCCAGCATCACCCTTCTTTGTGTCCATCTCACCTATATCCCTATCTCACCACTTTTTCAGAATCTTCATTTGTCTCTATCCATGTCTTTACCCCATGTTCACCATTTGCCCTTTCAATGTCTTTATCCTCCCCCCCCACTTTTTCAGCATTACTTCTATGTCTCTATTTCACCTCCTCTTCATGTCCCCTCTGTATCTCTATCCTTATTCAGTAGGTCCTGCAGCTTTCCCCCCCTTTTCCTTTGTTACTGCACCCTGTAGCTAGAATCTTTCCACCCTCCCTCCACTCCAGCCCAGCCCAGTATGAAATATTTCCTTTTGTTTCCCTCCCCTCTCTCTTTCTCTCTCTCTTCTGCTCCCTCACCCACGAGTCCTGCATCTGGCCCTCTCCCTTCTATCTGCACCTGGCAACACCCCCCTGTTCCGCGGCTCTCTTCAGCAACTCGTCAGCAGTGGTGATCAAGACAAGCTGCCGACATCGAGGCCTTCCCTCTACGAGTCCCGCCTTTGTGGAAAAAGGAAGTTGAAACAAGCGGGACTCGCAGAGGGTAGGCCCCGATGTCAGAAGCTTGTGTCGATCGCTGCTACTGAGTTGCCGAAGAGAGCCGCGGAGCAGGGGATGTGGCCGGAAGCAGGTAGAAGGGAGAGGGAGATAGGAAAGCTGTAGATCTCCGGAGCATGACACCGACCCCGGCCAGGATGATTTCTTTTTCAGGCGTGCACCTTACAAGTCCAGCGTCGCGGCGGGAAATAGCCATGCTGAGCAGTGAGCTCAGCACTACACAGATGAAAGCCTTGCTTGCTGATTGGTCCGGCGGCACGGCGGGGCGGGGCCGCCGGACCAATCAGCAAGCAAGGCTTTCATCTGTGTATGTGCTGAGCTCACTGCTCAGCATGGCTATTTCCCGCCGCGACGCCGGACTTGTAAGCTGCATGCCTGCGTGACACACTACCGGAGCCGCAGCAAAGGTGGAAAAGAGCCGCATGCGGCTCTGGAGCCGCGGGTTGCCGACCCCCGTTATAGGGAAATACTTTTAAAACCAATAGGAGGAATTTTTTTTTTACTCAGAGAATAGTTAAGCTCTAGAACACGTTGCCAGAGGATGTGGTAAGAGCGGATGGCGTAGCTGGTTTTAAGAAAGGTTTGAACAAGTTCCTGTAGGAAAAGTCCATAGTCTGCTTGCCCTGATTCGGTAGCATGGAATATTGATCTTCCTTGGGTTTTGGCCAGATACTAGTGACCTGAATTGGCCACCGTAAGAATGGGCTACTGGATTTGATGGATCATTAGTCTGACCTAGTAAGGCTATTCTTATGTTCTTATTTCCCCCAAAGTAAAGCTGCCCTGCTCTCTGCCCTGCAGTCCTGAAATCCAGTAAAACCATACTTCCCCCAAAGTAAAACCGCCATGTTCTCTGACTCCCCGACTCTTCCGGCTTGCACTGCAGGGAAGGACTCTCCTGCTCTCTGCCACCCTTCCCTGCAGTGCAAGCCCGTGGTTTTAACCCGCGGGTTTAAAGTGGGGCTGCACGACGGCGTGTTCTGTTCTGTTCCACGGGTTCGTGAGTAAATGTAAAAAAATTTGCATAAAAGTCAAAAAGCAAAGTTTATGCCACAGAGAGCAAGCGCAGGCACAGACCATCTATAGGCAAAGAAGATGGTTTGCGCTTGTGTCAGGATCGATCTGCAGCAATCCATGTGGTCGGTGTGGAGCGTGCCTTCTGTTGCCGCAATTTGCATGAGGACGTGTTGTGTATCAGTCGCCTGGGAAGATTCGGCCACGGATCGCACACGGATTGCCCCCCAAAAAGGAGGTTACTGAATCTAGGCATAAGTATACAGAGGGTTTTTAAAAAAAAAACTTGTGCTGTATTTTATCTTTGCCAGCATCAATCAGCTAGATAAACAATACTGTTGTGTATCTTTGCACTTACGTACTGATCTTTATGATGTATTTATCCCTTGGGATTAAAAAAAACCAACTGAAAACACAGATGGCTCAGATACAGTCTGATAGGAATGTAAACAAGAAGATATCTGTGTTGTTTTATTTCTTAGCAGTCAGCAATAATTAATTATTGCCTAGAAACAGATTAATATGGTAGTTTTATTAGATGTTCAGTCAACATTAACTTAGATTCCTAAGGTTTGTTAAAGAATTATACATTTGCAAAGATTCCCTTCTGCTGTCATTACTGACTATGGAAAAATATATGGTAACCAGATGGTTAGAAATCTGCAGTAGATATGTTTCCACTTCTGTATTAATTTGCTTCTCAGGATCACATGCACAGTGGAGATACAGCCCTGAAGTACTATTATTCTTTCAGTTCATGGTTTTGCTTATGCCTGCATTATTATGCCAGGGTTATGCTGGTGTTTGACTTTGTTAGTGTGACAATTGATACCAACAGTGAGAGATTAGAAAAACTGGGCCTCTTCTTCCTTGAAAAGAGGAGACAGAGAGGGGACATGATCGAAATGTTCAAGATAATGAAGGGAATAGACTTAGTAGATAAAGACAGGTTGTTTACCCTCTCCAAGGTAGAGAGAACGAGAGGGCCTCTCTAAAGTTAAAAGGGGATTGATTCCGTACAAATGTAAGGAAGTTCTTCTTCACCCAGAGAGTCGTTGAAAACTGGAACGCTCTTCCGGAGGCTGTTATAGGGGAAAACACCCTCCAGGGATTCAAGACAAAGTTAGACAAGTTCCTGCTGAACCAGAACGTACGCAGGTAAGGCTAAACTCGATTAGGGCACTGGTCTTTGACCTAAGGGCCGCCACGGGAGCAGACTGCTGGGCACGATGGACAACTGGTCTGAACCAGCAACGGCAATTCTTATGTTCTTAACATTCAAAATAAATAAATAAAGCAGAATTCCTATATTTTGGCTAATATGTTAGTGGTCTAACTATCTGCCCTGTTCTCTGGGTTTTGGGAAGTTTCGAGCGCGGGGCCATGTCTGGAGGATCACCGAGCATGCACGGAAGTAGCATGATGACATCACACATATGCACGCATATGTACGATGTCATCGTGTCAAATCTGCACATGCTTGGAGGACCTCCAGACACAGCCCTGAGCTCGGGAAAGAAGTGATGAAGTTCGTGTGGAATGGAGCTGGGTGGGGCTGGGGCAGAATGGAGTGTGACTGGAGGAAGAATGAGGTGGGGCCATGTGTCTTCTTTTTTAATGAAGAAATCTGGCAACCCTACAGCTATGCAGCGGCATACCTAGTAGAGAATGACATGGTGACAAAATTCATCACCGTTCCCATCCCCGCGGATAACCGCGGGAAATAATCCCATGTCATTTTTTAGTGTCTATTTCAGCCTCAGTCCTTCTACACTAGCATTCTTCAAAGCAAAGCTTGAGGGTCAGTGGTTGTGGCCTTTCATACTCTGATTCTTCCCTCTCTCCTTAAAGAATGACATGAAGATGGTTCAGTGGCGTACCAAGGGGGGGGCGGGAGGGGCGGTCCGTCCCGGGTGCCAGCCCTGAAGGGGTGCTCCCGGCCTTGCCGTTCAGTCCCCCCACACCCCCGAAGGACCGCTCACCCAACTGACCTTCCTGCACCACCTGTGAAGCAGCAAGCAGCAGGATCGCGAGGTCAGCTATCCCTGCGCTGCTTCCTGCGCCGCGGTCCCGCCCCTCCTCTGACGTCAGAGGAGGGGCGGGAACGCGGCGCAGGAAGCAGCGCCGAAGCAGCGCAGGGATAGCTGACGTCGCGACCCTGCTGCGGCTGCTTCATAGGTGGTGCAGGAAGGTCAGTGGGGCGAGCGGTCCTTCGGGGGTGGTGGTGGTGGTGGTGGTGGGGACTGAATGGCAAGGCCGGGAGCATAGGTAGTGCTGCTTCATAGGTGGTGCGGGGAGGCCAGGGGGGCGAGCGGTCCTTCGGGGTGGGGCGGGTGGGCAGGCAGGCAGGCATTCAAGGGGGAGGGGGGTGACAGGCAGGCAGGCCTTCAAGGGTGGGGGACAGGCCTTCGGGGGGGGTGCAGACCTTCAAGGGGGAGGGACAGGCCTTCAAGGGGGGGGCAGGCAGGCCTTCAAGGGAGGACAGGTCTACAAGGGGGGACAGGTCTACAAGGGGGTGGGCAGGCCTACAAGGGGGTGGGACAGGCCTTCAGGGGGGGTGCAGGCCTTCGGAGGGGTGCAGGACTTCGGGGGGGGTGCAGGCCTTCAAGGGGGGGACAGACCTTCAAGGGGGGGGGACAGGCAGGCAGGCCTTCAAGGGGGGGACAGGCCTACAAGGGGGGGACAGGCCTACAAGGGGGTGGGACAGGCCTTCAAGGGGGGGACAGGCCTTCAAGGGGGGGACAGGCCTTCAGGGGGGGTGCAGACCTTCAAGGGGGGGACAAGCCTTCAAGGGGGGGACAGGCAGGTAGGTCTTCAAGGTGGGGGGGACAGGCCTACAAGGGGGAGGGACAGGCCTTCAAGGGGGGGGGACAGGCTTACAAGGGAGTGGGACAGGCCTTCAAGGGGGGTGCAGGCCTTCAAGGGGAGACAGGTAGACCTTTAAGGGGGGACAGGCCTTTGGGGGGGGACCCTGGTTTAGAAGTACACAGAGGGAAGGGGGTGTTCAAAGAGACGTGCATATGCCAAACTTTGGGGGGGGGGATGAAGAAATAATGGGTCTGAAAATAGAGGAGAGGGAGAGAAATGATGGACCATGGGATTTAGGGAGGGAAGGAACTGAAAGGGAGAGAAATTGGACACAAGGGATGGTGTGGAGGAGGGATAGAGATACTGGATAGGAGGGTAATTGGGAAAAGAAAGGGAGAGATGGTAGACTCTGGGGTGGTGGGGAAGGAGGGAGAGATGCCGGATGAAAGGGTAGTTAAGAAAAGGTGGATCTGTGGAGGGAGATGAAAAAAAGGAAAGATACCAGACTTCCTGGGGAGGGAAGGGAAATGGAAAGGGAGGACAGAGTTGGCAGATGGATGGTTAGCACGCAGAAAGAAGAAAGAATGAGACCCTGGCAAGCAAGTTATCAGAAGAAAACCAGAGCCTTGGACCAACAAGATTTGAAATATAACCAGACAACAAAAGGTAGAAAAATTAATTTTATTTTCTGTTTTGTGATTATATGTCAGATTTGAAATGTGTATCCTGACAGAGCTGGTGTTGGACTGCAAACGTGAGCTAGGATTTAACAGAGAGAGGAAAAGTCCTTTTTGTTTCTTTATTTTATTTACACCACAGTGCCAGTGTGGTTAGGAGAAGCCAAAGGGGGTGAAAAAGCTATAAAACCCACCAGGAGTTTTGAAAAAAAATCACCCAACTGGGCAGGAAAATCGAATTGAAAAACCAATTCAATAGGCTGAATCGAATCGAAATTTTTTTTCCTGAATCTGGCAGCATTAGTTTGCGCTACTGTCTTAGACTTTAGGACCTGGGATCGGGGAGAGATGGCATCCTCAGTACTTTATAATGCAAGTGAAACGAGGATTTGGTCAGACTTTTGAAGGGTCTGCAGAAAAAAAATATTGTATAGGCCGGGGACATGAAACAGCAGGAAATGGGAACTTTTCTTCCTTCTATTTTTGTGAATGGAAAGGCTGAGATGTCAGAGAGTTCAGTTAAAATATGTGCTTTATAAGAAAATATAATAATGTGTTTTATAAAGTTTATAGCATAGCTGGCCTACCCAGTGAGGTGTTTCTAGTGGTGGTGGTGGCAGCGTGTCAATGTGTTGAGAGGAAGAGGTGGTCTGGGAAATTCTGCTGAGCAAACTTCGGGCCCATTTCCACCCCCCAGTTAGTCCACTCCACTCAACTGGTTCACACACTGAGTGGGTCTTTGGGTGTTGTGTTGGGATCTCTTCCAGTGGTTTATCAGTATCTCCTTCTGGTCCAAGGAAGGAAACTTTGTTATCCTTAGCATTGACCTACATAATATGTTTGTAACAGCGCTGCTTGTGTGGCATTAGGCTATGTAGTGATCGAAAGAAAAAAACAGACCTTTGCACATTTTTGCACTATATGGTGGGTGTATGAGGAGATTCACATTTCCTGCACAGCTAAGTCCATGTGAAGTTACCTTGTGCTGTATTTGACATCTAGCAAGGTCTCTGTTTGAAAGGAAAGATCTAAACTTAAAAATGAAGTGGCCAGAAGTTATGGTAAAAGCAGATAGTGTAGCTGGTTTTAAGAAAGATTTGAACAAATTCCTGGAGGAAAAGTCCATAATCTGTTATTAAGACATGGGGGAAGTGTCTGCTTGCCCTGGATCGGTAGCATGGAATGTTGCTACTCTTTGGGTTTTGACCAGGTATTAGTATCCTGGATTGGCTACCATGAGAATGGGCTACTGGGCATGATGGACCATTGGTCTGATCCAGTTAGGCTATTCTTATGTTATGTTCTCATCTGTAGGGGCCTTTGTTTTCACTTCTTATTTTAATGTATTTTTTTTCTGGGAACTTATCAGTGTTTTTTATAATGGGAACAAAAATGGAAGAGAATTAATGTGTGTGGGATGAGGGGGTAACTAATTTTTTCAGCCAAATAATTCAATCCACTTCAAACAGACATAGGAGAATTCACGCACCATTCACACACCCTCCAACCAAAAACGTCGAAAGAAAAAAACTGTTCGACAACCTCCTAGTCATTCGAGCTGCAACACTCGACCCCCAACCCTACAACCAATTGACATCGACCACATACTGCAAAACCTTCAAAGAGAAATAAAAACCCTTCTATTCAAAAAACACATAAAACCGAACTAACACAATCAGAACTGTCCCAAGCATCACCTGCAACTACTCCATATGTACTTCTGATGTCATGACAATTCAGACATAATTTATGTTATGTTATGTTTGGAATATAAGAAAATTTTCACTGCCTGTTTCTATTCTGACCATTTATTCCGTTTCATGGTCATTACAAAAAATATTTTTTTACATGGGAGGGGGTGTCAAAAAATGATGGGCCCCGGGTGCCACATACCCTAGGTACGCCACTGAGATGGTTTACCCCGGTTATCCGCTGGGACAGGAACGGTGATGAATTTTGTCACCGTGTCATTCTCTAATACCTAGGATATGTGACACCTGGGGCTGATCATTGTTTAATAACCCCTCCCGTATAAAAAGGTATCGGAGGAACACCCCTAGGAGCTGCACCATGGGCAGACCACTCTCCCATGACCCCACCCCCCTGAAAAAGGGGATTTTGGTCTCCGAAAGTTAGTAAAAATTGTATTAAAATTAGTCTAATAAAAATATTACCTTATTTCCATTTTTTATTTATAAATGTTTATCAACACAGCTACATTACTATTTTATTCTAAAGCAACAAAAAATATATTTTTTCTACTTTTTGTCATCTCTGGCTTCTGCTTTCCTTATCTTCACTTCACTCTCCATTCCATCCAGCGTCCTCCCTCCTTCTCTAGCCCTTCCATTTTTCTCTTTCTGTCTCCACTCCTTCCTCCATGCTCTTGCCATCTCTCTCTTCGCCTTTCCTTCCCTCTGTCCCACACCAACTTACTCCATGATCTGGCATCTGCTTCCCTTTCCCCATGCCCTGGGATCTCTCTCCTCTCTTTTCCTTCCATCTCTCCATCTCCCTCCTTTCTCCCTGATCTGGCATCTTTCTCCTTCCCTTCCCACTATGCCCTGGCATATCTTTCTCCCACTCCATGGCCTAGCATCGCCTTTCCTTCCTTTCTTTCTTTTTCTCCTTTCCTTCCCCATGGTCTGTCATCTCTCTTTCATCTCCTCTCTCTTCTCTGGTCTTCCTTCTCCCTCCCTCCTACCCTCCCTCTCCCCAATCAGGTGCAGCATTTCTCTACCCCTCCCCTCCCTTTTTGTCACCCTCCAGTCAGCAGTGCAATGTTTACAATTCATTGCTATTGCTGGCATCAGGCCTTACTCTGCTGGGTCTCATCTACTTCCTGTTTCCACAAAGGTAGGACCTGGCAGAGGGAAGGCTTGACACCGGCAAGAGCAGTAAATTGTGAACGATGCTTCTGCTGCCAGGAAGAAATTCTTGATGCCGGTGCAGGCCTTTGGAGGAGTCGTTGGAGCCAGTGTAGTAGTAAGGAGGGTGTGGGGCAGTCTGCCCCGGGTGCCATCTTGGTTAGGGTGCAGACACCCGT
Organism: Geotrypetes seraphini; assembly: GCF_902459505.1. Classification (NCBI taxonomy): domain Eukaryota; kingdom Metazoa; phylum Chordata; class Amphibia; order Gymnophiona; family Dermophiidae; genus Geotrypetes; species Geotrypetes seraphini. The sequence goes on along the minus strand of NC_047088.1, from coordinate 195,347,264 downwards.
CCTCCTCTTCACCTCCCCACTCCTTCCCCACCCCCTCCCCCACTACTGCACTTGGGCACCGCTTCCTTCCCCCCCCCCATACCTCTATAACGTTCCTAGCATGAGCAGCAACCCCCAATCTGCTGCCATGCCAGCATCAGCTCTTCCTCTAATGTCACTTCCTGGATCCTTGCCTAGAAAGTGACATCAGAGGAAGAGCTGACACTGGTGCGACAGCAGCTTTGGGGGTAGCTCCTTGCATCAGGAATGTTACAGAGGTATGGGGGAAGAGAAGCAGTGCATGCACGGCAGGAGGGGTTAGGGAAGGAGAATGTCGAGATGGGGGGGCAGGGAAGGGCGCCACCGTCCCTGGCGCCTCTCACCCTTGCTATGCCATTGGTCAGAGCACCCCTTTATGGACTGCAACTGGGGTGGACTGCCCTCCACCCCGCTAGGTATGCCACTACAGCTATGTCCAATATTCAGCCCTTGCCTATATAAGCCAAACCATTTAAAGATAGGACTGCTATTTATGCAGCTAGATTTAAGCTGTTTATTTATGCAGGAAGGACTGATTATCAGCACTCAAACCAATCACTAACTGATCATTTTCAGTGAATATAATCAGTTAAGTGCTGCTGAAAATGACCAGAGAGCTGTGAACAAGTAATTTAACCTGTTGGCTGCCATTTCTAGCTAGTTACATCATTTTGAATATCAGCTGGTGAGTTTCTAGAAATATCTAGTGAAGTCATGAAGGTGGTGGCAAGGTGAGCAGAGCTGTGAGTGGGTAGGTACATAAGAACATAAGAATTGCCGCTGCTGGGTCAGACCAGTAGTCCATCATGCCTAGCAGTCTGCTCACGTGGCGACCTACTGGTCAAAGACTGAGACTAGCCCTACCAGCGCACGTTCTTGTTCAGCAGGAACTTGTCTAACTTTGTCTTGAATCCCTGGAGGGTGTTTTCCCCTATGACATAGTAGCTCACTAAATAAAATGTTGAGTCCTTGAAATAAGCCTTATTAACCAAAATCAGCATTTTGAATTGCATGTGCATAGTAACAATAAGTCAATGTTCATGCAACTGGCATGGAGAGATGTTGTGAATCTTAAGGACTGGATTTGAAGGCTTCTGTTCTAGAGGGACAATAGTTAAATAAAGCAGATACAGATAAGATTCACTTTAGTAAATTCTAAGATACTGTCATTGTGTTGCGTTTGCGCATGCTCAGAGGCCCTCCAGACGCAGCCCCAAGCTCAGGGAAGGAAAGGAGTTGAGGTTTGTATGGGGGCAGGGCTGGATAGAACATGGCATGGCTGGGAGCAGAATGGGACGGGATAAGGTGTCCTCTTTTTGTACTTAAACAAATATGGTAACCCTAGTAAAGCAGCAGTTTTGAAAGATGTTAAACTTCAGGTTCTGTCAGGGTTTAATAAAGCCCCATGCTCCACAGGTTACTTTCTTTAGAATTTCTGTATTTCTTGCAGTGCAATCCATCAAATATCCAGTGAAAGCTAATTTTCCTCAGGCAACATTGTAGTAAGCCAACAATACTGAGCTAAGTTCACATCATATGAACAAGAGCGCTGTAAAATAATGAAAAAATAATCAAAGTAATAATTTCAAAGATCAATGTAATTAACCATCTAACACAAAATCTTTCAGGATAGTGAACAGTAGTGTGAACTGACTTAGCTCATGTGCTGTATAAATTCAATTAGCATCTCAATCCTCCTGGAAGTTACTGTAGATATAGGACATTAACAGGCAAACAGAAGAGTCACTTGCCTTGGGATACAAGCAGAAACAACGAAAAAAGAAAAGCAAGGGGGATGTCTTAACAACCAAAACAAGTCTTATTGAAAACAGTAGGTCCCAACAGGGATTCCAGTTTCGGCATTGAAAAACACCTTCTTCAGGGGACAATATTGGAAAAATTATAACTTATAGAAAAATGTGTTAGAGACATAACATAAAGTATATATATATACTTTTAAAACATAAAATCATGAATATATAACACAGTAAAACCAATTCATAAAAACATACAAATCATATAACAATAGAAGCATATTGAACTAAAAATGACCATCAAAATGATAGAGACCAAACCCAAATGAATAGATGCTTGAGGTAAAACTACTGCATATAAAAACCAAGAGAAACCATAAACATGTTTACAAAATCTCTAGTAAAAGTGTGAAACCAATGGCATAAAACAATACATATGGGTTACAAAAAACATTAATAACATCAATGCAAAAATAGGGGGGAACCCCATGTGATAAAATCTCAACACATAATATAACAGATAGAATTATGGAATGAAATATGTATATAAGAATTATCATAAAGACCAAATAATGACCAAGAGCATAGCATGGCTAGTATATCAACCCAAAGTGGAGGTCTATGTATCCAAAGCAATTAGCATATTAAAAATCTTATAATCGTCATAAATATAGCTGAAACAAACGTGATACAGAGGGAAAATAAGAGATAAGGGATTATATAAACCACAAGCTAGATCCATAAAGGATTCCATGAAACTGAACATGAAGATAGCTAGATTCATAAAGGATTCCATGAAACTGAACATGAAGATAGCTAGATTGTGAGCCTTCGGGACAGATAGGGTAGTTTTTCTCAAGTACCTAATTTCATTTTAGTCTGATAATTTGTAAACCGCTTAGGACAGTAAATACACTTCTCCCTCTGTATTTGCAGTGATAGGGGATTAACATACCTGCGAATACAGAAAAAACGTGAATAACTTTTTCATATGTTATTCGCTGTTTTCTATTAAAAACCATCGTGAATATGGTGAAACCGCAAATAACATGGCAGGAGACCTGGCCTGTTCCTGAAGGAGAGGCAAAACACGGTGAAGAAAGTGCTGGGAATCAACCATTTTTCTCTGTAAATGCTTGGAATCAGCGATTTCTCTATGCAAGCTGATATAATTTGGGGGCGGAGCCAGCAAGCTAAAAACCGTGAATAATCAAAAACGCAATTGCTGAATCCGGGAATATGGAGGGAGAAGTGTAAACATAAAAAGGTACAGTTGATAGATTGCCAAAGCACGAAAAAGAACCAACAATGAGATACTAAGGGCATCTCTCCTGCTGCGGGTTGCGGCAGTTCGGGTAGAGGAGTGATGGCATCGCGGTAGGGGAGATGAGGCATCTCTCCTGCCACGATGCTTGCGGTGGGTAGGTTGCTAGGCCGCTGAACTGATGGCGCCAGCGGCCATCAGCTCAGCGGCCCCTTTTTCGGCACTTAGACCTGGTTTGACTACGTCTAAGTCAAAAAGGTTTCTCTCCCTCCCGCTGTCTTTCTTTCTGTCTGTCTCTCTCCCTGGCCCCCTTTGTCTGTCTGTCTTTCTGTGTCTCTCTCTGCCTCTGTGCCTTTCTTCTCTTTTTTCTGTCTCCCTTCCTCTCGCTGTCTGGCTTTCTTTCTATCTATCTGTCTCTCTCCCCTCCCCCCCCCCCCACTTCCCTGTGCAGCAGCCACAGCAGCATTCCCTCCCTCTCCATGTCCCTGTGCAGCAGCATTCCCTCCCCCTCCACTACTTCCCTGCACAGCAGCATTTAGATCCCCCCTTCCCTGTGCAGCAGCTACAGCAGCAGCAGCATTTCCTCCCACCCCACACCACTTCCCTGTGCAGCAGCAGCGTTTCCCTTACCCCCACTTTCCCTTCCCTCGGTCTTGCCTGCTCCTGTAGTTCCTTGGTGTTAATAAACTTGCTCCAGAGATACACAACTAAGTAGGATAGCAACTACTTTATGCAATATGGAGGTAATTCTATAACTCTGTGCCTATATCTAGACCCCTGGAGGTCACTTATGTGGCATTTATTCTAAAGACCCCTACTTTTCTTTATAGAATACTAATGTAACTGGGCATATATATACACACGTGGGAACTAACCCAGCCAAATGGCTGGTTTATGTGTACCTAAATGCTAGAGATATGCAATAAGTTACATACGTAAGTGAACACTGTTCGCTCTTAGCTGAGCACTAGTCCTCCAATTACAGTCCTACCAGTGGGGGCACTATTTCACTATCATATGTTCAATAGTGAGAGACAGGCAAGCTCTGCAGACTCCAAGGATCCTGCCTATCCCTAGTAATTGAAAATAGAGAATGACACGGGGAAAAAAATTGTCCCCGTCCCCGTCTCCGCAACCACCAACCCTGTCCCCACCCCATCCCTGTGACAACTGTCCCCGCAGCATTCATACAAGCCTCAGTACTGCAATATTAAGGTTATTCCTTCCTTATAAATCAAAATTCTGGCTGCTGAACTAGAGAAAGAGATGTTCTGCTTTTATCAACATAACTAATATACTACTTTATCCAAAAGCAATAAATAAATAAAATAAATAAATAGAATTTTTTTTTCCCTACCTTTGTTGTCTGGTTTCTACTTTCCTTATCTTCTCTTCATTCATTTCTTTCCATCTACTGTCTGCCTTCTCTGTCTCTTCCATATGCTCTGTTACTCTGCCTCTCCCTTCCATCTCTCCCTCCACCCCCACCCCACAATTGGTCTGGCACCCATCTTCTTCCCTCTGCTCCCCCCATAGTCTGGAATCTCTCTCTTCCCCCCATTTTCCTTCAGCATCTATTCCTCTCCACCCCACCTTCCCTCTCTCTCTTCCTTCTCCAGTTCCCTTCAGCGTCTTCTCCCCATTCTCTCTTCCCCATTTCCCTTCAGCATCTGTTCTTCTCCACCCCACCTTCCCTCCCTCTCTCCCTTCCCCAGTTCCCTTCAGCATCTGTTCCTCCCCACCTCACCTTCCCCAGTTCCCTTCAGCATCTGTTCCTCTCCACCCCACCTTTCCTCCCTTTCTTCCTCCCTGCTCCGATCCTTACCTTTGTGGCGGGCGATTTCTAAATTTCTTTCCTATGAGCAGCTGGAGCATTGAAGTTGCATGTGGCAGGAAAGGTCATCTCTGATGCAACTTCCGGTTGCGTCAGAGATGACCTTTATGGCAGCTACACGCGATTTCAATGCTCCGACTGCTCATAGGAAAGAAATTTAGAAATTGCCCACCATGAAGGTAAGGGCCGGGGTAGGGAAGAAGGGAGATGCTCGGACAGGGTGACAGCGATCAGGTGGCAGCAGCGGTGGCGATCAAGAGGGAGGGAGATGCTTGAATGGGGTGGCGATCGGGGGACAGCAGCAGTGGCGGCGATCGGGAGGGAGATGCTTGGACGGGGCAGTGGTGGGGCGATTGGGCGGTGGCGATCATTAAGGAGGGAGGGAGTGCAATCGGTGACCGTGCATGTTCCCTCTCTTAAGTGCGGTGACAAGGCCATGCACCGCTCCACGGGGCGATGAATAGCCTTGTTTCAGTAGTCGCAGTGAACACCCCACCGTTTTGACGGGTTACCCGCAATCACCCGTGGCTTACTGTGGTTAACAGCCACCGTGTCATTCTCTAATTGAAAACACAATACTGAAGCACTACCCTTTATTGACAGCAATGCAGCTGGAGGACTCCCGCTTAGAGGGAACAGTGTAAGTATAAGTACCCATGTTCTGTCCAGACTCCACCTATGCTAAAAATTGCTGCTGTTGGGTGAGACCAGTGGTCCATCGTGCTCAGCAGTCCGCTCACGCGGTGGCCCTCAGGTCAAAGGCCAGTGCCCTAACTGAGTCTAGCCTTACCTGCGTTCGTTCTGGTTCAGCAGGAACTTGTCTAACTTTGTCTTGAATCCCTGGAGGGTGTTTTCCCCTTTGACAGACTCCGGAAGAGCGTTCTAGTTTTCTACCACTCTCTGGGTGAAGAAGAACTTCCTTACGTTTGTACAGAATTTATCCACTTTTAACTTTAGAGAGTGCCCTCTCGTTCTCTCCACCTTGGAGAGGGTGAACAACCTGTCTTTATCTACTAAGTCTATTCCCTTCAGTATCTTGAATGTTTCTATCATGTCCCCTCTCAGTCTCCTCTTTTCAAGGGAGAAGAGGCCCAGTTTCTCTAATCTCTCACTGTACGGCAATTCCTTCAGCCCTTTAACCATTTTAGTCGCTCTTCTCTGGACCCTTTCGAGTAGTACTGTGTCCTTCTTCATATACAGCGACCAGTGCTGGATGCAGTATTCCAGGTGGGGGCGTACCAAGGCCCGGAACAGCGCCATGATAACCTTCTCCGATCACACTATGTAAGATATTTACAGCAGAGCAGTTAAGCAGGTTTTTAGCATGAATATATGCCATTCTTCTAATTATTTATGTGTCTATTATATAGAATTATTACCCCTATATTCATAGCATTGTCAGGGGCCTAGAATGGATTGAGCATGGGCAGGATTTGTACTTATACTGTACATAAATTGCAAAAATACATATATATCTGCTGATACATCCAAAGTTATTCTTGCCTCCAAAAAAAAAAGCTCTGCCTTATTTTCAATTTTTCCAAGCACCCAATGGGGCCTGTTTCATCAGTTATCGACTTCTTCAGAGAACTTTTGCAATGCATGCACATTTTAAGCCTAATTGCTTTATTTAACTGCATTTCAAGCCTAATTGCCTTATTTAACTGGCAGAGACCATGTTTTCTTTCCTGGCATAGCCCATGTTTTCTTGCATTTTGGAACTTGAAAGTTTTTTGGAAACTTGGATTTTGATATTTTGAAGGCATGTAATAAATACTTTAAATCACTAGCAAAATAAAAAAATGTTGGAGGCTTTTTAAGACTGATGAAAGAAAATCAGACAATAATATAATCTGACTTTAAGGTTTCTGAGCTCTTTTTCCTCCAGTTTTTAAGAATATGGCTGTGAATTAAAGTTTTTCATAAGGCTTATTATGTAATACAAGACTAGACTTTGGTGCTAGTCAAATAGGGCACCTTTTTTTTGGAATTTTTTATTTATATTATTCAACAAAATTTTACAAGAATACATCTTATTACATTAAATACAGGAAAGAAAGAACAATACAGAAGTATTACAGATTCATACTTATGAAAATAATTTTTCCCTTTCTTAGACCACCATAATAGGGGGATGGTCAATCGAAAATTTTTGAGAGAAATTTAACAAGAAACTTAATTAAACAATTAGGCTTTATGTTCTAAACACCAGCTATTAATTTCTATTTCCCCTCAGTCCTTAATAATTTTCTTTACATCCAAGAATTCCTTCAGGTGATTAGGAGAAAAAAATGTATATTTAACTCCCAAATACCTAACTAGGCATTTACAGGGGTATGCTAACAAGAAAGTTGCTCCCAATTTTATAGTATCTTGACGCATAGAAAGAAATTCTTTCCTCCGTTCTTGTGTAGTCTTTGCGACATCAGGATATATCCAAACTTTTTGCTCCCCAAATAATTTCTGTGAGTTTTTAAAGAATAGTTTCATGATCATGTTCACGTCTTGCTCAAAAACAAATGATACTAAGAGCGTAGCTCTAACATTATCTGTAGAAATTGTTTGTTCAAGAAAAGCAGTCACATTAGCAAATTCTATTTCATTATTTTCCCTCCTTATCTCTTTCTCAATCTCATCTTCTCCTTCTTGTCTTCCGGGTATCTTCTTATTTGGTAAATAGTAGATTTTATTTATAGGGGGAATACAATTTGACGAAATCTTTAAATTTTCAATCAGGTATCTTTTTAATAAATCCAAAGGCAATATACCCGGAATTTGAGGAAAATTTAAAATACGGAGGTTCAAACGCCTGTTAAAATTTTCAAATTGCTCCAATTTCTTATTTATAAGGAAACTATCTTTAATTGAAGCCACCTTGAATTGTTGTAAATGCAGTATATCCTCCTGCATCTGCTTAGTTTGAGCACTAGAATCCCTTTTCATTACTTCCACAGTTTCAGTCAGCACATCCAATTTTTCCACTATTTTTGTTACCTTTTCAGATGATTTTTCCATTTTTGACTCCATCCGCTGAAGCAAAGACCAGATGCCTTGAAGAGAAACCTCCGTCAGAGAGGACAAATCCCCCTCTCTCTTGTTAGCTTCCATCAGCAAACTGTCTCCAGACGGTGTGCCCTCGTCGGGAGACCCCACGCCTCCACTTCCGGGATCGGGTGTCTCTCGCCACATCGTTCCGGCAGCCGCTGGACACGGAGGAGTATGGGAAACCGGTGGAGACAGCGATGTCTCTATGCCCGAAAGGGCAAGCGACTCCCTCTTTTCGCCGCCCAACGCCGGGCTCTCCACTCCGGATATTGCTGGTGCCGGAGGAGCCGAAAAGAAGCTATCCATCGTTAGCTGTCGGGGGGTAGACGCCAAGGCCGGCGAGGAAGGTCCCCTGACCACCCCTTTTCTTTTCGGAGGCATAAGGAGAACGAGGTAAATAAATCAGGCAAAAACTGAAGCTAAACGAGGAGAGATCTTAACGCGTCTCTCACAGCTCCTCACATCGCCGCCATCTTGACCCCCCCAAATAGGGCACTTTTATAGCCTGTCTACATCTCGTGATTAATTTCCAGTGTTTGCTACCTCAACTTTACTGTTTTCTGTAGATACCATATAACCACATCACCAGTTAAGGTGTTAAAAACAATTACTCTGAACTATGGACAGTGAGAATACAATACAGAAATGAAGGGTCAACCTAGCAAAGAAGAATGCAGTTTTAGCTAGTGCCTTACTGTGTAATTGGAGACTATGGGAATGTGATAATTATCCACAGAGGGACAGGGAGCTATACTCATACTGCAGGTACATCAGTCATAGAAATTAATATAAAGCACTAAGCAGCAAGGGAGTTAAGTGCCCTAGTCTTGAGGTCCCAGTTCCCAACAGACATGCTCTACAACCAGCCTCCTTAAAGGCATAATACAGAAGTGGAGGCAGTTTCTTGCATCGGCAGCTCAGGAAGCTGGCACAGCGCTGGCTTCTAAAGCAACGAGCAATCACCCTGCATTATTTTTCTGACAGCCAATGATAACTATTGGAGAAATGATTAATACTACCATTCTGGGATAATACTATCCTCATATTTCTGATGTAACAAAAGAAAAGAGAAAGGAATGCTACCTTGCAAGGAAGAAATACAAATATGATATCATAGCTTGAAGTTCTCATCGAAGATAGTTACAAATCAAATAATTGTCTCCCTGAAAATATTTATATCAGCTAGAGAAAGATACAGATATAAATACTGGCATCAATATATTTGCAAGAAGTCTTTGTTCTAAGTCACTGTAAAATCCAGGCCATCTATTAGGCATTGGTCAGAAATCATTAGAGTTTTTATTCTTAGGTTTTTATAAATAATCAATTTTATGCTTATTTTGCAGCTAATAAGGGATCAGATGGAGGTACAAAAAAAAAATCAGTGTAGGTATTATGACTAGGAACTGATTCCTTCGCAATCAAATTTGTGTTTTGTCACTTAGGAGTCAACACTGAAAAGGCACAAAAACTGAGTGGAGGATACAAGACAAGACAGTAGAGGGGCAGAGAGTGAGCAGAGTTGCATCAGAGATGACCTTTTCGGCAGCCATATGCAACTACAACGCTCGGCTGCTGTAAGAAGTAATTTTGACTCGCAGCCACAGGGCAGGGAGGTTTGTCGGACCGGGCTTGTTATCGGTCGGTCGGTCAGTCGGGCGGGCGGGCGGGGGACATGCCATAAAGGTAAGGGACAGGGAGGGAGAAAGGGAGAAAAGGTGGAGTGGAGAGGAAAAGATGCTTAAGGGAAATGGGTAAAACAGAGGGGGGAGAAGGATGCTGAAAGCACATGGGGAAGACAAAGGGGGGGGGAGAAGGACGCTGGCAGGACATGGGGAAGACAGGGGGGAGAAGGATGCTGAAAGCACATGGGGAAGACAGAGGGGGGAGAAGGATGCTGAAAGCACATTGGGAAGACAGAGGGGTGGAGAAGGACGCTGAAATGACATGGGGAAGACAGGGGGGAGAAGGACGCTGAAAGCACATGGGGAAGACAGAGGGGGGAGAAGGATGCTGAAAGCACATGGGGAAGACAGAGGGGGAGAAGGACGCTGACAGGACATGGGGAAGACAGGGGGGGAGAAGGACGCTGAAAGGAACTGGGGAAGAGAGAGTGGGGAACAGATGCTGAAGGGAAATGGGGAAGAGAGAGTGGGGAGAAGACACTGGCAGGGAAGAAGACAGAGATGCCAGACTATGGGGGGAGCAGAGGGAAGAAGATGGGTGCCAGACCAATTTGGAAGGGGGGAGAAAGGGAGAGGCACAGTAACAGAGCAAATGGAAGACGCAGAGAGAAGAGAGACAGTGGATGGAAGGAATTGAATGAGAACATGAGGAAAGCAGAAACCAGGCAACAAAGGTAGAAAAAAAATTCTATTTCTTTTTTTTTTTCTTCAGGATAAAGTAGTATATTAGTTGTGTTGATAAAAATTTATAAACAAAGCCCTGCCAACTGAACATCTCTTTCTCCAGTTCAGCAGCCAGAACTTTGATTTATAAGGAAAGAATAAGCTAAATATTGCAGTACTGAGGCTTGTATGGATGCTGCGGGAACGGTGACGGGGCAATGAAGGGGACGGTGTATTGACGGTAACAGATTTTTTCCCTGTGTCATTCTCTAGTGTTCACGTCAAAAGCTTCCCTCTGACTCAGCTTCCTGTTTCCGCTTTTGACTGAGCACCGCGTTGCTGATCTGAAGTTCTGTTGATGCCAGGGGTAGAAGGAGGCCCGATGCCGATCTTAAGTGTCATCACGGGGGGTGTTGTTGCAGGTCTTGTTGCTAAAATCAGAAAGGTGAGGAAGGGAGAAAGATGGGCCTGTGGTGGATAGAGAGATTGAGAGAAGGGGGCAGATGATGGAAGTGGGGAGAAAGGGGAGAGAGAAGAGGGCAGATGATGGAAGTAGGGAGAAGGGGTAGATGATGGAAGTGGGTAGAGAGAAGAGGGCAGATGATGGGGGAAAAGGATTGAGTTAGGGAAATACTGGAGGGGATGAGGGAAAGAGGTGGCGAGCTGTAGGTAGACAGTAAAAAAGGAAATTGATGAGAGGGTAGTAAGAACATAATCTAGATGGATGCAGAAAATAAATTGAAAAGGAAAATGAGGGAAGAAAGGGATTGCAGAAGAGAGGTGTGGGAGAGGAAAGGAGAGGAGAGAGATGCCAGACCAATGGGGGTGAAAGGAGAGATGGAAGGGGGAGGCGTATAGTTTCTAGAAGGGGTATAGAAGGAGAGAAGATGCCATATAGGGAGGGGCAGAGAGATGGCAGACAGTGGATAGAAGGAAGACAGTAACAAGAAGATGAGGAAAGCAGAAACCCGAGAAGACAAAGGTAGAACAAAAATTTTCTATTTATTTATTGCTTTAGGAGACATGTGTCACTGTTTCTGTGGTGTTGCATTTTATGCAGAGTCCAGTTTCTTGCTGGTTCAATTTAACCTTTGGCTATGTATTTCTATTTTATCCCCCTTTTACAAAACTGTGGAGCATTTTTTAGCACCAGCCGTGGTGGTAGCAGCTCTGATGCTCAGAATTCTATGAGCGTCAGAGCTGTTACCACCGTGGCTAAAATCCACACTTTTGTAAAAGGGGGAGGAGTTAGTTTGTGATGACATATTCCATACTAGGCGAAGGTATTTTCTGTATTTTGTGTGTTCGAAAGACATGGTTTTCTGTTAGGATTGATGGTGTAGGATTGATCTGTACTAGTCTGGCTTGTTTAGTTTTACAATGGGTGTATTGATGTACTGCTCACTGCAATATGTAAGATGCTGCCTTTTCCTAGGTACTCATGTGTGATGTGTGGCTTGTTACTAAAAATCATGTTTTTCGTACAGATGGGTGGGGGTGCCAAAGAATGATGGGCCCTGGGTGTCACATATGCTAGGTACGCCACTGCCAGTGCAGTACCACTTTCTGTAACTCATTTACAGAAAAAAAAAATTATGTGCATCTGAAACTTTTCACTCTTAAAAAAGATAAAGGATCAATATAATTTGCAAGGTTTCTGAGGGCTCCTTTTACTATGCTACGGTAGCGTTTTTAGCATGCTGAATTGCCGCATGCGCTAGACGCTAATGCCACCATTGAGCTGGCATTAGTTCTTGGCATGTAGAGTGGGGGAATCACACGCTAATCCGCAGAGTGCGCTACAAACGCTACCGCAGCTTAGTAAAAGGTGCCCTAAATATGTAGATGCAGATTAATAAACAACAAAAAGTCCAACAGGACAAGAATCCACAGATTAATAAATATCTTTCCTATTCCACAGCTCAGTGAAATTATGGGTTTATGAAAGGTCAGAACAATGAACCATTTGCATCAAGGCAAGCGCTCTTAGTGACGGGATTTATATGTTTATTTTTATTTAATATGAAGATATTCTGTCAAATAAGGAGCTGGAAAGGCAGCTCTATTGCTTTGCACTAACATTCTAGAATGATCTAGGCATTATAGATCAAATAGAAGGGAGGGAGGATGGGATTGAATGGGGAGCAGCTTAGACATTGTAATAATAAGACATTGAAATAATTTTAATTAAGCGATTAATCAAATATAAATAAAACTTGAAACTTGAAACTTGTTCTGAACGGGGTGTTCTGCAGTGTTGACGTCATCAGTCAGCTGATAGGAAGGTTGTTGAAAAGGAGTAGAAACACGCTGCCGCCATCTTTAGACACTTTATAAATAAATGGTCAGATGGTGACGGAATGATTGAGGTGGGTGCTGTTTAGACTAAATATAAGGGATAAGTTGGGAGACGCTATTTGAAATATGGTCTTTTTCTGATTTGTTGTAGGGAAACGATCCTTGAAAAAACGTAGCATATGCGAAACATGTTGGATCGCAGTTTTCCCGATCATTAAATTATACGATAAGTACTGTACTTTAAAAATTAAAGATAAATGGATTCATAAGTTGAAAAATGAAATAGATACAACTTATAACTTGCACTTTAAAGTACTCTGAACACTTTAAACAATTTGACACTTTAAGCAATTCAGTGTATGCATATTCATTGTGGATTGCCTGAAAACCTGACTGGCAAGGAGGTACTCCAGGACTGAGTTAAGAAACACTGCATACAGTGTAGCCTTGCTATCTGCCATTGTGACAGCACTAGCTATAATTGGCACAACCCCTTTTTGTCTATGACCTGCTCCTATCAAGCAGCTAGCAAAGGATTTTTACCAAGCTGACTGATTATAGTGTGCAGTAGGTATTAGCATGAGTATTCACTAACATCTACCTTCCAGTAAAACCTGTGGTAGCTGCTTAATATAGATTGGTAAAAGAACCCCTTAGAACAGGGGTAGGGAACTCCGGTCCTCGAGAGCCGTATTCCAGTCGGGTTTTCAGGATTTCCCCAATGAATATGCATTGAAAGCAGTGCATGAAAATAGATCTCAAGCATATTCATTGGGGAAATCCTGAAAACCCGACTGGAATACAGCTCTCGAGGACCGGAGTTCCCTACCCCTGCCTTAGAACATGGTGCAGAGGAGGCAAAGGGATAGAAAACAGCTCCCTTATGAAGAAACATTTATCAGGGTAGGGCTTTTCAGCTTAGAGGAGATATGATACTACATGTGTTTATTAAATCATGATGTGGTAGCATGAACAGGACTTAAGAAATGGAGCATTCACAAATACAGGCAAACTAAAAACTAAATATATGGGTAAATTAAACTCCTTAATGGCATGTAAAGCGAACATATACATATGCCCTTTCCTCTTCCTTGAGGTTTAGAACTCATGAGTTGCATAGATGAGCTTCCAATTCAATTTTAACTAAACCAAAGAACTGCTCCGTCAGGCCTCAACAAGCCACTACCACACAGGAAGGTTGGCTTGAAATTAATATCAGGCTGACAGAAGCCTAGTTCCTGCCTAGTCTCAGAACTTTATCCAGAGTCATAAGGAAAGTTCTTTTCCTTTCCCAGTAAGCATTCTGGTAGTTATCACCCCAAAAGCATACAATAAACTCTAGAGATAGGATAAATATTCTTTAGATAGGAAGACATGAATGAAGCAGGTAGGTATTCATATTTCATTCAAGTGAATACCTTGATTCTAGTAATCCCTGGGATACAGTTCTCATTCTCATGTGAATTCCTCTGTTATCCTTTCCAAAAGAATACCCAGAAGTTTTATTGTTATCAAAGGAAAGATCACTAGCATTATCTCATCTTTGCAATAAACTGTGGGTTGCCTACATCATGCTGTTTCAATTTGTGCTTTAAGGCAAAAATAGCATTTGGGTCAGTCCAAGAGTTCAAGGTATATATTGCAACTGTAAGTAGGTTAAACTTCTTCCTAAATTATGTAGAAATAAACATCAACAAAAAAGCTAGAGGCAGCATTTTTCTATTGGACTAGCTTTTGTGAGCTACGCCAATTTCCTTCTATCAGTGCAAAATGAACTAGTGAAATGGTCATTCAGCTCTTCTGATGAAGGCAGCATAGCAAAGGTTAGTCATAAGTGTCATTAGTCCCCCCAAAAAGGCATTGACCATCCACAGCTTGCTTGTTGAAATTTATTTCTGTTTCAAAGTGGATTAACTTAGGGCTCCTTTTACAAAGGTGCGTTAGGGCCTTAACGCATGGAATAGCGTGCACTAAAATGCCACACGCGCTAGCCGCTACCGCCTCCTCTTGAGCAGGCGGTAGTTTTTCAGGTAGCGCGTGCGCTAAAAACGCTAGCACACCTTTGTAAAAGGAGCCCTTAGTGACAGTGAGAACATTGGACCACAAAGGTTCGAAGCTTTGGGCACCTAAATAATCTGCTGGTACCTACACGTATGGGCAGTATGCCAAGCTATAGGATAAGTGTATCAATTTTCTCATTTTCTTTTTCTCTCTCTAAAGTGCTTAAAGTTGCAGTAATATATTTACGGAGCTATAAGTTATTTAATCTTTTTTTTTTGTTATACTCGTAGCCACTAATATCCTATTTTTAAATGCCCCATGAGAAGACATAAAGATGTTTTAAACTCTAACAGAGCTTCAAATATAATAGTACAGTTATATTGTAAAGAAAAATATCTTCTGAGAATTGTTCCAAGATGATCCTACAATGATGCAAACTTGTAGGACTGAGATAAATTACTTCTGATAACATTTTCCTCTTGGAAAATCACAGATGAGGCTCAATGAGACATTTTATATATAGTAGCAAACAGTCATAGGTACATTTCATTTTGAAAGTCCCATCTGTCTTGCAGCCAGAACAGTTTTTGACACCAGAGACTGATTGCTGCATTTCATGTTATATAAAAAGGCTGCAAGAATTGATGTACATCAGACTGCTAAGGAAAATGCTGCCTTTTACCTTTGGCAGAGAGATTCAGAGTAACAAAACTATTATTAACTACTCTGATAGATCACATCAGGTTTTTGTTGTTGTTTTTTTTTTTTTACAAAATTGTTTGGCAAAATCCTTTGTGCTTTCTAAGTTTGCCATATAATATCATTTGTATTTATTCTGTATTATCTTCTTTTAGTGGAACAATAGCTCCTTATGATACACATTAAAAAAAAATCTTTTGTCATGGGGGATCCAAGATGGTGTCACATTGATGCTGGTACTGTACAGTCTCCCTATGTTTCCCTCAGTTTCTTTCTTTCTCATTACTTAATGGGATGAAAGAGCAAAAGAAAATGGCAATGTTTAACATCATAGCAGGCGCCAGTGGTTAGAGGGCAAATAGATACCTTTGTCTTTTGACCTTCAGTGATGGATATTCCTCCAAGCAGCCTGCTGGGAGCTGAGGAGATGGTAGGATGTTCCCTACTGTCTCCTGGGCTTGATGTTGCCCTTAGTCTAGAGGAGCGAGATTATTGGTCTAATACTAACATACACTTCATTATATATGTTTATGTATATACATATTAATTGTTTATTTTTTATTTTTTCATTTGTATGGATCCTCGGATATCAACTGGACCAAATCCGAAGGTCCATACAAATTAAAAAATGAAAAAATAAAGAATTAATATGTATATACATAAACATATATAATGAAGTGTATGTTAGTATTAGACCAATAATCTCTTTACAGTGTATATGGAGCCGCAATATGTAAACAGGCACCATATAGCTTTATAAGATTAGAGATTTAAAAAGAGTACAGA
Source organism: Geotrypetes seraphini (assembly GCF_902459505.1). NCBI lineage: Eukaryota > Metazoa > Chordata > Amphibia > Gymnophiona > Dermophiidae > Geotrypetes > Geotrypetes seraphini. The sequence continues at coordinate 195,331,217 of NC_047088.1, read as the reverse complement.
GAATAGTTAGTTTTTAGAGAGAAGTGACTAAGGACTACACTAACAATGGTTAAGATTTATCAAGTGATTGAATAATTTGAAGCCATCTTATTTCTTTTTTGGCAATTCCCATGAAAAGGGCATTGCAATAATCAATTTTTGAAATTACCAAAGAATGTATTAATATATTCAAAGCTGTAGGTTCTAAAAATTTCAAAACAGAGCGAATTTGACATAGTCTGAAAAAGGTAGATGTAACAACACTGCTAATATGCTCATGAAATGACAGCTTTTGGTCGAAAAGTAATCCTAAGATCTTAATTGAGTTGACTGTCTTTAGTGTGTTACCCTTAAAGGTCATATCACAAGATATAATGATCCCGATTTATTGGAAATCATCATTGCACATAAAAGTTCCCTGCTCCACCAATGGTGAAAAACAGTGTAATGGCTACTGCCTTGCTTCCTGTAGAAAGATGCCAACTTTCTACAGGAAGCAAGGGAGTAGCTGTTACACTGGTTTTCACCACTATCAATGAAACTGCTCTCTGTGTGCTGAAAGAAAATCTTTTCTTAAGTAAGAATAATGGAATAACCTTGATCCTGAGGAAAATCTTTTTAAAAACATGGACATGTCAGGAGAGGTGATCCAAAACATGGCATGAGAAGTGGAAAATTATATTCAAATGATTTTTATTGAGCCAAAAGGTACAAAGATAAAACTTATACAGATGAAAGGATCAAAGCTCAGAATTATCAAATATAAAAGACAACAATCTACCATAAATCCAACTCCCCCTCCCCTGAGTCCCCATTCCCAATAAAATAATGATAATAGATTGGAAAATGAAAACATAAGGGCAGAAATATCAATGCAAAGAAACCACAATTATCAATTCAATATACGACTGTGTGCTGATGAAGTCATTGTATTCCAAAAATCCATTTGAAGATGAGAGCCCTTTACAGAGGACAAATCGGCAACATCTCTGCATTCCCAAGTCAGTAGATAAGTCATCTGAGTCCTCCAAAGAGATAAAGTAGGAGAGTCCACATCCAGTCACTTGATCAAGATACTTTAATGCTATGGGAGAGTACCTGAAGAAAGCAGCAAATTGATAAGGATCTGATTGTGGATATCCAAAAGTTTGGAAGGAAAGAGGAGGTTCTGCTGTTGGGAGATTTCAACCTGCCGGATGTGGACTGGAATGTTCCGTCTGCAGAATCGGAAAGAAGTAGGGAGATTGTGGATGCCTTTCAAGAGGCTCTGCTCAGACAAATGGTGACGGAACCCACAAGGGAAAAAGCGATATTGGATCTGGTCCTCACAAATGGAGAGAGTATCTCTAATGTTCGAGTGGGTGCTCACCTGGGAAGTAGCGATCATCAAACGGTTTGGTTTGATATAACGGCTAAAGTGGAGAGCGGCCGCACGATACTTAAAGTCCAAGATTTCAAACGTACGGACTTTAATGCTACGGGAGAGTACCTGAAGAAAGAACTGTTAGGATGGGAGGACATAAGAGAAGTGGAAAGACAATGGTCTAAGCTGAAAAGAGCGATAAAAATGGCTACGGACCTTTATGTGAAGAAAATCAATGAAAACAAGAGAAAAAGGAAGCCGATATGGTTCTCCAACCTAGTGAGTGAGAAAATAAAGGTAAAAGAGTTGGCGTTCGTGAAATATAAAAAAAACCAAGAAGAGGAGAGCAAAAAGGACTACATGGTGAAATTGAAAGAAGCCAAGAGAGAAGCTGAAAAGAGCGATAAAAATGGCTACGGACCTTTATGTGAAGAAAATCAATGAAAACAAGAGAAAAAGGAAGCCGATATGGTTCTCCAACCTAGTGAGTGAGAAAATAAAGGTAAAAGAGTTGGCGTTCGTGAAATATAAAAAAAACCAAGAAGAGGAGAGCAAAAAGGACTACATGGTGAAATTGAAAGAAGCCAGCTTCTCTCTGGCGAAAGCACAGGCAGAAGAACAAATGGCTAAAAATGTAAAAAAGGAAGACAAAATTTTTTTCAGATATATTAGTGAAAGGAGGAAGATGAAAAATGGAATTGCTAGGCTAAAAGATGCTGGGAACCAATATGTGGAAAGTGATGAGGAGAAAGCGAATTTGCTAAACAAATACTTCTGTTCTGTGTTCACAGAAAAAAACCCTGGAGAAGGACCGAGATTGTTTAGCAAAGTTACACGAGAAAATGGAGTAGATTCTGCACCGTTCACGGAGGAGGGTGTTTATGAGCAACTTGAAAAACTGAAGGTGGATAAAGCAATGGGATCAGACGGGATCCATCCCAGGATACTAAGGGAGCTCAGAGAGGTTCTGGCGAGTCCTATTAAAGACTTGTTCAACAAATCTCTGGAGATGGGAGTGATTCCTGGGGGTTGGAGGAGAGCAGATGTGGTCCCTATTCATAAAAGTGGTCACAGGGATGAAGCAGGAAACTACAGGCCGTTGAGCCTCACTTCAGTTGTTGGAAAAATAATGGAAGTTTTGCTGAAAGAAAGGATAGTGTACTTCCTTGAATCTAAAGGGTTACAGGATCCGAGGCAACATGGCTTTACAAAAGGTAAATCGTGCCAAACGAACCTGATTGAATTTTTTGATTAGGTGACCAGAGAGCTGGATTAAGGACATATGCTAGATGAAATTTACTTGGATTTCAGCAAAGCCTTTGATACAGTTCCTCATAGGAGGCTGCTGAACAAACTTGAAGGGCTGAAGTTAGGACCCAAAGTGGTGAACTGGGTCAGAAACTGACTGTCGGACAGACGCTAGAGGGTGGTGGTTAATGGAAGTCGCTCGAAGGAAGGAAAAGTGAGTAGTGGAGTCCCTCAGGGATTGGTGCAGGGGCCAATCCTGTTCAATATGTTTGTGAGTGACATTGCGGAAGGGTTAGAAGGAAATGATGATACCAAGATTTGTAACAGAGTAGACACCGAAGAGGGAGTGGAAAATATGAAAAAGGATCTGCAAAAATTAGAGGAATGGTCTAATGCCTGGCAACTAAAATTCAATGCAAAGAAATGCAGAGTAATGCATTTGGGGATTAATAATAGGAAGGAACCGTATATGCTGGGAGGAGAGAAGCTGATATGCACGGACGGGGAGAGGGACCTTGGGGTGATAGTGTCCGAAGATCTAAAGGTGAAAAAACAGTGTGATAAGGCAGTGGCTGCTGCCAGACGGATGCTGGGCTGTATAAAGAGAGGCTTAGTCAGTAGAAGAAAGGTGTTGATGCCCCTGTACAGGTCATTGGTAAGGCCCCACTTGGAGTATTGTGTTCAATTTTGGAGACCGTATCTGGCGAAGGACGTAAGAAGACTTGAGGCGGTCCAGAGGAGGGCAACGAAAACGATAGGAGACTTGCGCCAGAAGACGTATGAGGAGAGACTGGAAGCCCTGAATATGTATACCCTAGAGGAAAGAAGAGACAGGGGAGATATGATTCAGATGTTCAAATACTTGAAGGGTATTAACGTAGAACAAAATATTTTTCAGAGAAAGGAAAATGGTAAAACCAGAGGACATAATTAGAGGTTGAGGAGTGGTAGATTCAAAGGCAATGTTAGGAAATTCTACTTTACGGAGAGGGTAGTGGATGCCTGGAATGCGCTCCCAAGAGAAGTGGTGGAGAGTAAAACTGTGACTGAGTTCAAAGAAGCGTGGGATGAACACAGAGGATTTAGAATCAGAAAATAATATTAAATATTGAACTAGGCCAGTTACTGGGCAGACTTGCACGGTCTGTGTCTGTGTATGGCCGTTTGGTGGAGGATGGACTGGGGAGGGCTTCAATGGCTAGGAGGGTGTAGATGGGCTGGAGTAAGTCTTAACAGAGATTTCGGCAGTTGGAACGCAAGCACAGTGCAGGGTAAAGCTTTGGATTCTTGCCCAGAAATAGCTAAGAAGTAATTAAAATTTTAAGACAATTAAAATAGACCATTTTAGAAAAGTACTCGTTCCCTTTTGTCGCGGATGGTGAGCAGGAACAGACCCAAAGGGAAGCAACGGGGAATGAGGTATAGTCGTCCGCCAGATGGTATAAGTGGAAAATTATAAACTATCTTATCTATAATTTTGCATTTAATAGGAGCAGTATAAAATATAAAAATATATGATCCAATGACAAATGTGGCTGAAGCATTGAACAACTACACATTGTTTGAAAGCCTGCAAAGCCAGCTGAGGATCGAGAAATTTATAACTAATTTGTAGTCTTGGAAGTTAATGCTGACTGTTAATATATTTTGAGTAACCCTTAAATATAGTAGCTTTCTATTAGTTCAAGAATCTCATAAGATATAAACTGATAATTGCTGCCTTTTTGGAGTTAATAAAATGATACCATTGTGAATAGAAGGGAAAAAAAAATTATTGTATATTTACCTATTGGATTTAATTCACTATTTGTAATCTCTTCTTTTGTGAAAGCAATTTCTTTGGTTTAAGATGATAATCTCTCTAAATGTGGGATTGATGGAAATTGGTTGTTTACAATTTTTCTTAGTTGTATTTTTCTTGAAGTAAAATTCCATTCTTATAGTCTGTATAGAGAATTTTTTTGAAAATTAAAATAAAGAAAAAAATATATATAGTAGCTGAATACAGATAATTGACACTCAACACCTCTTGTTTGGCACTAAGGGGTCTTTTTATCAAGCTGCGGTAGGAGTTTAACGCGTGGAATACCGCGCGTTAAACCGCCTGCCGCATTAGTCGCTAACGCCTCCATTGACAAGGCGTTAGTATTTTGGCTTGCCGTGGGGGCTAGCGCGTGATGAAATGACTGACGCGCTAACCCCGCTAGCGCACCTTGATAAAAGGAGCCATAAGTTGAATTAATTGAAAGTTAGATACCTAACTTGGTATGTGTGATTCTACAACAAATAGGCGCCTAGTAGAAAAAGCATAGTTAAAAGTAGGCATGGTTAGAGGCAGGTCACGGGCATGTTTTTGAGCTAGGAGCTGTTGAGCACCTAACTTACCCCTCCTTTAACAAAAGCACAGTGTAGTTTTTAGCGCCAGCAACTGTAGTAACGGCTTGGATGCTCATAGGAATTCCGAGTGTCATAACTGTTACTGCCCGGGCCAGCACTAAAAGGGAGTGGGTGGGATTAAGCACCTAACTTTTGTAGAATTGCACTTAGCACTGCACTAGTTGGCGCCAATGTTTTAGGTGACATATGTAGAATCAGGCCCTTAATGCATTCTATTTAGGAGGCCCTAACTTGGTGTTAGCCAGCGAGCACATACTGATCATAATGTGTTAACTGGTTAACGCTCATGCTCTACATACATCCCCTCAGAGAAAAATTCTTAAAGCTTAATGTGCGAAAACAGAATAATTTCACAAAATACTTTAATGCATTTTGCGTTAGCCTGTGTTCCCTTGCTTAACTCACTTTAGTAAAATAAACGAATGTGCACTCATGAATTCACCTCCCTAGTTTGCTTATATTTACATGGGTAGGAATACTTAAATTGGAAGTGATTTTCACATCTCTAAACACCCATATCTGGTCAGGAATTAATTAGCAGTCAAACCTGAAAAAGTGGATCTTAATGATTTCGTTTTAATTGCTAAATGAATTATTCATGTTTTTTTCACTATTGCTTTCAACTTTTCAATATAACAGTAACAAGACTAACAGATTTCTCAGTTAATGGATTTATTCCTCCCTTTTCATAGTGACTCTCATTAACAAAGTTTGCATGCACTCTCATTTATTAGAAATGTATCTATTTCCTCAGGGGCACAAAAGATTTTGGAAGATTTACAGGCCTCTTTTTTATTTTGCAGTAAGAGTTTGCAACTAATACATATTATTGCAAATTGTTAGCATAAAGGCAAAACTTTTGCAGCACTGGTTTTATGTAAAAGATGCAAGAGGGTGCTGAAACGTTGGCAGCCCAACCAAGAAGAGAATGACGTGGGTATGGTTCAATCATTGATCTGAAACAATGTCAAAAACATAGAATTACATTTCTGCAAATTGGCACTTAATGAAATAAAATAACATTCTTTTTAGCTACAGTGGCAAAATAATGCTCAGAATTTAGAAAGTTGGCTGGTCTGAGAACTCTTCAGCACAAACTCATAATAGCCCTGGCAGCAATGGTATAAGGGGGTGCTGGGGGGGGTGGCAGTCCGTCCCAGGTGCGGTCTTCCTAAGGGTGTGGCGCCCCTCCTCCTCTCCTTGCTGTGCATGCATGCCCCTTGCCTTCCCCCGTACCTTTTTTACATCCCTGGTGCACGGTTGCTGCCTGCGTCAGCATTGGCACTCTGACATCACTTCTGTGTCCTGCGCCTAAGAAGTGACGTTAAAGGGCTGGATGCTGCAGAATGAAGATTTCTGGGGCATGTTGACAGCAACAGGCTCACTCATTGTCATTACCCAAAGATTTAAAATCAGAATGGTGAGGAGATAGGTGGGGAAATAGTTGGGGAAGCCGGGAGAGGTCTAGGGTAGAGCAGAGAGAGGTCTAGGGTAGAGCTATTGGGGCCCCCCACAAAAAAACAAAAAGCATTCTGCTGACCGAAGATTTAAAATTAGAGCGGCCGAGGAGGTGGGTGGGGGAGGCGGGAGAAGCAGAAGAGCCATCTTTTCTGGCCAACCAACAATTTGGGGGGGGAACCATGGCCCCTATAGTCAGCCATGTTCTAACACCCATGGCTCAACCCTATTCTATAATGGGTGCTTGGAATGAGCAAATAGGATGCTGAATCCGGTGCTCAACTTTGGGCATGAGGACTTACGCTGGCTAAAACCTGGTTTAAATCTGGGCGTGCAAATTGGGTATGGATTCCTGCTATTTTGTAATGCTGCAAACATCTTTTGTGAATGCCCCTGACCCACTCATGCCCCTCCTAAGGCCACACCACTTTTGAGTTGTGGGCAATCCAGTTTAGGTGCCCATTGTTAAAGCATAGCCTATAGTCAGATTGGCATCCGAGTCATTTGTGTGAATTAAGTGCTTGTGAGCCCCAACAGTTAAATCAGGGGTGCCCAACACGTCGATCTCGATCTATCAGTCAATTGCAAAGGCAATGCGAGTCGATCATGACGAGACCGCACAATGTAAAAACACCGCCGCCCGAGATCTCTCCCCACCGTAGCCACAACCACTCAACAGCTCCATTCAATCATCCCCTGCCGCCGCCACAACTCCGGGCACGGAAGGGCCAGGCGCATGCCAGCAGCCCACAAGCTTTCCCCCGATGTCAATTCTGACATCAGAGAGAAGGTTCCAGGCCAACCAATCACTGCTTGGCTGGCCCAGACCTTCTCTCCGACGTCAGAATTGACATTGGAGGGAAGGCTTGTAGGCCGACAGTGTGCAATCGCTGCATGCGCCTGGCCCTTCCTTGCTCACAGTTGCAGCAGGGGATGTTGAATGGAGCTGTTGGGTGGTGGTTGTGGTGGCAGTGGTGGGGGGGGCAGGCAGGCTTCGGAGTAGGTCGGTGTCGGGGGGAGGGAGGGAGGAAGGGGATGGGACAAAGGCTGGAAGTCAGTGAGGGGGAGGGGACACAAACTTGGGACACAGAAGGAAGGGAGGGGCATGAACGTGGGACACAAGGAAGGGAGGAAGAGGATACTAACTTGGGACAAAGAATGGAGGGAAGCAGGGAATAGAAAGGGACAATTGTTGGGCCTGAGTATGTGAGTGAGAGGGAAAGAGATGGTGCACATGGGGAAAGGAAGAGGAAAATTGGGCATATAGAGAGAAAGAAGTGAGGTAGAGATGTATAGGGAATAGAAGGATGAGAGGGAGAAATGTTGGATATGGTGGTGGAGAGGGAACAGAGGGATAGATTGAAGGGGATGCAAGGGGGAGGAATGTTGAGCTTAGTGATGGAAGGAGAGATGTGGCATGGTGTTGGAGAGGGTTGATAGAAGGAGAAATGGGCTTGAGGCTGGTGGGCAGTAGTGAAAAATGCTGCACATGATCTGGGGGGATGAGAGAGGAAGAAAAGTTGGACTCCTGGAAGGACAGAGAGAGATGTTGGTTGGAGAATAGAACGAGGTCTGGAGGAGAGGAAGCATGCAGGAGGCAGAAAGAAAGAAAGAAATATTGGATGCACAGTCAGAAGGAAGTGCAACCAGAGACTCATGAAATCGCCAAACAAAGGTAGGAAAAATTATTTTATTTTAAATTTAGTGAACAAAATGTGTCAGTTTTGAGAATTTATATCTGCGGTCTATATTTTGCACTATATTTCTCTATTTTTCTATAGTTGTTACTGAAATGACATTGCATATTTTAAAGCCATCTGCCTTGACCTCATTGAAAAAATCCAAATATAAATGATAATTAACATTTTCTCTGCATACAGAGTGCTTTGTGTTTTTTAAATTTGTATTGTTGGTAGATCATTTTGCCTTGGATATTTTAAAAGTAGCTCGCAAACCAAAAAATAGAAGGTAGGTGATCATCAAGCTGGGATCCATGCCCAGTTTTGGTCAACCTTTATAGATTCTGGGGAGGATTGGCCTAGTGGCTAGAACAGCCACCTCAGCATACTGAGGTTCCAGATTCAATCCCGGCACCACTCCCTGTGACCCTAGGCAAATCACTTAACCCTCCATTGCCCTAGGTATCATACAAGTGGTCGCTGAAAAGTTCTCAGCCCAACCAAGAAGAGTATGATATGGAGCCAAGAAACTTACAAGTTATTCCACATTTTTCTTGGCACTTCATTTCATTGAAATGAAAAGTGTCAAGAAAAGTGTGGAATAACTTGTAAGTTTCACGGCTTCACATCATTCTTTTCTTGGATGGGCTGAGAACATTTCAGTGACCCCTCGTAGTTAGTGAACCCACCAGGAAAGATAGGTAAAATACACAGGGTACCTGATTAGATTGTGAACTGCTTAGATGGCTGTGTCAATGGATCTGTGTGCACTATTCAGCTTTTCAAATAATGATAATATGCACAAATCATTATGCATGTAACCATTAGTGGGAAAGAGTCCTCACTCTTTGAAAATAGTGCACACTATTTTGGAAGAATGCCATTTCGGAAAGAATGTGCACTCTTAACATTGCTCCTGTGATGACATAATGAAAAAATCAACCGAATAAAATGAACATTTCAGAAATCACATAGGAATTTGACAGAAAATCACAATTTTCCAGCTGTATACCTCTATTTTTAATGCACATTAACATTTTTTAATTTTTAAAACCTGTATTAAACAGCTAATATGTTCTAGTAAATAGGCTTTTGAGAAACCAACCTAAGCCCCTCCTTTTACAAAACCATAACGTGGTTTTTAGCGCTGGCTGCAGCGGTAACAGCTCTGATACTCATAGGAATTCTAGGAGCGTCAGAATTTTACCGCCATGGCCTGCGCTAAAAACTGCTCTACGATTTTGTAAAAGAGAGGGGAGGGGGTAAGTGTTTAGGAGCCAGAGGGGGAAAATGGCTCTGTAGATTATTTTTCTGACTTTTGGACATTTCTGTTTGTTTTCTCCTGTCTCCCCACCCATCTACAGCCTCTTCTCTGATACATGCTTCATCATTTCTTCCACCTGGGACTGACTGCATTGATGTTCCTTTCAGGTAAGTGCCTGACACTAAATTTTAGGGAAAAATTTTAGCCTCATTTTATCAAGCTGCATTAGGGTGTTTTTATCACAGGCTGTGGTGGTAAAAGCTCCAACACTCATAGGAATTCTATGAGCGTCAGGGCTTTTCCTGCCATAGCCTGTAATAAAAATCCTAATACAGCTAAAAGGGGTCCTTAATGATGTACAGTAGTTGGAAAGCTGATTTTCCACAGTAGCTGCAGCATTGCAAGAAAGCCTCCTTGAGGATCATCTCCACAGATAATGCAGATTCATTACTTGGTGATACATCTATTGTCAAATGGAAGAATATTGCTTTTATAACCTTTTTGGCTTTATCATCTTATTGGTTGATTATTGAACTCCTGATGAAGTGCTGAAACAAGGCCATGTCGAGTCCATACTTCCCAACTATTATTGTACATCATAATAAAATGTGTTTTTTGTTTTTTTTAAATCTTGGAAATTCTTGAATCATCAACGTTTTATATTTGGTTGTCCCAACTGTGTTTTTCTTTTACTATTCATATTTACTTTTCTTTCAAAGGATAGTATTTTCAGATACTAATACCTCATACCTTATTCTTAAGTTAATAATTTTTTTAATCTATAAAAAAAATTATAATAAAGAATGTTTTGCTAATATTAAAGACAAAGAGAATTTGTTAAGCAATTTGATGTGCTAATTGGAAAAATCTTTTGCAAACATAATTGGATAAATCTTTTGCAAATAGACCAAGGGACATTTACTAAAAGTTTTTTTTTCTCAGTTAGTGTCTATGGAAATTTTTCTTAGTAAATTTACTCCAAATGTTCTCCTTTTTCTCATAAGAATGTAATTTTGCTAGCCAGACAGCAAATTACTAGCTGCCAGTCAGAGACTGTCCTTTCACACTCTGTATGTGTACATATGTGTGTTGCCCTAAAATTTCCAGTGCCTGCCTTGCTTTACACAATGAGGTAAACACAGCATGACTTCAGAGACCAGACAGAGGGAGATGAAACTGGGAGGAAATAGGAGCCACATACCACTGAAACAATTTGACAGAGGAGGAAGTGGCAGAATCAACCTTACACAAGCAGACTGAGAGAGATTGGGGGTGGGGGAGACAAAGGGAGGGGAGACATTCTTCCGAAATACAGAGTGCTGCCAACTCTCAGTAGGTGAAGACCATGAAATAACAAAGCATTTCCCATGTGTGTTTTTCATTAGCACCGTTTTGTTTTTCTTCCATACACCGTGGAAATAGAACAGAAGCTCTGGGATCAGCCAGGCTTGCTCTAGTCTTCTCCGAAGGGAATAACAGCTGCATAAATAGGAGAGGAATCACCTTTCTAATGGAAATGATCTGCAAAGCCTACTAGTTTATACATTTGCTTTATAATTAGTGACAAAAGTGTGTTAAAGATTAAAGCATTGCTCCACACCCAACAACTCTGAAATCTAACAACACCTGAATGTTCCATTTTATGTTCCATCTGATTCAAATGACCAGCCCAGGTCAAAGTTCAAATAAACAACAGTTCATATAGGAAATGGATTCATCCATGTTGATCAAAAGAATGTGGTATCAGCTATTCTCCACTAGGCTTTGATTTTATTGAGATTTATTTCAGTTCAGGCCATTTGGAACGGAGGTAAAGATCAAGGATAAGATCAGCTGAAGGCAATGTGCTCTTTCTTATGTAGCATCTTATTTTTGGAAATATCATCATCACTGATGTCAGTATTTTGATTAGCTATCTACAGTAGATTTCATAAAGTTGAGATTTCTTTTTATTTTAGTGCTTCTTTTACAAAGTTGAGGTAGAGGTTTCTACTGTGGGTCGGCGAGGTAAATACTCTGATGCTCATAGTAATTCTATGAGCGTTGGAGCATTTACCTCTCCAACCTGTGGTAGAAACTAGAGAAGGACACGGGAACCATTTTTTCCCCATCCCTGCAGGAACTCATTTTCCTGTCCTGGAGAGTTCTTTTCCTGTCCCTGCCGCATTCCAGCAAGCTCTGTCCTCATCTGCACTAGCCTCAAACACTTTAAAATGCTAAGTGTTTGAGGTTTGTGGAGTTAAAGTAGAACTTACATCAATGGGCAGAGCAGGGAGGGTAACAAAACTCACAGGGATGGGGTGGGGAAATTGAGTTCCTGTGGGGACAGGGACAAATTTGTCCCCATGTCATTCTCTAGTAGAAAACTCTACTGCAGCTTTGTAAAAGCCAGCATTATTTATGTATTTAAAATATTTATAATCTGCACAATGTACAGTTCATGGTGGCATAAAAAATAAACATACAGAGTCATTAAAAACAAACAAATTACAGACAAATAAAATTAAATCATAAATCATCCAAATCATATTAAAAGCAGGAGACTGTAGCTTATGATTCAAAGGCCAATGGAAAAAAAAAATCCTTCAGTTGTTTAGGAAACGGTAGCAGATTTGCAGTGGCATACCTAGTATACAGTATGATTGGCAACCAGGGGCCAATCATTTTATAACAACCCCCTCCTCTGTATAAAAAATATATTTTTAGTAATATTCCATGAATCACACAATAAGGGTGCACCTAGGAAAAAGCAGCATCTTAAACACAACAGTGAACACTAGAACTAGACAAGCCAGATTAATACAGACTGTTGATCCTTCACAGTCAATACTAACAGAAAACCATGTCCTTTTCATATACACAGAACACAGATACCCCTGCCCAGTATGAAATATGTAATCACAAACTAAAAAATATAAATATATAGACCCTAATTTAAATTGAACCACCAAGAAGCCAGACTCTGCATACAATACAATATCATGGAAACAGAAACAATGACACGTCCCCTAATACTGTGCAAAATATAAAGATAGAAAATGTAAATTTGAAAAAAAAAACAACAAACCCTACCAAATAAGAATGATCATTTTACAAATTAATAGAAATAAAACAAAAAATGGGAAATAAGAAAATACCATTTTATTGGACTAATACATTTTTTTTTAGTTTTCAGAGGCCCAAACCTCCTTCCTCAGGTCAGTACAGTATACTGCTGTTATGGTATCCTGTCCTGATCTAAGGAAAGAGGTTTTGGTCTCCAAACGTGAAAACATAAAATTAGTTCAATATAAAGATTACCTTATTTCCATTTTCTATTTATAAATGTTTTTCAATATAGCTACAATACTACTTTATCCTAAAGCAACAAAAATAATTTTTCTTCTACCTTTTGTCATTTCTGGTTTCTGCTTTCCTCATCTTCTCTTTACTCTTCTTTTCATCCAGTGTCTGTTTTCCCTGTCTTCTGTCTCTGTCCCTTTTATCCACTGTCTGCTCTTTCTCTCCCTTCCATCCATTGTCAGCTCTCTCCCCCTTCCATATGGCATCTTCCCTCCTTCTATCCCCTTCCATAAACTTTCTCTGAAGACAAGCAGGGGATATGCAGCCACACTTGGTGAAGTCCTCTAACTGAGCCTGTGTGTTGGTGCTCTTCCCTAGTTATAGTAAGCTTTTGGCTTACTGAATCTGTGCAGGATGCCCTACACCTGAAGCCCCTCCCCTCATCCTGTCAGTGTTTTCTTCAACCACTCTTGTACAGTCGCAGATCTACCCTCTATCTCCTCAGAAAAAAAAGGAAAGAGAAAAAGAAAGCTAAAAGTTATTTCATTAATTTAAAAAAAAGAAAAAAAGGAGAGAGTGAAGAAAGCCTCTCACAGAAAAAAATCTATATATCAACATACAATATATACGGTTTTAAAAACCGCCTAAATACTTCAGGCTTTGAGACCATGAAAAAGCACAGTTACTTACCGTAACAGGTGTTATCCGAGGACAGCAGGCAGATATTTTCACATGTGGGTGACATCATCCACGGAGCCCAGTAAGCAAAGTTTAAAAAGTGTATTGTTAGTTTAAGTTTTGAGAAACTTCACGACTCCCCACACCAAGTGAGTGCCTTCCCGCCCAACGTGGCACCTCAGTTCCATAAGCAAGCTAGGAAGCCAACCAAGGGAGATGGGTAGGAGGTGAGAATATCTGCCTGCTGTCCCCAAATAACACCTGTTACGGTAAGTAACTATGCTTTATTCTAGGACAAGCAAGCAGCATGTTCTCATATGTGGGACTCCCTAGCTTACTGCAATGGGATGGAGGGAGAGTTGGCAATTAAGAGAATAAATTTTGTAATACTGCTTGGCTGAAGTGATCATCCCTTCTGGAATAGGATTCCAGATGGGATGATCACTTCAGCCAAGCAGTATTACAAAATTTATTCTCTTAATTGCCAACTCTCCCTCCATCCCATTGCAGTAAGCTAGGGAGTCCCACATATGAGAACATGCTGCTTGTTTGTCCTAGAATAAAGCATAGTTACTTACCGTAACAGGTGTTATTTGGGGACAGCAGGCAGATATTCTCACCTCCTACCCACCTCCCTTGGTTGGCTTCCTAGCTTGCTTATGGAACTGAGGTGCCACGTTGGATTCCAGACAGTACTGAGACGTGAATGTGTGAACTGAGGACCAAGTAGCTGCTTTTCAGATTTCATCTATGGAAGTGGAACATAAGAATGCAACAGAAGCCTGCCATAGCTTGGACCTTATAAGCTGTTATATAACCCCTGAGCTGTAGCCCAGTCTGAGCATAGCAGAAGGAAATACAGGCTGCTAGCCATATGGAAATAGTTCTCTTGGTTACAGTTGGCCCAACCTGTTAGGATCAAAGGAGATGAACAGTTGAGGAGAGGTTCTGTGAGGCTTAGTCCTTTGTAAGTAATAAGCCAATGCTCTTATTCTAAAGCAGGGGTCCCCAAAGTCCCTCCTTGAGGGCCAAATGCAGTCAGGTTTTCAGGATTTCCTCAATGAATATGCATTGAAAGCAGTGCATGCACATAGATCTCATGCATATTCATTGGGGAAATCCTGAAAACCCGACTGGATTCGGCCCTCAAGAAGGGACATTGGGGACCCCTGGTATGAAGAGCTGTTTCTCTAGGGTGAGAATGAGGCTTTGGAAAGAAATCCAGACGCACAATCAATTGATTTAGATGAAATTCCATGACTACTTTCAGCAAGAATTTAGGATGAGTGCAGAGAACTACTTTATCATGGTGGAAAACTGTAAAGGGTGGGTCCGACACCAACACTTGAACCTCACTCACTTGACGTGATATGAATAGAAGATATTGGCTCAAATGGAGGTTTCATCAGTCTGGTGAGAATAACATTAAGATCCCAAACCACTGGAGGCAGTTTGAGAGGTGGTTTGATATTGAAAAGTCCTTTCATATACCTGGAAACAAGAGGATGAACAGTTAGAGATTTATTGTTGATCGGAACATGGAAAGCACTGATAGCACTAAGGTGAACTCTGACTGAAGTGGTTTTAAGAACTGAATTGGATAAGTGGAGGAGGTAATCTAACACTGAAGATATGGAGGAAGATGAAGCATCTTGATGATGAAGACTACACCATTTTGAAAACCGTGTCCACTTCTGTTGGTAGTACTGCTGTGGAGAAGGTTTTCTGTATGCATCCAAAATGACTCTGACAGGATCAGAAAGATCAGCATCTGGTGAGGTCATCCCAAGAGGTACCAAGCTGTCAGGTACAACGATTGTAGATTGGGATGTAAAAGAGACCCTTGACTCTGAGTGAGAAGAGATGGAAAGACCTTGACATTGAGCTGAAGTAGAAGGGAGAACCATGGTTGTCTGGGCCACTGAGAGGCTATAAGGATCATGGTGGCCAATTTTTGCTTTGACTAGCGTCTTAAGAATGAGAGGAATTGGTGGAAACGCATAAAGGAATTTGTTCACCCAATCCAGGAGAAAGGCATCTGCCTCTAGACGATGAGGAAAGTATTGTCTGAAACAAAATTGAGGCAGTTTGTGATTGTGAGTTAGACACAAATAGGTCTCTATTTGAGAGGGAGACACAAATAGAGAATATCTGATGCAAGACCGTGGAGTTGAGCCTCAACTCGTGAGGCTGAAGAAATTTGCTGAGTTTGATGGCAACAGTATTTTGTGCTCCTTGAACATAGATAGCTTTTAGAAATATGTTTCAAACAATTACCCAATTCCAAATCTTCTTGGCCTCTTGACAGATAGTTAGAGAACCCATACCTCTTTGCTTGTTTATGTAATACATCACAACTTGATTGTCCGTACATACTAGGAGGACTTGATTGGATACACTGTCTTGAAAAGACAGTTCCAAGAGGTTTATGTGGAGCTTCTGTTCCTGAGTAGACCAGTGACCTTGTGTTTGAAGACCATCCAAGTGAGCTCCCCAAGCATACTTGGATGAGTCTGTGGTCAGAACTTTCTGATGTGGAGGCATTTGAAACAGCAGTCCTTTGGAAAGATTTGAGGAATTCATCCACCACTGAAGAGATTGATGAAACGATGATGTGACTGTAATTTTCTGTAAGAATGGATCAAAAGCTTGAGACCATTGAGGCACCAGGGACCACTGAGCTGTTAACATAAGAACATAAGAATTGCCGCTGCTGAGTCAGACCAGTGGTCTATTTTGCCCAGCAGTCCGCTTACGTGGTGGCCCTTAGGTCAAAGACCAGTGCCATAACTGAGACTAGCCTTACCTGCGTATGTGCTGGTTCAGCAGGAACTTATTTAACTTTGTCTTGAAGGGGTTAACGTAAACTGTAGACGCCATGTGTCATAATAGTATCATCATTTGTCTGGCTAAGATGGATGGAAGATGATAGACTTGATTGCATAATTAAATCAAATTGTCTTGTCTTTGCTGAGGTAGGAACACCCTGAGTTGAATGGTGTTGAGCAGGGCCCCTATGAATTGTAGAATTTGAGAGGGTTGAAGTTGAGATTTTGGGAAGTTGATTTTGAACCCCAACTGTTGAAGAAGCAGGACTATTGACTATGTTGCTGAGAGCACCCATTGAGGAGAGGCGTATTTTATGAGTCAGTCGTCAAGATAGTGAAAAACTTAGAACCCCTGAGCTCTTAAAGCTGCTGCCACTACTACCAGGCACTTGGTGAACACTCTTAGAGAGGAGGCCAGGCCTAAGGCATTGAAAATGTTGAAGGGCTATCCAAAACCGCAGAAACTTTCTGTGAGCAGGATGAATTGGTATAGGGGAAAAGCCTCTTTTAGATCTAGAGAGCATAGCCAATTGTTTTGATCTAATAGGAGATATAAAGTTCTCAGAGATACATTTGGAACTTTTCTTTGACTAGGAATTTGTTTAAGTCTTGGAGGTCAAGAATTGGAGTAGATCTCCCATCTTTTTTGGGATGAGAAAATACTTAGAGTAGAACCCCTGATTTTTCTGAGAAGGGGGTACTACATCCAAGGCATTTAGTTTTAGCAGAGCCTCTATTTCCTGAAGAAGAAGAAGGGACGTCTGCTGAGGATTGAAAGAGGACTCTCTTAGAGGATGATTTGGAGGTATGGTGACAAAATGAAGAGAGTAACCTTCTTTGATGATTTTGAGAACCCACATGTTGGTTGTTATAAGTCCAATGTTGATGGTAGAATTGTATATGACCTCCGATTGGTTGAGGAAGAGGCTGAGTTAGGGGAACAGCAGCTATGCTTTCCATAAGCACGTCAAAAGGACTGAGCAGGTTTCTGAGGAGCTGTCGCTTGAGCTTTCTGAGGCCACTGTTGTTTTTGCTTCTTTTGCGGTGTAGCCTAGAAGCAGAAGGTTAGAAGTATATCACTTCTGATATGAATAGGAAGGCTTAGCAGACTGCTGTGAAGCTTGAGGCTTAATCTTTGTTCTGACTAAAGAATTCCAATTCTTTTCATGTTGTATTAATTTTTGCGGGGCCGCCTCGATGGAATCACAAAAAAAGTTGTTCTCCTAAACATGGAATATTAGCTAATCTATCTTGGAGATTGATGTCCATATCAGAAACTCTTTGCCAAGTTAGATGTCTCATAGCCACTGACATAGCAGATGCTCTGGATGACATCTCAAAAGCATCATAAGCTGATTTTGCAATATATTTTATAGTCTGTAATAGGGTGTGAATAGTTTGCTGATATTCTGTAAGGTGCTCTGAAGGAATATACTTTTCAAAGTCGGGCAATTTCCTCACCAGATGTTTTAGATAACAGGACATGTAGAAATTGTAATTAAGTTTCCCGTTCGCCAGCATAGAATTTTGATAAAGGTGACATCCAAATTTGTCCATAGTATGGCCTTCATGCCCTGGTGATGATGAGGCATAAACTCTTGTCCTGGGAGATTTTTTAAGGAGTGATCCTACAATTAATGACTGATGTTGTTGCTGTGGTTTATCAAACCATGGACAAGAAATGATTCTGTAAATGGAATCCAGTTTTCTTGGAGCTTCTGTGATAGTTAAAGGCATTTCCCAATTTTTGAGAAGCATCTCTTTAATAATGTCATGTAATGGTAACTTGAAGAGCTCTTTGGGAAGCTCATTATAGTTCAAGGTGTCCAGGTACTCAGCACTTGGTCCAGTGTCAGCTTCCAATTTGACAGGTAAGGCTTTGTCTAACTGCCTAATATACCTAGCAAAGAAAAGTCTTTCTGGAGATCTGGGAGGTGTTATCTGTGATGACTGTTCTGAAGATGTGCCATATGACTCAGTTGCAGATAAAGTAAGTTCACACTGAGTCAGATTGCAAATCTGAATCATAGAGAAGACTTGAAGAAGCTGTATGTTGAAGAGAATGATGTCTATGGGAAGGTTTGTGACATCTTCAATACCGATCCAATGAAGACAATGACAAAGCATGAGATCGATGTGGTGAGGAACGATGATACCTTGGTGATGAATTTAATGTTGAAGAAGAGTGTTGATGCTTTGAAGTAGTGGATCGATGTGAAGATCAATGCCTGGAGGTAGAACGTCGTCAAGATGGGGAATGACAATGCCTCACATAAGATCCATGAGAATTAGCTCGATGCTCCGATGGATAGCTGGCATCGGCACCTTGATGCTAGGGTCTACCTTGGGGGATAGCACTCAAGAAAAGGATCTGGGTGTCGTAGACAATACAATGAAACCTTCCACCCAATGTGTGGCGGAGGCTCCAAAAAAATCAAACAAGATGCAAGGAATTATTAAAAATGGGTTAGTTAACAAGACTAAGAATGTTATAATGCCTCTGTATCGCTCCATGTTGTGAGCTCATCTGGAGTATTGCATTCAATTTTGGTCTCCTTATCTCAAGAAAGATATGGCAGCACTAGAAAAGGTTCAAAGAAGAGCAACCAAGATGATAAAAGGGATGGAACTCCTCTCATATGAGGAAAGAATAAAAAGGTTAGGGCTCTTTAGCTTGGAAAAGAGGTGGTTGAGGGGAGATATGATTGAAGTCTACAAAATCCTGAGTGCAGTAGAATGAGTACAAGTGAATCGCTTTTTCCTCAGTCAAAGATTACAAAGACTAGGGGACACTCGATGAAGTTACAAGGAAATAATTTTAAAACCAATAGGAGGAAATATTTTTTTCACTCAGAGAATAGTTAAGCTCAGGAACGCATTGCCAGAGGTTATGATAAGAGCGGATAATGTAGCTGGTTTTAAGAAAGGTTTGTACAATTTCCTGGAGGAAAAGTCCATAGTCTGTTATTGAGAAGGACATGGGGCAAGCCACTCCGTGCCCTGGAATGTTGCTACTCTTTGGGTTTTGGTCAGGTACCTGTGACCTAGATTGGGCACCATGAGAACAGGCTACTGGGCTTGATGGACCTTTGGTCTGACCCAGTAAGGCTATTCTTATGTTTTTATGTCTTCAGAAGGAAATTTCAAAGGGTTCAGGCTACAAAGAAAAATGCTGAAGAACAGGTAGACTCCAATTGGGCCTAACACACTGAAGGAATGGCAAGACATGACTTATGGGCAAACTATAGCATATGTGTTGGAGTTTATGGGGTGATCAAGGAAGTGAGATAAGCATTGATAACAGAAACGATGACCTTCTGAGGCAAATATAAAATCTCTACTCTAAAATTAACTGGGAGACAATGATGATTGATCAACGCTGACCTAATTTGCCGGTGCCTTCCACAAGGACAGCTAGTGTCATCTACCACAAGGACGCCTAATAGCTGATTGACAACTGCACAGAGCAGTGCCTACAAGTTAGGTGCTGTTGGACACCATTTATGAGGGGCCACTGAAAAGTTCTTAACCCAGCCAAGAAGAGAATGATGGGGAGCCATGAAACTTGTGAGTTATTCCACACTTTTCTTGACACTTAATTTCATTTCATATTATAGAAACGAAAAGTGTCAAGAAAAGTGTGGAATAACTCATAAGTTTCATGGCACCACATTGTTCTCTTCTTGGTTGGGCTGAGAACTTTTCAGCGGCCCCTCATATAGACTCATCCCCATATCAAAAATGTCCATCCATGTTATTATATTACAATGTTTGATTTTGTACTTCACTGTGCTTGTTCAATTAAGAACATAAGAACTGCCATCACTGGATCAGACCCAAGGTCCATCTAGTCCGGCGATTCGCACACACGGAGGTCCACTCAGGTGCACACCTGATGTAGTTTTAGTCACCCGTATCCCTCTATGCCTCTCGTAAGGAGATGTGCATCTAATTTGCTTTTGAATCCTAGACCTCCTCTGGGAGAGCATTCCAGGCGTCCACCACTCGCTGCATGAAGCAGAACTTCCTGACATTTGTCCTGGTCTTGTCCCCCCTCAGCTTCAGTCCATGTCCTCTTGTCCATGTCACATTTGACAAGGTAAATAATTTATTTTCCTGCTCTATTTTGTCGATGCTTTTCAGTATTTTGAAAGTCTCAATCATGTCCCCTCGCAGTCTCCTCTTCTCAAGGGAGAACAGTCCCAGTTTCTTGAGTCATTCCTCATATTCCAAGTTCTCCATACCAGTTATTAGCTTCATTGCTCGTCTCTGCACCCTTTCCAGCATTTTTATATCCTTCTTTGTTAACAGCACTGAATTGCAAGGTTTTGCAGTATATAAAATGTTTTGTTATGTTATGCTACTAGGAGAACATGTTTAGGTTAAGGGATGAAAGTTAGCTCATAGTTTTTCCCTTATTCCCCTATCCACACAAATAGCAGATGAAAAGCATGTTGGTACTTTTTACCTATGTACATATAAGGTAAAGGGATATACAAGTTTTGGGGGAACTTTCTTTGAAACTTACCTCGGTACAGAAATACTTGCTTATCTTCCACCTTGTCAGTTTACTGAAAATTTCCCACAAAGAGATCTGACTTCTCAAGGTGCCAGTGGAATAAAATGGCAGAGAAACTTCTTCTTGAACTGTAGGTTGCAATATTCTAAAGCCTTTTCATTTTATGGCAATAGTTTTCTGTTCTTATTCATAAGCAGTCAACCACTCAATGTAGTGCAGCACAGTGCTTCCTGTGGCTGACGATGGAGACACAACTGTCAAATATAATGTCTTTTGCTTGGAACTGATAGGAACATTGTAACCTACTTGATCAATGCAATTTATCACAAGATTCAAGCAGTGACAGCATTTACTTGAGAGCAGGCTGATAAAGTTGCAATTATCTTTAATACTGTTAGCCATCTAAACTCCTTTAATCTCACATGTAAGGATTAGTTCCAGAGCCAGTTCTCGTCTGCTGTGATAGAATCAATACACTGCAGTATTGTCCTAAAGAACAAAATTAAGTGGGATGTATATGGCTTCTTATCCAACTTAGTTTCAGTTTCCTCAGCAGGACACAAATATTTTATTTTAATGAAGTGATCAATATATAAGCCACATTATTGAAAATACACTGTATAACCATCCCTGTTTCAGAAATGGTTACCTAATGCCTATATATGGAAAGTAACGGAAATGTCCACAAATCTACATTTTGCCCAGCCATGTATATAAACAAGCCATGTGATAAAACATATTCTGCATTGGTAGTAATGTAATGTCTTGATATGGCAATGTTAGATACCTAGAAAACAATAGTAGATAGAAAACTAGAAAACAATAATAGATATGGATTGTAAGGCCCCTCTAGTCAGCTTAGTATACTTTCTGATCCAAAGTTTATTCTGACTTTCCTTTCACATCTTCACAACTAAGGGTCCTCTTTCGCACCAAATCACACATCACAGAAAACACTAAAGAAACAGCTCCCTGCAGTAGTTGTTTGTGACCAGATCACTGCAATAATGACTTTAAAATCAAGAATACAAGACATTTGGAGGATAGTTTTAGGGGGGGATATGGCCTAGGTCAGGGTTGGCAATTCCGGTCCTCGAGAGCCAGAGCCAGGTTAGGTTTTCAGGATATCCACAATGAATATGTATGAGATGGATTTGCATGCACTGCCTCCTTGAGTTGAAAATATATCTCATGCATATTTATTGTGAATATCCTGAAAACCTGACCTGGCTCCAGCTCTCGGGGACTGGAATTGCCTACCCCTGACCTAGGTTAAAATAGAAAGTAAGCACCTCTTAGGTGCTATTTTATAAAGACTGATGGGCACCTGGAAGGCAAGATTATCAGACAGAAACTGACCTATTCTGGACATGTGATGAGGGCAAATTCACTAGAAAAGAAGGTGCTACTCAGAATGGTCAGTGGTAAAAGGAAGCAGGGGAGACCAAAGGCCCGTTGGCTGGATACCATCAAGAATGACATGGGAATGAACATCAAGCAATTGAAAGAAGCTGTAGAAAACAGGGAAGCATGTGAGGACTGGCCTACAGAGTATCTAAGGGTCAGACATGACTGAATAGGTAAGTATATAAAATCAATAATAAACTTGAATGGATAATAGTAGCAGCAGATGGGCATCTATGGTGCTTATTTTCAAAAGATGGCAAAAGGCAGAAGATGACTTTTTCTCAACAAAATGTCTAAATTGTGATTTTCATAAAGGCAGAATTGGGACATTTTTTTTACCGTTCGTCCAAATAGCAAGGAGGTGTGTTGAAGGTTTTGGGCAAGACTTGGGACGGGCTTACAGCCTGGATGTTTTTCAGCAATAATGGAACAGAAAAGAAGATCCAAGGCAAAAAACAGAAGTACACTTTTATCCAGACCTGTTTCAGTCACGACTAAGTAAGAAAAATGTGCCCTAACTGACTAGCTGACCATTGTTAGGATCACAGCATTTTCCCCTCTTAATCCTCCAGTGCTCACTGACCCCCCCCCCTCCCACCCCAAAAGATGTGACAGTGTTTCTGTTTGTCTATGTCTAGTCTATATCTATATTTCTTTATAGGTTCTTTGTTACCCTCTTTTAAATTTTTTTAGCATTGCAAACCATCTAAGTACAAGTTGATAGATGGTATATCAAATTTGGACTAAACTTGGAACTAGATACCAGGCTCTGTGACAGCTCCAGATATTATGGCCATTCATAAGAAGTCAGCAAGTATGTGGATGGGGTAACCTAGTGGGCAGTGAACAACTGAACCCAGGTTCAATTCCCACTTTAGCTCTTTAATTTCAGTACAAATAGTTGAGCCCTCCTGGAAAGGTTTGGACAATTTCTTGGAGGAAAAACCCATAGTCTGTTATTGAGAAAGACATGGGGGAAGCCACCGCTTGGCCTGGATCAGTAGCATGGAATATTGCTACTCCTTGGATTTTGGCCAGGTACTAGTGACTTCGATTGGCCACCGTGAGAATGGGCTACAGGCTTGATGGACCATCGGTCTGAACCAGTAAGGCTATTCTTAAGTTCTTATTTCTCTTGTTCACCAAGGTAATCTAAGTGATTACAATCCAAAATTAAAAAAAAAAAAAAATTAAAGCAGGTAGAAACTCCATTAGGTAACAAAAAAAAGCACACTCATTCAGACATTCCATTAAAAATATACCAGTTTTAGGCTTTCTTTTACTAAGGGCTCCTTTTACTAAGGTGTGCTACCGTTTTTAGCACATGCAGGATATTACTGCGCGCTACGCAGCTAGAACTAACACCAGATCAATGCTGGCGTTAAGGTTTAGCTTGCGGGGCAATGTAGCGAGCGCTATTCCGCGCATTAAAGCCCTAACGCAGCTTAGTAAAAGAAGCCCTAAGTTGCGGTAGAGGAATGTTATTTCTCTTTCGTTTTCCTTGTAGTTAATTTTAAAATTGTTTTTCCTCTTCTTCCCGTTATTGTGGGCTAAATTAAATGAAATGTTGTATATAGTTTATTATGAGGTGTATTTATCTTTTTTTTTTTGTAATTATTTTTCTCTAATTGCCTAATTGTTATAATCGCAAAACTAATAATAAAAATAAATAAACATGAGCCAGAGAAGATAAGTTTAAATGATGCAAAGACTGCAACAAAGAGAGACATAGACTGAGATATGGAGATACACAGACAGTTGCACAGACATAAAAAAACAAATTTTTCCTTGACTATGAGTCTTGGATCTGGAAAAAAAATTTTTACTTGAAAAGAGAGAATAATGATGGAATTTTAAGAACCAAATTCTAAGATTTGCATAAAGTAAAAGGAATAGAAAACAATTGATAACCAATACTTATCTAATACTGAAGTTGATGCTGGAATCAATTCAGAGTGTAGAATGCTTACGAGGGGCCACTAAAATGTTTTCAGCCCATCCAACAAAGTTGGAGCATATCCATCGAGGGCTAAACACGTGGAGGGGCATATAAAAAAAAAAAAGTCTAAGTCCCCTTTTGGCCTAAGTCCTTGAACGTTCAAAGCAGAAGCAGGGAAAGTGGCCATAACCAAAACAAACGTCCTTGTTTTGATTATGGCCTACCTCTACTAAACACCCAGATCACCACTACGTCTAAAAGTACACCCCCAGGACATCTACACTTTTTGGCCATAATGAACCAAAAAAACGCCTAAGCCCCAAATGTCCAACAGAAGGGCTTTTAGGCGAAGGAGGAGCCAGTCCTTCGCCTAAAAGCTGGATTCTGTAACCTGGTGTCTGTCAAAAACAACACCGGTTACAGAACCCCTCCCCACAACGTTCCAGGAAGGAGGGTGCCCAAGCCCTCCTGCCATGTCGAACCGCGACCCCCCCCCGATAACATCGGGGCAAGAGGGAGCCCAAGCCCTCTTGCCCCACCGACTCCCCGACGATATCGGGACAAGAGGGAGCCCAAGTCCTCTTGCCCCGCCGACTCCCCGATTCCCCGACGATATCGGGGCAAGAGGGAGCCCAAGCCCTCTTGCCCTGCTGACTCCCCGACTCCCCGACGATATTGGGGCAAGAGGAGGCGGTAGCGGCTAGCACGGCCAGTGGTTTAGCACATGGTATTACACACGTTAAACCACTAGCGCTCCTTTGTAAAAGGAGCCCTAAGTGTTCTTGTGACAAACTATATGTTGGCATGACTTTGAGGGAATTAAAAACCCGTCTACTTGAGCATAAATCCAATATAAAAAGAAACACCATCAAAAAACCTTTGGTTCAGCATTGTATCTCTTACCAACACACTTTTAATGACCTATGTTGTTGTGTTATCGTGGTCAGTGTGGTAGAGATCTTGGTTTATAACTACAAAAAACAGGGAGGAATGGATGGAAATATAATACAAAAATTCAAAAATATCACTCCAAAACAAAAGCACCACACAAGCCAAGAAAGCTAGCTTATTTCTTAAGCAAAAGAAAAGCCTAAAACAAATGGAGAGGTGTACCCACACTCTTCCACCAAAGCATCATAGGCAAAAAACCTTCGCACATGTTTAAAGTTAGCAGGTGGGAGCAAAAAAAATAGCCGAGAATGATTAATGGTAAAAACCACTGAACACAAACAGGCCAGGCCGACGATTGTTTTGTGGCTGGTAACCACTGCTTCAGGGCCTTAGCATGGTTTGGCATTAAGACATAGAGAGTCATTTTGGATTTTTAACTTGAAATTATTACAACCTAATGGTCTCAATGACAGAATTGATTGGAGTGCTTTAGGTACTCCCCCATGCTACTAAAGTCTGCATGTTTGAAATCCAGGAGTTTGAGTTTTGTATGGCCATCCTCCACTTTGGCTGCTATATCGAACCAAACCGTATGATGATCGCTACTTCCCAAGTGGGCCCCCACTCGGACATTAGAGACACTTTCACCATTTGTGAGCACCAGATCCAGTATCGCTTTTTCCCTCATGGGCTGCATTACCATTTCTCTGAGCAGAGCCCCCCTATCTCCCCCTATGCCCCCCCCTCCGTGATCTCCATTCATCGGGCAAGCCCCTCTTATACAGGTACCCTTCTCTTCCACTGTCAACTCCAGACTCCGTCCCTTCTTTCTTGTGGCACCATATGCCAGGAACAAGCTGCCTGAATCAATACGTCATGCTCCATCCCTAGCAGTATTCAAATCCAAGGAAAAAGCCCACTTTTTTGAAACTGCTTTCAATTCTTAACTCCCACTCACTTCTGTCAGATGCCTATACCCACTGTATCATTTCCTCTACCATAATCTCCCCAAATGTCCTGTCTAAATTAGATTGTAAGCTCTTCAGCGCTATAGAAATAAATAGTAGTAACCCCTTGAAAGGCATCCATGATCTCCCTACTTCTTTCTGATTCAGCAGATGGAACTTTTCAGTCCGCATCTGGCAGGTTGAAATCACCCAGCAATAGCACCTCCCCTTTCTTTCCCAACTTTTGTATATCCATAATCAGATCTTTGTCAATTTGCTGCAATTAAGTCGGAGATCTGTAGACAACACCCAAGTGGATAGAAGTTCCATCTTCTCTTTTCAAAACAATCCTTATTGCGTCTTCC
The DNA here is from genome assembly GCF_902459505.1 of Geotrypetes seraphini. Lineage (NCBI taxonomy): Eukaryota > Metazoa > Chordata > Amphibia > Gymnophiona > Dermophiidae > Geotrypetes > Geotrypetes seraphini. The sequence continues at coordinate 195,304,973 of NC_047088.1, read as the reverse complement.
TTTCCCCAGGCACCCTGCATTTCAGTCGCTTGGATATCTGTCTTTACATAAAGAGCTACTCCTCCACCTTTTCTACCATCTCTGTCCTTCCTGAAGAGATTAAAGCCCGGTATGCTAGCATCCCATCCATGGGACTCGCTGAACCATGTCTCAGCGATAGCAACAATATCCAAGTCTGCCTCTAACATCAGGGCTTGCAGATCCTGACTTTTGTTGCTCAGACTGCGGGCGTTTGTGGTCATTGCTTTCCAGCTACTATTCCTCAACAATCTCATTTTTTGTATGGTTTTTAATTTCAGCTCATTTCCTATTAGGAAGTGAATTGCTAATATTGTTGTTTTCATTGCTTTCTTTATTATCATCAAATCTTGCCTTTTGCTGGGGGTAGCCACCGGAAGTAACCTCCATATGCCACCCTTACCTTCTAGTTTTTAAATGCCTAGAAACATATTGCCTGAATTTCTGAGCTAGGATTCTTTTTCCTGCCATGGTAAGGTGCAGCCCATCATTACAATACAGGGCACCTTTTGCTAAGCTGCATTAGCGTTTTTAGCGCTAAACCTGCGCTACGCAGCTAGAACTAACGCCAGCTCAATGCTGGCATTAAGGTCTAGTGCAGGTGGCAATTTAGTATGCGCTATTCCGCGTGTTAAATCCCTAACGCAGCTTAATAAAAGAAGCCCACAGTCTCTTGTTTTTCCCCTGTATTGCCTCATCCTCCTATGTACCAAAAGCTTTCTTGATGACCACCAGGCTTTGAGCCACCTATTGAAGTTCTCTGTTATTTTGTACTCGTTCTTCTCCCTTTCCATAAGTAGGCAGTACTTCTGAAAAAGCTACAGTCTTTACAAAAAGGTTTTATCCACCCCCCAAGCTCCCGAAAAGCTTTCTGCGCTGCAAGTCGGTTATTGTTGGCCAGGTCATTTGTTCCGAGGTGAATAATAATATCAGGGCTCAAATTCTTTGCTTCGTCCCTAATTACATTCAGTATTTGTCTGGCATTCCTGGTGGCTGAGGATCCCGGCAGGCATTTCACTATTTTGAGTTCCTTGTCCTGTGTTCCAAGGTTGATCCCTCTGATGATGGAATCCCCTAGCAGCTCATGTATATTTCTGTGCTTTTTGGTTTAATGGGTGTTTTTGGTATTTATCTGTTCTATAGTAACACCTTAAGTTGCACTCTATACTGGTGCTGAGGCTGTAATTCTAACCACTAAGCCACACTCTCCTCACTTGAAGTTATTATTCATGTTCAGTTGTTAATAAAAATGCTTTTGACTGAAAATATTTGTAAATCTCTCTCTCTCTCTGTATATACTTGTGTGTTTATGCATATATAAAGAGGGTGTACATATATATATATATATATAGCAAGAGAGGATATAGCTATATCAGGGCTGCCCATGTCCGGTCCTCGAGACCTATTGGCAGGCCAGGTTTTCAGGATATCCACAATGAATATGCATGAGAGAGATTTGCATGCACTGCCTTCTTGGTATGCAAATCTCTCTCATGCATGTTCATTGTGGAAATCCTGAAAACCTGGCCTGCCAGTAGATCTCGAGGACCGGACTTGGGCAGCCCTGATCTGTATTTAAGCTGTCTGTTCCCATTGCTATTAAGATATTTTAATGTGCATTTCATTGACATTCTAAGTACCATTCTATGCTAAAATGCGTACTGTTATTTGAATATTTTACTGTTATAATTGTATAACACAGATTAACTAACCCCTCCTTTTATGAAGCCGTGCTAGGATTTTTTTAAATCACTGGCCATGACAGTAAAAGCTCCAATGCTCATGGAATTCCTATGAGCGTCAGAGCTTTTTCCTCCATGGCCTGCATTAAAAAACCCTAACGCGGCTTTATAAAGGTGGGGGGGGGGGGTAAAAGTGCTTCTTCCATTGTTTTCATATACTGTATAACACTTCTCTTCTTTCCTTTCCTTTCATCCTAATGTATGCTCTCTGAATAGATTGTATTAGGTTAAACTATAGCCCAGTCATGGTTCTTTGTGTGTATTTGTTTATGTATGCTTTCTTGTCAACTCTTTCCACCCATAGAATTTTCTGCACATTATTTCATGTCTGTGGGATTTTATGTCTGTAAAATGTCTGCACATCTGTAGATTAAAAGGACACAGATGGACACCATTATCAGGTGCAGATATTACTACAGTTATTCATTATAAAGAATGCCCCCAAATTCTAAAGCGAGAGTTTAACAAAGAAGCCTTTGAATTATTATACATATGTATGATTCAAAAAGAGCCATACATAATTTTAAAATGATTTCCAAACCACAACCATGAAAAAAAATTACATTTGCAACTAGTTATGCAAAATAAAGATTCCACTTTATAAAGATTTCGTTAGGGCAAATCCTTAGATATTTATTTGAAACCACTTTTTATGTATTTTAAAATGAGATAATTCAAATTAAGGGGATCCATTTATATCACTGCTGTGATAATGCTGTCCAATTTACATACGTCTGTAATTTACAGCTTAAATTAATATGTAAATTGTAGTCATGAAGGTAAATTGAAAGCTTGTTCTGCAGTCTGTGCTTTATCGATGCTTGATAGCAAAGTAAAAGGTGTGTGTGGGGGGGGGGGAGAGGAGGCATTGCTTGGTAGCAGGAGAGAGTGGGCATCTCTCCTGCCAATCTTCAATTTGTTTTGCTTTTTGTTTTTATTATTATTTTAACTTGCATGTATGGCTCAGGCACTGATCAGAAAGTAAGGCAACGATAGCTCAGACCTGTTGGTAAATTTTGGCTGCAAATGTGACACAACAAGGTTAGAGAATCACTCGGCAATTATAGAGAATCGCTCAGAGTGATCATTTTAATATTAACGGCCTCGTTGTACTACATTTGCATGGCAGTATCGGAGACTGCTAGAAAACTCAGAAAATACCTCGGTAAGCCATCTGGAACCGGTTTAACAAGCACGTTAAAGGCAGATTTTAGTTTTGAGAATCTGCCCCTCAGTCCATTGTCGAGTTATAAACAATGGGCAGAAATTCAGCTCTCCTACATTCAACAGATGATTGGTTCCTGGGTACATTTACATTACAACAAAATAACATTATTCACTCTTGATATTTAGCAGCACTTGTCAGCATAGAAAGTGCTCTCACTGGGGCCAAACCCATGTTTTCATCATCATTCTCTGTATAAAACCACTAACAATCTGAACAAAGCACCCCATCACTATCTGGAGAGAACCAGCGTGGTCCAGAGAGGCAGGGCCGCCATCAGAAATTTCTGGGCCCCTTACTGAGCAATCCTATTGGGCCCCCCCCCCACGCACCCCTTCCCCCCCAACCCCCCCTTCTTCCATGGGCCGAATACACACATACTTTTCTCTGTCGCCGCAATCTTTGACCAAAAGATTTGTAAGCCTGCAACCACGTCAAGGTAGACTCTATCAGCAGGGCCTTAACCTAACCTAAACTAAACTAATCTATACCTATCTATTCTAAACTAACATATGTCTAATACTGAACTAATAACAAACTAACAAACATCTGCATAATAAATAACTAATAAATAATAGTGCTAGTAGCTATAATTCACTTTTGAATGTAAAATCTCAGTTAAGGATTTCTTTTGACCTTTGTAGGCCAGAAGTAGATCACAATTGCACAATATTTTTTGTAACAAGTATTAAATGTGTTTTTATAAATATTGTAAGCTTAATAAATATATCAGAAAAAACTACACATCTGAGCGCATATCTGAACATACACATCTGTATGATCCCATCCTCCTCAGCTTGCCTATAGCTGCATCATGCATGTTAAAAATGTACGATATGTTATGTGCACCTTCCTTCCTTCCCATCCATCCTCCTCAGCCTGCCTTACACATCTACAGCTGCATGTTAATGATGATGTATATGTTATGATGATAAATAAGTGCATATGAGCACATCATTAACATGCAGCTATGGATGAATATAAAAAAGAAACAATATTCTATACAATTGTCAATTTATAAATCAGCGTCTTCTCCCCACTCTCTCTTCCCCATTTCCCTTCAGCGTCCTCAGCCCACTCTCTCTCCACTTTCCTTCAGCGCACACACATAAAAACAAGCAAGTAATTTATGTCATTTTCATTCTATTCATTCATAGAAATTAAAGTCTAAATAATGCCAGTCACATAACAAAACATGATTTTACAAAAATAATTCCCTGCACAGTCAAGCCTGCAAGGATTACTAGATGTCTTTCAGCAGCTCCCCTCCCTCCCTCCCCCTTACCTTTGTGGCCAAGTCAAAATGATCTACCAACAATAAAATTTAAAAAAAAGCTGTACGCAGAGAAAATGTTAATTATCATTTATATTCCGTGGGTTTTCAAAGAGGTTAAGGCAGATGAGTTTATGCAATGTCACTTCAGTAACAACTATACAAAAATAGACAAATATTCCCCCTCCCTTTTTACTACAACGCGATAGCGGTTTTTAGCGCAGGGAGCTGCGCTGAATGCCCCATGCTGCTCTCAACGCTCATAGGCTCCCTGCACTAAAAAACGCTATTGTGGTTTAGTAAAAGGGGGCCATAGTACAAAATATAGACAGCATATATAAATTCTCAAAGCAGACACATTTTGATCACTAAATTGAAAATAAAATCATTTTTCCTACCTTTGGTAATTTCATCAGTCTCTGGTTTCACTTTATTCTTCTGACTGTGCATCCAATATTTCTTCCCTTCTTTCAGCCTCCTGTATGCTTCCTCTCCTCCAGACCTCATTCCCTCCCCAAACTTTTTCTTTGTTTCACCCTGCCCCTTCTTTCTTTTTCTCTCTCTCCATACCCCCTTTCTTTCTGTATGTCTGTATTTCTCTCTCTCTCTCACCCTGCCCCCTTCTTTCTTTCTCTCTCCACACCCTCTTTCGTTCTGTATGTCTATCTTTCTCTCTCTTTCCGTGCCCCATTTTTCTTTGTTTCACCCTGTCCCCTTTCTTTCTTTCTGGCTTCCTGCCCTCCCCTATGCCACCACCATTGGGAAAATGCTGCCACCGCCACTGGGGAATAGGCTGCCACTGCCGCCATCAGGAACAGGCCGGCGCCAAGTTCACCCTGCTTCTCTTCCCCGCGGGTCCGACCAACTCTCGCCACCCGACATCAATTCTAACGTCGGAGAGGACGTTCTAGGCCAGCCAGGCAGCGATTGGCTGGCCCAGAACATCCTCTCTGACGTCAGAATTGACGTGAGTGGCGAGAGTTGGTCGGCCCCAAAGGGAAAAGCAGGGAGAACTTGGCGCCGGCCTGTTCCCGATGGCGGCGGTGGCACTCAAGTGGCTAAAGAGCCGCAGTTTGCCGGCCTAGGGAGAACAGTTTGCCGGCCTAGGGTAGCCAGCTGTGCACTCCCTTGGGATGTAAACCCGTGGCGGGGCGGACCGCCCCCCCACCCTCCCCACCTTGGTATGCCACTATCTGTACCTCACTCCCTCCCTATGACCAAAAATTCTCCTTTCTTCTATTCCCCGTGTACACAACCATCTCTTTCCCTCCCTTCCTCTCTCCCAAGTCCATGCCTTCTGTGTCCAAAAACCCATTCCCTCCCCCACCTCAGCAGCATCTCTTTCCCTCCCTTCCTCTCTCCCAAGTCCATGCCTTCTGTGTCCAAAAACTCATTCCCTCCCCCACCTCAGCATCTCTTTCTCTCCCTTCCTCTCTCCCAAGTCCATGCCTTCTGTGTCCAAAAACCCATTCCCTCTCCCACCTCAGTATCTCTTTCCCTCCCTTCCTCTCTCCCAAGTCCATGCCTTCTGTGTCCAAAAACCCATTCCCTCCCCCACCTCAGCATCTCTTTCCTTCCTTCCTTTCTCCCAAGTCCATGCCTTCTGTGTCCAAAAACCCATTCCCTCCCCCACCTCAGCATCTCTTTCCCTCCCTTCCTCTCTCCAAAGTCCATGCCTTCTGTGTCCAAAAACCCATTCCCTCCCCCACCTCAGCATCTCTTTCCCTCCCTTCCTCTCTCCCAAGTCCATGCCTTCTGTGTCCAAAAACCCATTCCCTCCCCCACCTCAGCATCTCTTTCCCTCCCTTCCTCTCTCCCAAGTCCATGCCTTCTGTGTCCAAAAACCCATTCCCTCCCCCACCTCAGCATCTCTTTCCCTCCCTTCCTCTCTCCCAAGTCCATGCCTTGTGTCCAAAACACACTCCCTCCCCACTTTTGTGTTCCGCGTTTGCCTCCCAGCCCATCTTTGCAACTTTCTCAGCAAAATGGAGCTTGAGCCGAGAGGCTTGTCTCCTGTTTCCTGCCTGCCCTGCTGCGCACAAATAGCTGACCGGAAGTATTCTCCGACGTTAGTGCTGACGTCGGAGGGCAGGCTTTGCTTAAGCCCTCCCTCCGACGTCAGCGCTGACATCGGGGAACACTTCCGATCAGCTATATGTGAGCGGCAGGGCAGATAGGAACAGAAGACGAGCCTCGTGGCTCGAGATGTATTGAACTCCGCGGGTCCCCTGTCCAGCTATCTCCTGTGCACTTGGGGCAGACCACCCCCCCCACCCCCTAGGTACGCCACTGGGACTGGCACCAGTCCGCGGACTGGCGGTTGAAGAACTATGGCATAGGACCCTGGTGGAGCCCGGGCCCCCTGTCAGCTCCGGGCCCCTGAATGCAGGACTGGTAGTACTGCTCTGATGGCGGCCCTGCAGAGAGGAGTCTGGGTGGAGTCAGATTTTATCTAGGTACTGACAGTATTCGGTTTTATTAGCAGAGTAACTATTCAATCAACTTAGGTCAGTGAAAAAGTAGATATCTAGGGGAGAGAGGAAGGTTGATAATTCAATTATAGATTTAAATGCTGCAGCTATCTTTTAAGAGAGTTTTGATCTGTCAGACTATTACATTTAGGGCCTGATTCTCTCACATGTTTCAAGTTTAATAACATTTTTTTATTATATTGCATTATCACAGGTTCAATGTGATGTACATACAAATTTGGGGGAATTAAAAATCTTGGACTCAGACAAATAGACAATGTCAAAAACATAAGGGCAGTGGGAGGAACTACGAGTAAAGAAAAGAACATAAAAGGGAGTAACAATAGGTTAAGACATATCTAATTTAGTGGCCTTGTGTCTTTTATGGTTGAAATGTGTCCTTAAAGAGAACGCATTTTAGGTTACATTTAAATCTATCTAAGTTAAGGGTCCTTTTACTAAGGCGCGCTAATCAATTTAGCATGCACTATGGGGGTAATAATTTAAAAAAAAACCATCTAAAAAGTGTCCTAAATGGCTACTTGGACGATCAAAAAGCCTGATCGTCCAAGTACCCATAACCAAAGCTGGTTTTTAGACGTATCTAAAAACAGCTTAGGCCTTTCCCCTGCCTCTAGACGCACAGAGAGAAAAAAGGTGTGTTTAGAGGAGGGGAAAGGGCGGGCAGAGGGCGGGAGGTGGGCCGACATACACCTAGGCGTACAACAGGTATAACCAAAACATTTACAGGTTGCCTAGTCGGCACTTAGACCTTTTTGACTTAGATGTAGTCAAACCAGATCTAAGTGCCGAAAAAGGGGCCACTGAGCTGATGGCCGCTGGCGCCATCAGTTCAGTGGCCCGGCAACCTCGCGGCAGGAGAGATGCCTCATCTCCCCTACCGCGATGCCATCACTCCTCTACCCGAACTGCCACGACCCGCGGCAGGAGAGATGCCCAATGTTGATGAACTTGATGTAAGTTATAAAATGAATAAAGAATTATTTTAAAAAAATTTAGCATGCGCTAACGATTAACGCACACTAAATGCTAACATGCCCATTATATTCTATGGACATGTTAGCATTTAGCGCATGCTAATCGTTGGTGCGCACTAAATAAATTAGTGCGCTCTAAATTGGCTAGCGCACCTTAGTAAAAGAGAGGGTTAGTTTCTTCTCTCAAGTAAGCCGGCAATGAATTCGATATTTGGGGGGCCGTTACAGAAAAGATCATATTCCGCTGAGTATTAATGGTTCTTAAGGAGGGAACTGAGAGATGTTTATCCTCTGATCTTAGTGTTCTAGAGCAGTGTCTCTCAAACGTTCTTGAGCCGGGCACACTAAAGGTAGTGGCCACGGCTTGAGGCACCCAGAAGTGCGCGGACATTGCTGTGATGACATCACACATATGCATGACATCATAACGTCGATGTCCGCACATGTGCAGAGGCCCTCCAGATGGGCCCTGAGATGTCAGTAGAGGGTGCCAGCATGTAAGAGCGGCGGAGAGAAGAAGAGGCACTGGGGCCAGCTGATTGCCTACAGCAGTGTTTCTCAAGCTAAGTACCCCCTAAGTCTAACAAATATCATCTGAGTACCCCAACCACAGACCTCCCTAGGCCCACCCAAGCTCTGACCCAGATCCCATCCCCTTTACTAATTGTAATGCAATTTTTTCCATTCATTTTTCATATACACACAATATGCACAGCAGATATAAATTCTCAAAACTGACACATTTCAAGCACTATATTGATAATAAAATCATATTACCTACCGGCGATCCTCTGCAGGCTGCTGTAATTAGCTTTAAAGGTGAGACTGGGAAGCCAGGGGGAAGTCGGAGGATGCTAGAAAGAAGGGGGAAATATGCAGGCCTTTGGCGAATCGGGCAGCACTGGTGCTGTACCGCGTGGGGGAAGCCAATTTTCAGGCACTTCTCTTCCCCTCAGTGTGCCGCGGCATACTTGGAATCTCAGGAGGCACACAGTTTGAGATACACTGTTCTAGAGGGAGCATAGGGAGTAAATATTCTTTCCAAAAATAAAGAGGCTTTTGACATTTGGACTTTAAAAGTTAGTAGGGCTATTTTGTATGTTATTCTATGGATCTCCTCTCCCAGTATTAGAGCTGAGAAACATGCTGTCAGGAAATTAAGTCATTTGTTTCCTGACAACTACTGCAAAACCTCTTCAAGAATGGACTTGCAATAAGAGAGTGACAGCCCTTTTTAATGCCCACCTCAATGTATGTCAAGATGTTATGAATGGGAGTGAATTACTCAGACTACATGACATATCTGTCCTACTGAACCAAACACTATCATCATTAGTGATGGACGTTAGGTCTGGGCTTGTGAACTTCACAGTAGAAAAAAAAGTTTAATGGCCTGCATACTTCATGAAAACAAATGAAAATAAATATGGTAAACCTAAAACTTGTACTTGTCCATAAATATAAGTTAACACCGGGCAAGTTCAGAAATACTAAGTATTATCATGATGATTTTTTTTTTTTTTTGACAAATGTAGAAATCATCTTTTCTGCCATTTAGGGAGGGAATTCATGATGCAGCGTTAGGGCTTTATGGCACAGTAATCGGTCCTAATGCTGCTTTTCCAAATATACTGTGGTGATATTTAAGTTGTCATGTGTTATTAAGTAATGAGATGCAAAATATGCAAATGCATGTTTTGTTTCTCATTACTATGCACTTCTCCTAATGCAGCTTGCGGCGATATGCCACAAATTGCTTTTTGCTGGGGTTATTTTACCATTCAGGGGCATCAGACCACAAAACTGCAGCCCAATGCTCCTGGGCCACTAGATGAGGGACCCTCCTGAACACAAGTCCCCCCAACCAGTTCAAGCCTCAATACCCCTGGAGTTTGAAGGCTCTCCACCATACCCACCATATTGTGTTGACTGGTGGTTAAGGGTGGAGGAGGTCTTCTGGGGGTCCACAGAGTCCTCTGGGGTCCAGGGGGGCTCTTCATGCAGGAGCAATGCTCAGTCTCTCCTGCCCAGTCCTTTGCCGGCATCAAAGTAGCACCCCTAGTGGTAGTCTTGCGCGACTACTGGTAGGGGGGTCAGAGCTTCCATATATTTTCTTATATGGAAAATTTGACCCCTAGTGGTAGTCATTCAATTGTGGAGCCGGTGAATAACTGGGCAGAATTCACTGAGCATCGCTTATGCCTGAAGAGCCCCCTGGATCCCAGAGGACCCTCTGAACTCACAGAAGACTCCAACCCTGAACCAGCAATGAACACGGTATGGTAGGGGTGGGGGTGGGGTTGGGGGTATGGGGAGAGGCTTCAAACTCCAGGGATGCTTGGGGCTTGAGTAGGAGGGTCTTGAGTCGGGAGTCTTGAATTGGAGGAGGCCTTGAATCAGACGGCTGAGTCTGGGGGGGGGGGCAAGTTTCAATTTATTTGATATACCACAAATACAACCACAGTTAATCTAAGCAGCCCATATTTTTCATTTTTGGTTCATTTGTTTTTTTTTTTTACTGATTTTGGAGTATTTTTTTTCTTTTTATTTCACACATTTGTTTTAATAGCTGTTTTTTTTTAATTTTTAAATACATGTAAATCAATTTTATTTGTATTAATTAGATAGTTAGATTGATTTTGTTCACATTAAAATTTTTAAAGACATTAATATGCATTAGAGAAAGTACATCCCTAGTGAGTGTTGTGCTTTACAATGGCATATAAAGCATTTCACAATACTACATATACAATGAAATTCATTTTCTTTGTCTAGTCCTTAACATGGCAGCCAGTCTATGCATCAGGTCACCCACAGACATATATAATTATTCTGTGGAAAATTCAATGTATTGTTCCTCCAGGCAACTATTCTCTTCAACCATGTGATTTGTATAATTTCACACCACAGCAACATAAGCATTCTGTGAATTTCTATTGATAATCGTTCATGATTAATTTATGGTTGCAGACATCAGTACAAAGAGCATATAATGCTACCGCAGTTATGAACATAAAAGTAAAATGGTGTGCTTTTCTGCTATCTTCTCTCCAAATAAATGGCTCATTCATCTTAATCATATAAACCAAGTCAAATTATCAAGGTCATATACAAAAAGCTCATGACATTTGTAGAGTGCAGCTCTGTCAGCAGTGAAACAGTCATTTGTTTACTCAAGACCCTTTCCCCATAGCTATATTCAGGGTGGTTAATGGAAGTGAGAGAGAGAAAAAAAAAAAGAAAAGCAAGCTGCACAAAGCAGACAGAGAGGTAGATACATATATAGATGGTTACTGTACACACACACTTCTGTACCACATTACATTGTCCAACAAATATCCCCAGCTTTTTTTTTTTCTCTTCCTACTCCTCTTCCCCTTCTCTCTGTCCCTCCCCCGCCAATGTCCGCTTATGAAATACCAATATTATCTTGTCTTAAATCTCAGCTATCCCTTTTATTTACCCACGTCCATTTGTCCCCTTCAAAATCCCACCAAATTCTACCTTGATTCCTACCCCTTTCCATATCCCCTTATTGCACAACTTTCATCCTTGCACACCAAGCATTTATCAGGGCCTAAGTTTGTGCCTGGCTCTATTCAATTCTATTACTGATACTTTTATTCCACAGTTATCTCTATGGTTCAGCACAGATTACAGTAGTTAAGAAATCCTCTAGCTAAGGAGAAATGATTCCAAAAAGACACTGCCTGATAAGAATGTAAGCTCGTCCAGCATAGGATCCTCAGGTGCTTCCTTCGTCCCCCCTACCTTGTCTGATAGCCACTATCTAATCCATAATACAGATGTCCACAATTTTTCAGTCATTTTCCCCCTTCCAGGTAACTCAGACCTTTTCTAGTAGGTAGCAACAAGCCACCTCACTGCTTTCAGACAGTATCCCAATAATTTATTTTCCCTGTCCATGTATCCAGATAGAGACATTTAAGACAAAATGAAATATAGGCAAGATATCTATATAAAATGATAACTCAGCTGTCTCACAAATATAGCTACTCTAACAGGGAGGAAGCAGAGACACCACTAAGCTCACATGTAAAGTGATGATACAATATGGGGCAATTCGATAATTGGGTGCCTCCAATTAGAGGCCCAGAGGTTGTTTGGATGGAGCCTAGGTTTTATATTAGCATAAAAGGCCATCGACTTGGCCAAAATTTAAAAATGAATGTATACCAGCCATAGAGTTGGTATAAGTGCACATGCCTGTGTGGCAGGAATGTGTAATTCAAACAAAAGTCAAAACCAAGGAGATCCCTCTGCTACTGTTGCCAATAAAGTTTAGTTTTAGAATACCTTCAGACCTTGGTTTCCCTGGGGTTTTACTTCTGTTTGGTCTGCTCCATATCTCTGTTGGACTGGCTTTTGTAGACCGCCTGCCTGTTTTCTAGGAATATGCAAGTTACAATATGCAAATAAGTTGATCCGAATATAAGTTAAGATCCCCATTTCCCCCCCCCCTCAGAAAAAAAAGGAGGAAAAATGCTTGACTCGAATATAAGATGGGTGGCTTAACATTCAAGTGTCCTTCCCTGCCATGATATGCACCCAGCACCCCCTCCCTCCCTCCTCTGTTAGGTTCTGCACCCAGCCCCCTCCCTGCCAGGCACTGCACCCCGCACCCTTTCCTCCCTGCCCTGCCAGGCTCTCCACCTTGTCCCCCCTCCCTCCCAAACTCTGCACCCTGCCCCCCTCCCTACCCTATCCTCCTCTCTGCCAATAACCTGCATGCAACTGCGCCTTCTGTATGATCCGTGCATCTGGAATCCCTGGTGATCCAGAGGTGTAGCAGACAGGAGTGAGTTTTCCTCACTCCTGCCCCACTTCTGAGCTGGTCACTTCTGCGAGTTCTGGTGGTTTAGCCGTACCGAACAGGAGCGTGTTTCCTGCGCTGCTGCTCGGTGCTGAGTGGTTTCCTGAATGGCTCCCGCAAATTCTCATGAGACTCGTCTAAGACCCCTCTCAGACTTGTTGGGGACAACCCATCCATCCAATCAGGCCCCAGCCAGCCAGACTTTGGACCTGTCCGTCTGGCTAACGTTCAGGTAACGGGGGGGGGGGGAGTCTGGGTTTAGGGCGGCCCGGGTAGTAGAAGGGGTTGGGGGTTCATGGGGTCTTTAACAGTGTTCCCTCTAAGCTGAGCAGGTGTCCTCCAGCTGCATTGCTACCACTAGGGGGTGGAATATTTTCAGTCGCTAAGGACAGGTATGTTCCCTGGAGTCCTGCAGAACTTGCATGTCCCTCACAATTGAAAAATGTGACAGTAAAACAGCACCCTCTATTGGTGAGACTGTGGGTGGAGGACTCCTGCTCAGCTTAGAGGGAACAGTGGTCACAGGTGGTATGCCATGGGCAGGAGGGCCTGGGATCCCTCCTGCCCATATTTGAGGAGGATGGGGGTGATTGCCTTCCGGCAGGAGGACTTAGGATATCTCCTGCCGGTTCGGGATTCTGGGGGTGGGGGGTGCTGGCAGGAAAGCTTGGGAAACCTCCTGCCAGCGATCAGAGTTTTGTTGGGTGGGGGGGGGGGGAGGGAGATTGCTGAACGTGCAGGCAGGCCAGTCTCAAAAAACTCCTCAATCTGGACGTTTGTTTTGAGAATGGACATTTTCCCTGCTGCCAACTTCAGCATCTATTGACTCAGCCAAAAGGGGACTTAGACTTTTTTTTATTATTATGCCCCTCTAAATGTCTGCAGATAAGACCTGCACAGTCCATCCAGACTGCCAAACAAGATTGCCAGAGTTAATTGGCATTCTATAGAAGATATTCCAGTCATGATACACGGGCTTGTCGTGTATCTGGGGTTTGTGTGCCTCTGAGAAGCTGAAAGCTATGTCTTCGATAGTTTAACTATCACCAAGGCCTCCCAAGGCAGACATATTTCAGTGGAGATGTCAGACCAACGATGTACCAGATGGGCAATGCTGGAGATGGAGGATCATATCTGATGCGACAATGGCGACGATACTGAATTTATACTGTGCAGAAGGCCCAGCAATCTACTTCTGTATTCTGCCATGAAAACTTGATGTTCATCAAGTCACTAGGACTTAAACATAAGTTGATGGCACCTAATTAGTTAGTTAGGTGCCATCGACTCGTGCTCGAGTCCTAGTGACTTGATGAATTACCGTATTTTCGCGGATATAACGCGCACCATTGTAAAACGCGCACAGGGGTATAGCGCGCAGAAATCACGATGATATGTACAAAAACTTTTCTATACCGCGCTCAGGCATATAACGCGCATGCTGCCCGACTCTCCTCTGGCCACCCCGACTCTCCTTTCGCTCTCCCCGACTCTCCTCTGGCCACCCCGACTCTCCTTTCGCCCTCCCCGACTCTCATCTGGTTGCCCCGACTCACCGTTCACCCGCCCTGACTTTCGGTGCACTGCCCCGCCTCTCCGTGCCTGTCCCCCTTGAAGTCCTGTCCCCCCTTGAAGGTCTGCCTGTCCCCCCTTGAAGTCCTGTCCCCCTTGAAGGTCTGCCTGTCCCCCTTGAAGATCTGCCTGTCCCCCCTTGAAGTCCTGTCCCCATCCTGAAAGCCTGATGCCCCCCCTCGACGTCCGATTCTTCTCCCCCCTCGGCAGGACCACTCGCCCCCCCACCCCGAAGGACCGCCGACTCCCCGACAATATTGGGCCAGGAGGGAGCCCAAATCCTCCTGGCCACGGCGACCCCCTAACCCCACCCCGCACTACATTACGGGCAGGAGGGATCCCAGGCCCTCCTGCCCTCGACGCAAACCCCCTCCCCCCAACGACCGCCCCCCCCCCAAGAACCTCCGCCCGTCCCCCAGCCGACCCGCGACCCCCCTGGCCGACCCCCACGACACCCCCACCCGCCTTCCCCGTACTTTGTGTAGTTGGGCCAGAAGGGAGCCCAAACCCTCCTGGCCACGGCGACCCCCTAACCCCACCCCGCACTACATTACGGGCAGGAGGGATCCCAGGCCCTCCTGCCCTCGACGCAAACCCCCCTCCCTCCAACGACCGCCCCCCCCAAGAACCTCCGACCGACCCGCGACCCCCCTGGCCGACCCCCCCACCCCCCTTCCCCGTACCTTTGGAAGTTGGCCGGACAGACGGGAGCCAAACCCGCCTGTCCGGCAGGCAGCCAACGAAGGAATGAGGCCGGATTGGCCCATCCGTCCTAAAGCTCCGCCTACTGGTGGGGCCTAAGGCGCGTGGGCCAATCAGAATAGGCCCTGGAGCCTTAGGTCCCACCTGGGGGCGCGGCCTGAGACACATGGTCGGGTTTGGCCCATGTGCCTCAGGCCGCGCCCCCAGGTGGGACCTAAGGCTCCAGGGCCTATTCTGATTGGCCCACGCGCCTTAGGCCCCACCAGTAGGCGGAGCTTTAGGACGGATGGGCCAATCCGGCCTCATTCCTTCGTTGGCTGCCTGCCGGACAGGCGGGTTTGGCTCCCGTCTGTCCGGCCAACTTCCAAAGGTACGGGGAAGGGGGGTGGGGGGGGGTCGGCCAGGGGGGTCGCGGGTCGGTCGGAGGTTCTTGGGGGGGGGCGGTCGTTGGAGGGAGGGGGGTTTGCGTCGAGGGCAGGAGGGCCTGGGATCCCTCCTGCCCGTAATGTAGTGCGGGGTGGGGTTAGGGGGTCGCCGTGGCCAGGAGGGTTTGGGCTCCCTTCTGGCCCAACTACACAAAGTACGGGGAAGGCGGGTGGGGGTGTCGTGGGGGTCGGCCAGGGGGGTCGCGGGTCGGCTGGGGGACGGGCGGAGGTTCTTGGGGGGGGGCGGTCGTTGGGGGGAGGGGGTTTGCGTCGAGGGCAGGAGGGCCTGGGATCCCTCCTGCCCGTAATGTAGTGCGGGGTGGGGTTAGGGGGTCGCCGTGGCCAGGAGGGTTTGGGCTCCCTCCTGGCCCGATATTGTTGGGGAGTCGGCGGTCCTTCGGGGTGAGGGTGCGAGTGGTCCTGCCGGGGGGGGGGATGTATCGGACGTCGGGGAGTCGGCCGGGCAAGAGGGCTTGGGCTCCCTCTTGCTCCGATCGTGGATGCGGGTGCGGGTGGGAGCGCGTGCGAGCGGTCGTTCGGGGTGGGGGTGCGAGCGGTCCTGCTGGGGGGGTGAATCGGGCGTCGGGCGGGGTGGGAACTATGTTTAAAAACTTTTGTATACCGCGCTCAGGCATATAACGCGCGAGGGGTATGCGCGGTACGTAAAATCGCGTATAACGCGCGCGTTATATCCGCGAAAATACGGTACAGATCTAAAAAGAGATTGTTTTTGTGCTAGTCCTCCAGCATCATCCCCATGGTTGTTTTCAACATATCCAACCATCTGATTTCAGGTTACCCTCTTCACCTGGTTCCTTCAATCTTTCCAAATATAATGTCATTCTCCAATGTGACCAAAATAAGACAGTCGTAACTTCATCATTTGGGCTTCGAGTGATATAGCTGGTTTGATCTCTTCCAGAATCGATTTGTTAGTTTTTTGGTGATCCATGGCACGCATAAAATCCTTCTCCAGCACCATAGCTCAAATGAGTCAATCTTCTTTCTGTCTTGTTTCCGTAGTGTCCAGCTTTCACATCCATAATTGACCACTGAGTGTGTGGACAAGTCTGATCTTCATTTGGAATGTTAGTTCCTTGCCTTTGAACACTTTGTCAAAAGCCTTCATTGAAGAATGACTCAGTGCTATTCTGTGGAGTATTTCTTCCCTGCTAGTTTCTTTGTAGCCCAGCCCCAGGACAGTTTCAATGGCCGCCAGACAACAGCAAAATTTGAGAATTGTCTTCTAAAACCCTAAACGGGTGTAAAATGCATATAAAATAAACTAACTTCATCGTACTGTTTCAAAAACAATAGGAGGAAACAGTGGCGTACCTAGGGTATGTGGCACCCGGGGCCCATCATTTTTTGACACACACCCCCCCCCCCCCCATGTAAAAAAATTTTTTTTTTTTTTTTTTGCAATAACCATGAAATGGAATAAATGGTCAGAATAGAAACAGGCAGTGAAAATTTTCTTTTATTGAACCTCATATATGTAACCATTATTCCAAACATAACAAAACATAAATTATGTCTAAATTGTCATGACATTAGAAGTACATATGGAGTAGTTGCAGGCAGTGGCGTACTTAGGGTATGTGGCACCCAGGGCCCATCATTTTTTGACACCCCCCCCATCTATATGAAAAATATGATTTTTAGTACCAATCTACATATCGCACCACAAGAGTGTACCTAGGAAAAGGCTGCATCTTAAACACTGCAGTGAGCACTAGAACACCAACACATACATTGTAAAACTAAACAAGCCAGATCCCGCACAGTCAATTGGTCCTGTAGTCAATGCCAACTGAAAACTATGTCTTTTTCATACACACAGAACAGAGATACACCCTCGCCCAAAATGGAATAATCACAAACTAAAAATAGAAATATGTAGACAAAAGTTAAACTGATCCGCCAAGAAACCAGACCCTGGATACAATGCAACACCACAAAAAACAGTAACACATGTCCTCTAATACAGTGCAAAATATAAAGACAGTAGATGTAAATTTGAAAAAACTGATACATAACAATCACCACTTTATAAATTAACAAATAAAAATAAAACAAATAATGAGATATAAAAAAATACAATTTTATTGGACTAATCCCCCTAAGCTCGGTCCCCATCCCCGCAAACCACCTGATTCCATCCACACAAGCCTTGAATTGTTTATATTAAAGTATAAAAAGAAACAATATTCTGTACAATTGTCAATTTATAAATCAGCGTCTTCTCCCCACTCTCTTCCCCATTTCCCTTCAGCATCCTCAGCCCACTCTCTCTCCACTTTCCTTCAGCGCACGCACATAAAAACAAGCAAGTAATTTTATATCATTTTCATTCTATTCATTCATAGAAATTAAAGTCTAGATAATGCCAGTCACATAACAAAACATGATTTTACAAAAATAATTCCCTGCAGTCAAGCCTGCAAGAATTATTAGATGTCTTTCAGCAGTTCCCCTCCCTCCCTCCCCCTTACCTTTGTGGCCAAGTCAAAATGATCTACCAACAATAAAATTTTAAAAACACAAAGCACGCTGTACGCAGAGAAAATGTTAATTATCATTTATATTCTGCGGGTTTTCAAAGAGGTCAAGGCAGATGACTTTATGCAATGTCACCTCAGTAACAACTATACAAAAATAGACAAATATTCCCCCTCCCTTTTTACTAAACTGCGATAGCGGTTTTTAGCGTAGGGAGCTGCGCTGAATGCCCCACGCTGCTCTCGACGCTCATAGGCTCCCTGCGCTAAAAAACTCTATTGCGGTTTAGTAAAAGGGGGCCATAGTGCAAAATATAGACAGCAGATATAAATTTTCAAAACGGACACATTTTGATCACTAAGTTGAAAATAAAATCATTTTTCCTACTTTTTTGTCTGGTGATTTCATGAGTCTCTGGTCCTTCTTCTGATCCTTCTTCTTTCTCTCTCCCCCTGGCTCCCCTCTTTATTTCTGCCTTTCTTTCTCTCTCCTCCTGGCCCCCCTCTTTCTTTCTGCCTTTCTTTCTCTCCCCCTTGACCCCCCTCTTTATTTCTGCCTTTCTTTCTCTCCCCTTGGTCCCCCTCTTTCTTTCTGCCTTTCTTTCTCTCTCCCCCTGGCCCTCCTCTTTCTTTCTGCCTTTCTTTCTCTCCCCCTTGACCCCCTCTTTATTTCTGCCTTTCTTTCTCTCCCCTTGGTCCCCCTCTTTATTTCTGCCTTTCTTTCTCTCTCCCCCTGGCCCCCCTCTTTATTTTTTCCTTTCTTTCTCTCTCCCCCTAGCCTGCACAAAGCCATCGTGCCGATTTCTTCACTTCCACGATTCTTTCCCTACCCTCACCCCCAAGCCAGCAGCCGATTTCTCCCTGCTCCTTCCCCGATGTCCTGAACTTCATCGGGCAGCAGCAGCATTCACAATTCACTGATGTTGCCCGCTTCAGGCCTTCCTCTCTGTCGGGTCCTGTCTTCATGAAAACTGGAAGTAGGCAGGACCCGGCAGAGAACAAGGCCTGAAGCCGGCAACAGCAGCGAATTGTAAACGCTGCTGCTGCCCGAAGAAGGTAATGGAGCACCCTTCTCCCCCCTCCCAGCCGAACCCCCGCTGACCCTCCTATCTCCCCCCCCCGTGAACCTTTCCGACCTTCCCAGCGAGAGCAGCAAACCTCCTTCGCGGCTTTCTCCTCCCTCTGCCGCGTTACTGATGACGTCATCAGTGATGCGGCAGAGGGAGGATAAAGCCGACGCTACTGGAGGGAGGTTTGCTGCTTTCGCTGGGAGGGTCAGAAAGGTTCACTTGGGGGGGGAGAGAGATAGGATGGTCAGCGGGGTTTCGGCTGGGAGAGGGGAGAAGCGGTCTGCCTTGGTGCTCCAAGGCCTGGCGCCATTACCTTTTTCGATAATGGCGCCGATGCTGCTTTCGCTGGGAGGGTAGGAGCGCGATAGGGACCGGGCCAGCTGTGCACCCCCCCCCTAAGGCGGCACCCGGGATGGACCTCCCCCTCGCCCCCCTTGGTACGCTACTGCCCTGGGGAAACAGCCTGCAACAAGATCGCGCGATGCCAGAGATCTTTGCCTGCTTCGGCTGTTTCCTCCGCCGCGGTCCCGCCCCTCCTCTGACATCAGAGGAGGGGCAGGACCGTGGCGGAGGAAACAGTCGAAGCAGGCAAAGATCTCTGGCATCGCGATCTTGCTGCAGGCTGTTTCCAGACGCGACACCCGGCGCAGGGGGGGTAACTGGACCGGACCGGGAGCACCCCCTCAGGGCTTGGTACCCGGGGCGGACCGCCCCCCCCCCCGCTCCCCCCCTTGGTACGCCACTGGGAGGAAATAATCTAAGGAGGATTCAAGAAAAGCTGTTAGAAAATTAAGTTTTATTTTCTTATGTAAAATTCAAATGAAATGCTAATCAGGATAGCCAAACAATTTCAGATGATTGCAATAACACTTTTCATCTTATTTTCTATGTCCTTACAGGAAATACTGGATATAACTCTCCACGATAAAGAAAATTCAAATCAGATAAGTATTCTTTAAAATGATTTTCTAAAGAACATAGTTTTTATAACTTTGAGCTCAAAGGTGTAAATGATACCATTATGACTCTGATTCTGTTGTTGTTTTTCTATACAGGTGGAGCAGAAGAAAGAAGTTGGCAGGATATCCGGATCAGTTAAGCAGAGTCCCCTCTTCCTTGTTTCTCTGTCTTGCGAAGGGTACCTAGTGCCTATCTAGAATAAATAATTAAAGGAAAATCTAAAGGCTTTTCAGTCTCATATATATATCCTTTGATTATAGGAAGAAACAAAGCCTTTGATTTGACTTTTAAACTATATTCAACACATTCAAGGCTAAATCAGGAGAGCACACTGTGCAAAATGAAAATATTTCTAATAGTGTTAATTGTTGCAGAGTGTCATATAAATATTAACAAATACTCCAAGAAGGAGGGAACATTTTATATATATATATATATATATATACACACACAAATAAGATATATTAATGAGTGGTAATGAAAATTGAATAAAATACTGATTAAAGATATCAATCAATATGGAAGGCAATAACACATAAATTCCAGCAGAGGAAATTTGTTTCTGTGTGAATATAGAAATAGGGATTCTTGCTGAATCAGAGGAAGGGAAGGAGGCATTCCTGGGACAAGTATTTGTTACTAAATACAATACCTGTAGTCAAGTGAACATTAAATTAGAGGTGTCAGCATAACTAACCAGAAGGGCTATTGTTCAAAAAGCTGATCTGAGCATGTCATGTGAAGGGCAAGCTTGTGAGGGAAAGAGTAAGTGTCTAAATATGGGCAACTGTAAATATGGTTGGAGGTCTATGGAATAAAGGTGATGGGAAAAGTAATTAGGGGTGGAGAGATTAGAAGAGGCAGAGAAAGTATCTGATAGGTTGTGAACTGTCTTTGCTCTGACCAATGAGCAGACAGGCAGGAGGGACTGAAAAGTGTATATTAACTATAAAACTAATGAATGTACTAAATTAAGTGTATCTACCTTGCCATTTTTGTGCAAATCGGACACCCTTTCTGGCTAGGAAGAAAATAAATTTATTCTTTACTAAACATTTTCCAGAGTTTCTTTGTATGCTGCTGATCCATTTCTCACAACACTTAACATTTCTCATTAGAACCTGTTTCATTCACCACACACAAAGTAATGGTGAAACCTCTTTAACTCAATGGAGTTATTTTAAAGTTATTTAAATGTCTTACTTTAATAGTTTAAGCAAGCTGATATCACTATACAATCTGAGTTGAGAAAATCTCAACCCTTTCAACAAAAATCTTTAAATAGCAGTTCTAATGTTTTAAAACTTACTAAGAGCCATAAATATACTGTGTGCTCTATTTACTTAACTGATCAAACGCTTAATATTTAAAGAATTACCAACAAAATACCACAATAATAGAACAGCTACCAACACACAGCTGTCTCTCACAGAGGCTCCCTCCCAACTGACACAGACAGGCAAAACAGCTCCAACCAATGTTTACTCTGGTAACCAGCAGGGCAGGATTAATTCTTCAAGGGCCCCTAGGCACACAAGTACACTGGGCCCCCCTGGCTCTGCCCCACCCCCTGGCTCTGCCCCACCCCTGCCCTTCTTTATTTCCACTTGCATTTCTTTCTTTTTTTAAATTCAAACCAAAGATTAGCCTACCAGTGCACAATTTTTCTTCTATGCAACCCCCAAACATCTCTGAATAAATCCCCCCTTCCTTCCTTCCCTCCCCACCTACTTACCCAGGACTTTAACTTTGAACCCTTCCCATACATATATAAAAGTGTTCAAATATATTGTAAAGCAGTAATATTATCAGAAATATAAGTCTATATTAATAACCAAGTTTACAACGCCTCTCAACTGCCTCACTCTATGTCAAGCTGTAACTCATATGTATGTATAAACAACCAAATCTGTAACTCCTCTAGTACGTTCAGCTTCATGTATGTTAACAACATGGCATGTTAACAACAAGGCAAGCAGTCCACCAAAGAATCCAACATGAAACAAAAGAAGATCGGCAGAAAATAAGGAGATCCAAATCAGGTTTATTCAAGGTGCTCCCAAGAATCAGCCCGATGCATTTCGCCAACCAAGGCTAGTCAATGCTAACAGAAAATCATGTCTTTCAAACACACAGTGTCTACTGTATTGGTCTTCTGTATGTGTTTTCTTCACCACTGCCAATAAACAGTTATTTAAAAAAAGAACACAGATATACCTTCACCCAGTATGGAATGTCACAAGCTAAAATAGAAATATGTAAATAAAAGTTAAACTGAACCGCCAAGAAGCCAAACTGCATACAGTGAAACCCCACAGAAACAATGACACATAGCCCCCTAATACACTTCTCCCTCCGTATTCGAGGTTTCAGCAATCGCAGTTTCGATTATTCACGGTTTTTAGCTTGCTGGCTCCTCCCCCCAAATTACGTCAGCTTGTATAAAGAAATCGCTGATTCCAAGCATTTACAGAGAAAATCGTTGATTCTCAGCACTTTTTTCTCTGTGTGTTACCTCTCCTTCAGGAACAGGCCAGGTCTCTCAACATGTTATTCACAGTTTCACCATATTCACGATGGTTTTTAAAAGAAAACAGCGAATAACATATGAAAAAGTTATTTGCGGTTTTTCTGTATTTGCGGCTCTGTTAATCTCATCACTGCAAATACGGAGGGAGAAGAGTATAGCAGATGTAAATTTGAAGAAACTAACAAATGATCACCACTTTACAAATTAACAAATAGAAATGCAAGTTGAAAATAAGAATATACCATTTCATTGGACTAATCCATTTTTCAATTAACTTTCAGAGGCCATAGCCTCCTTCTTCAGGTCAATATAGTATACATTATACTATCCTGACCTGAGAAAGGGGGTTTTGGTCTCTAAAAGTTAGTAAAAAATTAGTCCAATAAAAAGATTACCTTATTTTCTGTTTATAAAAGTTTTATCAATACAACTACAATGCTATTTTATTCTAAACTAAAGCAACAAAAAAATCTTTTTTCTACTTCTTGTCATTTTGGCTTTAATCATCTTGTCTTATGTTATGTTCACTCTCTTCTTTCTAGCTAGCATCTGTCCTCTCTTTGTCTTCCATACAGCATCAGCCCCTTCCATCCACTGTCTGCCCTCTCTCTCTGCCCCATCCATCCACTGTCCACCCTCTCCCCATTCCAGATGGCATCGTCCCTCTTTCTATGCTTCTTCCATAAACTATCTATCCTGTGCCCTGTCTCTCCTTTGTACATGATTGATTTCAGCTCTCCCACCTCTCACTTTTTCTCTCTCTGTCATCACCCCCTCACCTATGCTCTGGCATCTCTCTTCTCCTTTCTTTCCTTCCAACCCCACAGTCTGGCATCTCTATTTCCTTCCCTTCCCCGATTCCCTGTCATCTAAACTAAACTAAACTAAACCTTAAGTTTATATACCGCATCATCCCCACGGAAGTAGAGCTCGGCACGGTTTACAAGAACTTAAAATGAGAAAGGGTAGGAAAAGGTTTACATAAGTTTGTAAATCGAGTGGAGAAGTAAGGGAAAATAAATTACATGTTAGAGAAGAGCCAGGTTTTTAGTTGCTTGCGGAATAAATGGATGGAGCTCAGGTTCCGCAGCGGGATAGTAAGGTTATTCCAGAGACCTGTGATTTTGAAAAGAAGTGATTTTCATAGTTTACCTGCATGGAGAATACCATGAAGGGAGGGGAAGGATAGTTTTAATTTATGGGCGGTCCTGGTGGAGTGAGGGCACGAGGAGTTAAAAGAAAGTGGGATTAGGGAAGGAAGGATGCCGTGAATAATCTTAAAAGCCAGGCAAGAGCATTTGAATTGGACTCTGGAGATCACTGGGAGCCAGTGAAGATTGGCCAGGAGTGGGGAGACGTGGTCAGATTTATGTTTTGCAAAAATCAGCTCTCTCCTTTCCTTTTCTTCCATCTCTCCCTCCCCTTCCATGTTCTGACAACTCCTCCTTCCTTTCTCCCTTCCTTTTCCCTTGCTCTGGCATGCCTTCCTCCTTCCCTCAATGCTCTGGCATCTCTCCCTCCCTCCCTCCCCCTCTTCCCTCCATGGCCTGGCATCTCTTCCTCCCTCCCTTCCCTCTCTTCCCTCCCTCCCCTATTATCTCTTCCTCCTTCCCTTCCCTCTCTTCTCTCCATGCCTTGGCATCTCTTCCTCACTCACTTCCCTCATCTTCCTTCTCCTTCTCTTTCTCCCTCGAGTTGGGTGCAGCAATTCTCTCCCCCTCTTCTCCCTTTCCTCCTTCTGTCACCTTATCCCCGGTCGGCAGTGCAGCCCCTAAGCTGGCGCTCCAAGGCCTGGCGCCATTAACTTCTTCGGACAGCAGCAGCATTCACAATTTGCTGCTGTTGCTGGCTTTGGGCCTTCTTCTCTGCTGGGTCCTGCCTTCATGAAAACAGGAAGTAGGCAGGACCTGGCAGAGAGGAAGACCCGAAACAGGCAACACCCCCCCCCCCCCCCCCCGGAAGCCAAAATGTTCCTTTTCAGAAGGGACCCCGACATGGCAGCCAGGGCACCTCTGAAAAGGAACATTTAGCTCAGACCCTCCCATCTCTCCCTTCCATGCGAATCCCGCCGACACTCCCACTGCGAGATGACTGACAAAACTCCCTCCTGCAGCATTGGTAGGCACCAGCAGAATGCCACGAAGCAGCCTGTTTAGAATACTGCGGCTGCCGACCCTGCTGGAGGGAGGTTTGTTGGTCATCTCACGGTGGGAAGGTCAGCGGGGTTTGCATGGGAGGGTCAGCGGAGGGTCGGGGCAATGACACTGGGGGAGCAGGGCGATGATGCTGGGGGGCCCACAGCGATGACGCTGCTGCCGGCGAATCCAGTGAGGGTGAGGAAGATGCACAGGCCCTGAGCGTGCAGGGCTGTTATGATCACTGGGGCTCCTAACTTCATCAAGCAGCACCACTGGGAAGGGGGGGCCAATAGTTTGCAGTTGTAGCCACAGCTCTGTGCAAGCAGAAGTTCAGAAGTCTTTTTCTTTTTTTTGCGATTTGGATGCCCAAACGACCCTAAAGTACCAAACCGGCGGGGCCCCCTGACCATTTTGGGCCCTAGGCCCATGCCTGCTGGGCCTACCCTTTAATCCGGCCCTGGTTACCAGGACATGTATGCCAGTGCTAATCTCTCTCTCATAATTCTGCAACCTTTGCACCATACCAGCTACAGCAAAAACATGAACAAATTGCATTCCCCCACTCCAGGATTCATATATTTTTAACCCCTAAGGGGTTACAGCTTCTTTGTTTACAAAAGAGCCCAGGAGATTGAAATTCTTTATAACCTCCATACTATCATTCAAACTCAAAATGTTAATCAATTTCCGTGTTCATGATCTTCATTTTATGTTCAGTTTTAATCTCATGTCCCAGTTTTAATCCCAGTTTTAATCCCACTTTTGGCTTTGACTTTTCTCAATAGATACAGCATGTCTTCTTTGCTGCTGGTGATGAGTGTTGTATCATCTGTGTAGAGCAGGTTGTTTAAATTTCAGCCAAATTTGCTACCAAATGGGTATGTTGCCAGTTTATTTTCAGGGGTCTTTTTATAAGAAATGAAAAAGCATTCTTACCAAATTTATTTGGTTGGGTAAAAATGCGAGAATTGCTTTAGTATTTTTAGAAAAACCAATTGCGGTGGGTGGGGTAAATTTTCCTAATTTTTATAGGCCTATATAATTCATCAGGCCTATATAATTCATCAGGGTATGTATTGGGTCCTCCCTGAACTCATGGAACATCTCCTGGATTGGTTATATTTAGAATGGAAACTTATGTCCCCTATGCGACTATCTCATGTGTTGAGTATCAAATTACCTAGATATGCTAAGAACAATATTATTCTATTGGACACGTGGAAAACTTTGAAATTTATTAATAAATTAACAGATGTTCCAATGGAGAAATCTACTTTTCATTCCTTATGGCTAAGCTCCAAGATTCAAATAGGCGGTTCTGGGATCTTCTGGAAAAAGTGGATGCAAGCAGGCATTCGTACATTAGATGATGTTATATCTAATAGAAAATTGCTTATTTTTCACGACTGCAACAATCATTCGGTATTTCAAAGTCTCAAAATTATAGGTGGTTGCAGTTGAAGCAGGCCATTCAGAGTGGGTTATCTGATTGGCAAAACTTAAAAACTTACTTTAGCTTGCAGATCCTATGCTTCCAGATAGATCTTTTAGGACATTAGGCTGCCCGGTGGTATAAATTAATATCTGATTTCTTGAATAAAAAACAAAAAAATAGTCTAAGGGACATTTGGAGCAGTGAGATTAAACAGTATATTTCTGTGTATCGTTGGCCACAAATTTAGACTTGGAGGATGAAATGTATAGCATCAGCATCTATGAGACAAACTTGGTTTTACTTGTTGCTTAGGATTTTCTGGACCCCAGTGTGTTTGCAAAAGTTAGACAGTTCTAAATCTAAGATGCTGGCACTGTCATATTGATATAGGGACTTTGGATCATCTGTTGTTCTATTGTCCATTGATACTTAATTTTTGGAAGTCGATTTAGGGCCAAATTAATGTTGTACTTGGGTCATCAATTCCGTTGACTTATGAAGCCATAATTTGTGGTACTCTACTACATGTTAAACCTTCTTTGGATCATTATAAAAGCCGGCCTCCCAGTCTTAATTTCAACTAATTACCACAGCCTGCAGAGAGGATCACTGGTGCTGTAGCATTCCTTGCAGGCTGCCATCGGCTTCCGCAGCACATTCCTTCTGCCGTGGTCCTGCCCCTCATCTGACGTCTGGGGCAGGATCGTGGCAGAGGGAATATGCTGTTAAGCACGACGGCAGCCTGCCAGGATCGCTACAGCACCGGCAATCCTCTCTGCAGGCTGTGGTAATTATCTGAAGGTAAGAGCGGGAGGCCAGGGGGAAACCAGAGGACACTGCAAAGAGTGGACAGCACTAGTACAGACCGTGGGCCGCAAAATAGTACCAGGCGGGCCGCATGTGGCCCCCGGGCCGCAAGTTTGAGACCACTGATTTATACCCTCTACCTTCCTTGACAGGAATAGCCATGCAAATGATAACAAGCAAGTGGAAGAGTTATGATCAACTTAATTAAACTTTCTGGTGGGCGAACTTATGTTCCAGTTACAAGTATGAAAGAATGAACGCTGAATTTTTGGGATATAGTAATGCATTTAAAATGGTGTGGAGTCCATTGACATCATTTATTGTGTCACATTAGCTGTCATGTACCTTTGCTTTTTAATTGATTTCCTTACACATCCAGGGTGGGAGGGAGGGAGGGGGGAAAGCATTATTATTTATTGAAATTATATAGGTGTTTCTATTTTTATTGGTAAAAGGGAGGGGGGAGAAAATGATTGTTTTCAAAATGTTTGTATATTTAAAGTGCTTTTCCTGATTCGTTTATGTTTAAGTTCTTTGTAATGCACTATTAATATTTTAAAAATAAAGATTTAAAAAAAAAATTTTTTTTTCAGCCACCAACTTTAAAAGCAACACTCTCTTCTTCCAAATTTGCTTTTCCTAAAATGGCTTTTGCCATAATGTTTGAACAGGCAGGGTGACAAGATGCATCCTTGCCTGATGCCATATTTTATTGGCAGCTAACAATAGGAAATAATGCCATACATATATTTCCTATCTTCTTCTTCCATCTATTTCCCTCCCTGAACTTTTTCTCTGAGCCACAGCAGGCTCCATGCAGAATATAGCATGTTAAACACGGTAGGAGGTCTGGCAGCTGGACAGAGATCACAGAGAGATTATACTCCAATTTAACTGTACATACAAGTAGCTTCTCTGCAAAATGTTTAGAGAAAAGATGCTCCAATTAAACTGTTCATACATGTAGCTTCTTTGCAAAGTATACATATGTTTCTATGTCATAGTTTCATGAATATCACAGAGAAATTAAGGTTCCTTTTACTAAGGTGCATTAGGGCCTTAACGCGCGGAATAGCGTGCTAAATTGCCACGCACGCTAGCCGCTACCGCCTCCTTTTAAGCAGGTGGTAATTTTTCAGCTAGCACACACTATAGCGCTAGCGCACCTTAGTAAAAGGAGCCCTAAGTGGGAAGTGCGAGATGTCACTGAGAAATCATGTGGGAACTGCATGTCACTTTTGTTCTTTCATAGTTTCTTGTATACCAGAAACTGAATGAAATATATTTTAGAATTTTCCACCTAAGTTGCCTGTAAATTAACTCATGCCCTGTGTCACATCTGCATAAGTTATTTCTCCTGCACTGACTGAAACATCAAAAGTCCTTGCAAATTCAGATATCTTGCATGTAATCAGATTCCTTGCAAATATCATGTTTGATGTTCATTCTCACATGGGCTTTGAAATAGAGAATTTCCATGTTTCAATAATAGAAATGTGTTCATTTTACAGCCTGCAGGAAAGTATGTATTCCTTAGTGTAACTGTTCACCCATCACCCTATTGCAGCAGATAAAAGACTCTCAGGATGTAATTAGCACGAGATAACACTAACAGCTCAAGCAGTGATGTTACATGTAAAATCAGTGTCCAAAATAAACAGCTTTCAGCAACCCTTCTAATGAAACATTTAATTCTTGCTTTTTCCACGTCATACTATATTTTCATGCAAAATGCTTTAATGTATAGTGTAAAATACATTAGGACTTTTTTTTTGCATGTAATATACTTTTAGTCATAGATATAACAAGCCAAAAAGAAAAACAAAAAAAGTGAGCACTCCATAAAAAAATACTTTTATGTCTACAGAATAATTAGGCATCTGTTTTAAGACTATTATGGGGAGTGAACCCATTTATGGCTGATCAATGGCTCTTGTAAGCTGGTGGACTAAGGCCTTCTTTTATTAAGGTGTACTAACCTATTACCGCGTGCTAATCAATTTAGCGTGTGCTAAACGCTAACACGTGCATGTTAGTCTATGGCCATGTTAGCGTTTAGCATGTGTTAATCGGTTAGAGCACCTCAGTAAAAGAGGGAGTAAGTGTATCATGCAGTGTACACAGCTGATAGTATTCTATGAGTTGTACATGTCACCTGCCCATGGCCCTCCCATGTTACACCTAGTTTATTTATTTTAAATATTTATGCTCTGTCTATCAAGGCTTCCAGGCAGAGCATAAAATAGCACCCATAAAATCATCACAAACTAAAATATAATCTAAAAGAAATTCATTCATTCATTCATTCAATTTCTATACTGTTCTCCCAGGTAAGCTCAGAATGATTTACATGAATTTATTCAGGTACTCAAGCATTTTTTCCCTGTCTGTCCCGGCAGGCTCACAATCTATCTAATGTACCTGGGGCAATCACAAACTTATAATCAAAAACAAAGCACAAACATAACAGCTGTGCATCGTAGTAATTCAACTAATTTGATTTTATACTTCCCCATATGCACACTAAGGGGGAATCCTAAAAATGGCACTAAAAAATGGGCACCAAAGAGCATAGGCAGCGTAATGTTTTTTTGCTTTGGGGGCCCAAAAGCCCCATCCCAGACCCCACCCCCATAATAGTACTTATTGTAATACCATTTTTCCATTCATTGTTCATAAATATACACAATATTATCTTATTAACAACACATAATGGTTTACCACAAAATTAAACTACACAAAGCACACTGTATGCTTCTCAACATTCATTCCTACTAGAACACCTGGCCTTGGTCACACATGTAGAACACAGATAACCCCTATGCAAATACAGGACCACAAACTAAAAGTACTAATATATACAAACAAAACCCTAAGATTCAAGACTGCATGCAGTACAACCCCAGAGAAATAGAAACAAATACATTTCTTAATGAACAGTACAAAATATAGACTGCAGATGTAAATTCTCAAAACTAATACATTTCAATCACTAAATTGAAAATAAAATAATTTCCCCTAACTTTGTTGTCTGATGATTTTATTTTTCTAACCATCTTTTCCCAGGCTCTGGCTGCACTTCCTTCTGTCTGTGCTCTTAACTGTGTCATCCAATGCCTTCTTATCCATTTGCTGTTTTTCTTGTCTACACTTTGTGCCCTACATCCATCTTTAGCATTAACTTTTAAGATAGAAAAAGCTCCAAGCCACATAGGGAGGAGCCATGACGAATCAGCCGAAGCCTTGGGGCCAATCGGCTAGGGGGAGGGGTAGGCTAGATTAGGGGTGAGCAGAGGGGAGGTCGCCCCTCTCGATCCGGCATCACACGAGGCGGACGCGGCTTCCCTCCCGCTCACCCTCGATGAAAAAATGAAAAAAATCAAAAACTTTTCCTCACCTTGTAGGTTCCCTCTCTGGCTATGTGCCTTGAGGTGAGCGGGAGACGGACGCGGCTTCATGGCCCCAGCAGCCCAAGCGCTACCAATAGACCTGCGGGTAAGAGCGCTGGGGGCCTAGACGGGGTTGGGCCACTGCACAGGCGGCCTGGGAGCATCGCCGGCCCATCTGTGCCGCGAACCTCTGTGGCCGGGAGCGCCCATCGCCAAATAGCCTCTGTTGCAGCGTGCACTCTCTCTTTCGAGGCATGCATGGCTCGAGCCGACGCCAGATTTTGGGCGTGTGGGAGCGTATCGGGGGTAGTCTCCGGCCTGGAGCGGCAGCCAACAACAGTTTGTACCGCAGGCTGCTAGCCCCAACGCGGCCGGGCGGGCGGGCAGGTTTCTCTGTACAACCCATCGCCTGCCGCGGCGAGGCAGCGATTGTTTGCGCCATCTCACCCGCTCAGCGGGCTGGCGTCCTTCCCCTCCCTGAGCAATCCGGCTGTGGGGGAGGGGGGATTTGGGTCTCCGACCTCTAGTGGCCACGCGGCAGCGGGCCACGGGCTCCGACCAAGGCCCATCGCTGTCCCCCAGCCGCCCTACTCCTACCCCAAACCAGGCACGATAGCGGCCTGCGACCCCACGCGGCTGCGCTAGGCCACGCGGCATTCCTGTCCGCTGCGTGCGGGGGGGGGCGGGCACGCGCCGCGGCCTCCGCCTAAGGCCCCATCTCTGTCTCCCGGCTGCCCTACTCCTACCTCAAGCGGCCACGCGGGCGCCAAGCCAGATAGCGGTCGACCGCTCTAGGCACCCAGGAGTCTGCCAGCCGCGGCCGCATGTCTCGGCGCCTAGCCAGCACTGCTGGTTCTTTTATGGGGACGGCCCCAGCTGCCGCGGGGAAACATATGTTCGGCAAGTAAGTTGAGGGTTGCCATGAGGGTGCGGGTCATGCTGCTGCGGCGCGGGTACAGCGCCCACGTGGCCACTAAGCCGGTACTGTCCCAAATCGCAGTGCCTGACTCCATACAGTGGCCTTTATGCAGGGTAGGCACTGATCCTTCGGTGGGGAGTTATGCAGGGTAGGCACTGAGCATTCTGTAATTTCCCTATTGCTATCTGAGTCTAATTCTCTGCTGCAATGTGCTGGATAAAAATATAGGAACTTGAGTCAACGACATACACCTTTACATTGCTTATGAAATGGGGCATGTCACCTTGCTTGGACGGCAGGGAGGCCAGGCCATGATCTTTACAGCAACGTACTGCTGATGAGAGGACAACTTGAACGGGATAGGTCCAGCGAACAGGGGAAGCTGTTACGGCACCCCACATTCGGAGAGGATGGAGAGGCATATGCTGTGCACCTGATCATGTGATGGTTATACCTGATTGGTTATTCTGCTCAGTTGATGACAGTTGTGATGTAATAGTGCTGTTATGGCTGCGGCCTAATAAAATTCCACACTAGTTGAAAACGCTTGTGTATCGTCTTTGTTTTCAGGACAGGTCTCGGGGGGGGGGGGGGGGGGGGTAGAGCACCAAGTGCTGAGTGCACGATTTGTCAACTTTCTTCCATTTTTCTGCTTTCTTCTCAAAATCTATCTACTTTTCCATGTCTTGTCTTCCCTTCCCATCTATCCATATGTACCATCTCCTCCCTCTTTCTTCTATCCTATTCCCATCTATCCATAAGAAGCATTTCTTCCCTGCCAAACTCATTGCTGCGCACCATCTCCTCCCTTTGTCAACCCTTCTCCTCCATTCCTGTGCTTCATCTCATCCCACTATCTCCCTCTCCTGTGCTCAGACATCTCTGTCTTCCCCCTCCCCCCTCCTATGCTCTGGCATCTTTTTCCTCCCCTTCCCATAGCATGGAATCTCTCTCCTCAACCATGGTCTAGCATCTCTCTCTCCTCCCTGCCCTCTTCCTATGGTCTAACATCTCTCTCCTTCTCTCCTCTCCTTTCTGCAGTCTGCCATCTCTCATTCCATTCCAGTGGTCTGACATCTCTTTCTTCCCTCCTTCTATCACCCTTCTTTGGAATCTGACATCTTTCCTATCTTTGGATCATCTCTCCTTCCTCCCAATGTAACATTTCTCCCTCCCTCCTCCCACCACTATCATGTCCAATTCTCCTTCTTTCTTCCTTTCCCCATTTATATCATCTCTCTTTCCCTTCCACTCCACACACCTATGTCCAAAAATTCCCTTTTCTCTTGCCCTCCCTTTCCACTACCCCACCCAGGCATCTCTCTTTCCTTCCTTCCTAATCTCCAGCCCATGCAGCATCTGTACTTCCCTGCCTTCCCAAACCCTTTCCTGTCTGTACAATATCTGTCCTTTTTGATTCACCCCCCCCCCCCACACACACACACATCCCATGCATCTGTCTTTCCCTCATTCCCAACCTCAGCCTCCCCTCAGCTGGATCTTGTGATATGACCTCTCACCAGTACTCGCCACTGTAATTTAAAATCTTCAAGCAGCCAGCGGCACAATGAAGGGAGCCTCTCACTGTCGGCTTGCTCTGGAAGTGTTCTTTTGCAGCACATCCTCTTCCCACATAAGCAGGATGCTTGTATGGCAGCTGCCGATCACGGCACCATTTAGAGAATCCAGCCCATAGAGACAGTATTCTATAACTACACGCACAACTTTTCAGGATGACCTGACACTCCCATGGTTGTGCCCCCTTTTGAGTTTCACATTATAAGAGTTAGGCACCATGCCTTATAGAATAGCACACAACCAGATGCCTGTGCAGATTTTAATGGATGCCAATTAACATCAGTAATGGTTGCTGGCACCCAGTTATAGATGGTATCAAAATAATTAGAAGTAGAGAAGTAGCCTAGTGGTTACTACAGCATCTGGAGAACTGGGTTCAATTCCCACTACAGCTCCTTATGACTGTGAACAAGTCACATAACCCTCCATTATCCCAGGTACAAAATAAGTATCTGCATATAATATGTAAACCACTTTGATTGAAACCACAGAAAGGCAGTATGCAAAGTGCCATTCCCTTTCCCTTAATTTGCATTCACATCTCAGCAGCAAGCCCAAATATGGGCACCATATATAGAGGCTAGGAGTAAATGAATTTGGTACATACTTTATAGAATAGAGCTTAGCACTTATGCACATAAATGTATTTTATACCCTATGTACAGTACATATTTGATGCCTAGTATCAGGCAATGTCAAAAAATAAATTTTATGGGGTGAAAATTCACATTCAACAGGAAAAAATGCTAGCTTGATGTAATATACTACATATGATCCTGTGTTCAACTCTTACATGTACTACCAACATTTATACCAAAAGAGTTTGTATATGTGTTCATAAGTATTTAGATATATGCTCAGAGACCTGGAGACCACATGAGGATTAAATCCCCATAATAAGTCTCGCCTCCCAATCATTGCATATATTTTGCTATTAGAAAAATTGTTGAAGGAAAACTTCAAAAACTCCCATACTCTCAAAACAGGTATTAGACAAAACATAGCTTGATTTGAGGGTCCCAACATGAACCATGTTTCGTTGCTGCCTCAGGGAACCCGATGGAGAAGAGCAGTTATTTACTGTTTGGAATTACACGGAGAGAAAGAACACTGAAAGAGACCCATATCTGTTACAAGCGCCACTCTTCTCAATTGGGTTGTTGGGACCCTCAAATCAAGAAACGTTTTGTCTAATACCTGTTTTAAGAGTATGGGAGGTTTTGAAGTTTTCCTTCAGCAATTTTTCTAATAGCAAAATATATGCAATGATTGGGAGGTGAGACTTATTTTGGGGATTTAATCCTTATGTGGTCTCCAGGTCTCTGAGCATATATATATAAATATATATGAACATACAGCATATACATCAAGCCGACTATCAGGCAGCAGTTTGTAGAATTGCCATTTTTGTTTGAAAATTGCACCCTCTGTTTCAAACCTACACACACACAGTTGCAAACACACGTGTCATAGCCATGAATGAATCAGAGGTTAATTTTACTGGTCAAAAAGACAGTTTCCCATTCTGTGCCTTTGTTTTAATGCATAGGGCTCAATAAATTTTATACTAAACAAATATGTTAACTGTCTATCCCAAATTCAGCAAGATAAAAAAGAGACTCCATGGGCCATTTTGCACTCTGCACTTTTTCAAGGAAGCAAAGATTTTTTTTTTAAGGGTCATTTGCTTCATATTTTCCAAAGCTGCTTCTGGGCGTAACATTTCCATCTGTTCCCTCCAGACTATCCCTGCTGGGCATATCAGGAAGCTGGGCAGAGAGAACAGGAAATATACTCCCAACTGGCAACTGACAGATCCTAGTACATGACACCCTCAAATTTCTAGAACAATTTTGTTTACTTTTCCTAAGAAGGGTACCAAGCAAATTATAGTGCTATAAAAAGGGAAATAAACCTGTAGAGCAATGTTTTGATGCTTACTTTTGAAAAGTCACTCTGAACATGGGGAACAACTTTCAAAGAGATTAATTTGCCTAAAAAGCATTTTACCCATGTTCATTGACAGTCTGAAAATATCCTTCCCTTAGTGTGGATAAAAGTTCATGTGTTTTGCAGCATGTTTTCACCTGTAGCCACATTGAGATAACATACTCCAGGGGACATAATTACTGTAGGTCAAATTCTATAAGAAGCGCCCAAAAGTTAGGCGCCTAATTAGGCACTGTTCAGCGCGATTCAACTAAAATTGGGTGCTGTTTAATGAATCACGTTGAGCGGAACCTATTTTGGAGGCGCCCCAAAAATAGGCCAGCTCTAGGCACAACTAAAAGTTAGGTGCCTAGCTGAGCGCTTAAGCACGCTTAAGAGCAGTGATTCTGCAACAAGGCGCCAAACATGTAGCCACGCCCACGCCTAACATGCACAGCGCCTATTTTTTTGAAGGCCGCCTAAATTTTTAGAGGCGCCTTGTTACAGAATCACGCTTTCTTGATAGGCGCCTATGTTTCAATCAGTGCTGATTAAAAAGCTCAATTGAGCTTGTCGTTCAATTTAGACAGGCGCCTATCTAGTTGGGCGCCTTTGAAATAGGTGCCTAACATTAGGCGCTGGTTACAGAATTTGGGCCTGTATGTAATGAGAGGAAATGTATGCAAGCAAATGGTATATTTAAATTTAGAAATGCACATTTCCAACAAAATCTACCTTTAGAAAAAGCAGGTGCAAGTAATGGAGAAGCTGCTTATTCAACATTCCCTGAAAGCAGACACATAACAATCGACAGACTCAAATAATTTATAATAACTTTAGGTTATACTAGATGAATAACATCAGCAAGCATTCAAGCCTCCCTCTCATCCCACTGACGCCCATCTTCTTTCCTGCTCCTTGCCTGAGGACAGACTCTTCCAGACTGTTCCTATGAGCGTTGGGAGCAGTGTGGGCTATTCAGCGTGGCTCTCTGAACTAAAAACTTCTAGCGCAGTTTGAAAGAAGAGGTCCTAAATTACAAAGGAAACAGCTTCACGGTTAACACTTTCTATTTTCTATCTCACTTTATCCCCTAATGATCTACTTTAAGTCCAGGAATGCTCTTAACTGGTCTGGAGCATAGAAGATATATTTAACCCCAAGAAATTTAATAAACCATTTGCATGGATCTGTAAGCAGAAACATAGCACCCAAATCTTTAGTTTCTTGGCGCATGGCCAGGAAAAGTTTTCTTCTTTCTTGTGTCTCCTTATTGACATCAGGGTATATCCATACCCGATGTCCCAGGAAAAGGTTTTGGGCATTTCGAAAATACAGTTTCATTACCGCATTCAAGTCCTGTTGAAAAACAAATGAATCTAATAAAGTAGCTCTTTCCTCTATCATCGATGTCATTTCCTCTAATATCGCTGAAATGTTTTGTAGGTCCATATAGACCTGCTGCTGAAACTCCGGATTCACAGCACCTAGTTCACCCCCTTGTTTTATTTTATAGGTGAAGGTAGGTAGTAAATTTTGTTTAGCAGTGGAATACATTCAGGGGCAAACTTTAGTACTTGTATCAGATATTTTCAAAATAATTCCATGGAGGAAACATTTAATGATCTAGGAAAATTCAGTATGCGCAAATTAAGACGCCTGCTGAAGTTTTCAAGCTGTTCTATATTTTGTGAACAAGCTCTTTATCTTTAATCAAATTTTCAGTCACTGATTTTAAAGAAATAATTTATTGGTTAACTTTTGAAAACTTCAGTTCACTTTCTGATTTTATTTCTTTAACTATTTTTGATATAGAGTCTACTTTACCTCCCAGTAATGTAGTTTCTTCGATGGATTTCTGTAATGTTTTGTCCAGTTTCTACAGCATTCCCCAGACATCCTTTAGGGTCACCTCCGATGGAGCTGGGAAAGATATCCCAGCCTCAACAGTTCTTCTTTTACAGCTAAGTCCTACGCCCCTCTCCAGAGTCTACACAGTTCTTCTTTTACAGCTAAGTCCTGCGCCCCTCTCCAGAGTCTATACCCATAACCTCTTCGGTCACGATATTCCTCTGGCGCTCAACCATTGTCTCTGCTGGACATGAAGGAATAACTTGCTCCGGGGGCGAGAGAGTGATTTTCTGCACGGGTGTAGCGGCCTGGTCCTGGGCCACCAGCACTAACAAACCCTGCCCCATGGTTTATGAAGGGGTTCGGATTGCGAACTCAAGAGTAGTTTGGCGCAGGGGCATCGAAGTGTCCACTGGCGAGGGCTCAGTCCGGACTGTGCCCTTACGCTTTGTATGCGGCATCGAAACACTACAAAAGAGGAAAAATAATTCAGTCCTGCAGCGTTCTCGAGTGCCGCAGCAACTCAAGCTGTCATGTTGAAACACCCCAAAATTGTATTTTCTGTTGTTGGACCTGCATTATGGAGTACTATTCCAGGATCAATACGCTTGTGTAAAGATATGCTGCACTTCAGAAAACTGTTGAAAGCTCATTTTTTTCATACAAGCTTTTTTGTAGTTAGTACTTTAAAAAAATATGTTTTCTAAGGAATTATGACAAGACAAGTTGTTTAGAATTGGGTTTATAGGTATTAACTGTAGGGTCAGAATTGATATGTAATTTTGAAGTTTGTCAATTTGTATAAGCATGTTTTATTGAAAGCCACTTAGGCTTTTTAAGCGGATAACAAATAGAATAAATAAATAATGTAACATCATTACTGAAGCTCGTGTACTGTACACCTTTACCAAAGCTCATGTATTGTAACACCATTAGAAGCACTCTGAATTGACTCCCTAGTCATTAGTTAATTAAAGATACCATCGTGTTTCTCAAAATTCCTATGTGATACAGTCAGTGGGCAATTATATTTGTGTTTATTTCGAAGGGGTCTAGCATAATCACCAGGTTGTTTTAAGGATGCAAAACTTTTGGAAACATTTTTTGGCCAGTGTAACCAGTTTTATTTCCAAGGTTGCAAAAATAGCCTATTTACCATATATACTCAAATATAAGATGAGATTTTTGGGCCAAAAAATTAGCCCAAAAATGGAGGTCTTGTCTTATATTCGGGTCATCACCCACCTGCCCCCCTCCCATGAGAACTCAAGGCAGCCATTCAGGGAATGGCTCAGCATGAGGCAGAAGCACGAAAAACTCTCTCCTGCCATGGTACACCGCTGGACCACCAGAGATTCAAAAAGGTATGCAGCGGGAGATGGGAGGGAGGTAAAAAAAATTAACAGAGTCGGCCGGGAAAGGAGACAGGAGTGATCTCTCCTGTTCTGACCCACCAGGTAATGCATCAGGCCCGGTGGAAGCCTTCAGGACTTTGGGAGAGAGGGGGGGGGGACAGGGTACAGAGCAGGGAGGGAGGCTGGTGCAGAGCCATGGGAGGGAGGGGGGACAGGGTGCAGAGCCTGGCAGGGCAGGGAATGAAGGGGCTGAGTGGAGAGCCTGGTAGGGGAGGGAGTGAGGGACGGGGAACAGGGTACAGATTCTGGCAGGGCGCATGAATATTGCCCCCTCCCTGGTGTTATATTCGAGTCAAACTTTTTTCCTCCTTTGGGGGGGGGAAGGGTACCTCATCTTATACTCAGATTAACTTATATTTGAGTATATACAGTATGTTGCTATTGTACAATATAACTGGCTATGTGCTAGCTTTGAAACTGCCAATTTTTTTTTCTAAAATGGATTCCTGGATATTCCAGGCCATGTCCGGGCTTTTATGCTGAATGTCCAGTTTATTCAGTAGAAGCTAACACATGGACATTTAAATTGATATTCAGAACCTAAGCAGCAATGGGTTTTATGCAGTCCCATTTATGTGGTTACCCTGGCTGATTAAGTGCTAAATGTCAAGTACTGACTTCACCCCTAAAACATTCCCAAAATACCCAGCTTTCACTTAGGCTCTAACCAATAATTTTCATCAGTAATAATCAGTTAAGTGCCAAAATTAATGAACAACCCCAGGCAAGCAATGTAACTGGCCAATAGCCATTTCTGACTGGTTAAATGATTTTAAATATCGACCAGCATAACATCCATGTCTCCTGTATTTTAGGAATGACTCCACGTCAACAGATTCTGTTCTAAACTACTAGTGAAACTTGAGGTACACTAATCTGCATCGCTCAATTTATACTTCTATGTACTGGCTTGCACTTGTCCACATACAGTAATACCTTCAAAATAATCTAACAGATTACTAAGGAAATATTCTCCTTTTCTAAATTCATGTTGGTTTTTCCCATCAAACTGTGTCTACCCATATAGCCAACATCATTTTGATATTCAAAATAGTCTCTACTATTTTGCTTGGCATCAGTGTCAGTCTCACTGGTCTATAGTTTTCTGAATCAACCCTGGGACAATTTTTTTATATATATTTTGCTCAAGTCATAACACTTAGGGAGGGTCCATCCATCTTTCTGTCTGTTCTTACATTAGGAGGACACTAAACCATTTATTCAACTATTCACTCGGTTACCCAAGCTTTTCACACATGTTTAAGGTACTGCGGACCTGCTTATTTGGACATCCACGAGCTTTTAACCTAGGACTAATAGGGACCCCTGAGGAAGACATTCTTGTCAAAACACGGACCGTTTTGGGTCCAAAGCCCAAAGCTCATTGCGGACTCGGTCCTTGATGTTTTTATGTGGATTGTCAAGTTGGATCATTAATAAAGTCCATATCAGGAACATCATTTCTCCACAGTGTTTTTTGTTGCTCTTGGACTTTTGTTCTGTGGAGTCTTCAAGGTCAATCTCTTGTTT
This sequence comes from Geotrypetes seraphini, assembly GCF_902459505.1. Classification (NCBI taxonomy): domain Eukaryota; kingdom Metazoa; phylum Chordata; class Amphibia; order Gymnophiona; family Dermophiidae; genus Geotrypetes; species Geotrypetes seraphini. Next base: position 195,265,661 of record NC_047088.1, on the reverse strand, counting down.
TGGTTTCCATTTACTCAACTAGACATCTTTATAAGGTGGTCTTACCATTATGCTAAGCAGACTAAAATGATTTTTAACAAAATCTCAGAACTTTCATTGAACTGATTTACAATGAATGGCTTCAATCAAGATTCAGGTAAAGAGTACATCTTACTGATGCAACTGCAGCAAGCAGAATAAGACTGAATATGTATTTATTTGGTTTTGCATTTGTAATTTGCTTTAACCAAAGCAGATTACAAAACAAACATACATAATAAAACTATAAAACTTACAAAGCATAAAAAATATAGCATCAATTAAACAAACAATCATCATTCTAAAAATAATGAGCCTTCAAGTGTCTCTTGAATTGATGAGCATTCGCACACAGTCGCAAGGTACCTGGAATCATATTCTACATCAAACCTCAGCTATTGAAAAAGTAACTTAAAGCTATCTCATGAAGAGCTGGCCCTTCTATTTTATGACCGAAACAGAACAAAGGTGCTGTGACATTAGAGACATCTAGAGGATGATCCCACAGGCAGCTGTTTCATACTAATTTTCTATAAATATCTGAAAACACTAATTAAATTGAAGTAACGTGTATATAAGATTGCAGATATTAATGAAAATATGAGGTGTTTAACCCTATCGATAGAGTTTTTTTCAGAATTGAAGACTTTGTTGATGACTACTTACCTCCTTGACCTTCCCCCCTCCCCCCCCCCCCAGTTCAGTCTGATGGGGAGGAATGCCCTTGAGGCAAACCTCAAGGAGTTGCAGAAGTACTTGTGGGAAGGGGGGGAAAGGGGATGCAAACAGACACCCTATTATAGACAGTGGCAGCACAAGGTTGGGGAAAGCATCAACCCTTAAAAATGTATATGCATACTTGAAGTTATGTGTAAAGTGCAGTCTTTGGTTCAGTTTGCCCCCAATACTTGTATATCTACTACTATAAAAAAAAAAAAAATGGTGCTCTGCACTTTTCCTAGTTGGCTGCACCAAGCCTGTTGGGGAATTAAAACAAAGGGCTGGGACAACAGTTCATGGGGACTCCCCTACCCTAAAATGTCCTGTCTGTCTGTCCAAATTAGATTGTAAGCTCTTCTGAGCTGGGACCATCTACTGACTGTTAAATATACAGCACTGTGTATGCCTTTCAGTGCTATAGAAATGATAAATAGTAGCAGGACTGCAGACCCCATGATTGTACAAATGTTTCCTGTCCTGACAATTGATAAACTCTAGGAGAAAGGAAGGATTAGCTTAGACTGGGTAAATATTATCAATTTTTCAAGCAAATGATTGAATGGACATGATACCTGGCATCATCTGCTAACTGCAGCATAACAGATAGGGAGAAATACTTGAGTACCTGAATGTAAACCACTTAACCCCCCTTTTAATAATCCATGATAGCGGTTATTAGTGCAGGGAGTCGCGCTAAATGCTCCGTGCTGCTCCCGACACTCTTAGAGTTCCTATGAGCGTCGGGAGCAGCGCAGAGCATTCAGCGCGGCTCCCTGCGCTAATAACTGCTATCACGGTTTAGTAAAAGGGTGGGATTAGACTATAAGTGGTCTATAAATACTGAAAATAAAAAAATTGAATAGTTCTAATTCAACAATTTTGTTTAAGTTTAAAAATATATTGTAACTGACAAAATAATAATCTTACAGTACAGCTACAATAAATACAGCCCAGTGCTGTTCCTTGTTCATGTGCAGTGCTTTGTGACATGGATGACTGAATCTGTTATGGCAGCTCCGTTGCTTTCAGTAGCGCCACACATGAGTATTTCATGGACAATTGTGACCAGCCTGCAACTAGACATGGAATAAACAGTAGCAGTTCATTGATCTGAACTGTAGACTACATCTGGGGCTCACATTTTGAGAAGATCTTTATTTGACAAGGTTCAAGGCAGGATAAAGCCTCTGAGCTGCCAGTAGCGCTCATTTCCTTTGCTTTGCTTTTTTTTTTCTGAAAGCACAGAACAGCTTCGCCATGGGAAACACTGTGCTGCCATGGCTACGGGCAGCAGAAGGAAATCAGTGCTTCCAGTATCTCCAATCTCCCATCACACTCAGAAGCCTCGCAACTAAGAATCCCCCCAAAATGTGAGCCTTGCCTGTGGCAGTGTCTTAAACATTTTACAATGACAATCACTCAGAGGTTCTTCTTTAAAATTGGAAATCAATTGAACAGCATGCTCTTTAAATATAAATTATTATTAACGCAAACTTCATTTTTAAAAATCATCCAAGAGCTGGCACATCAATAGAAATATGCTAATGGAAATGGCCACATCCTCATACTAACTTCCGATAGATTATAAAGTCTGATTCCTGCTTGTAAATAGGCAGAAGTCTGTGTCATTGTGCATATAGGAAGTAATCAATTGTTAATTTCTGGTTTAAAATTAGCTTATTTTTATTGCTACTACTAAACCGGACTAAGGAAATTTTATGGCTTACTGCAGAGCTCTTGGAGGAAAGCCAATGTTCTTTTTGTTTTAATTGCAATATATTTTTCATCACTTCAAACAGTGCTTAAAAATACAGAGTAAATGGAGTTGAAAAAGATGTTGGTCAGGAATTTATTAGCCACACAAGGCCAATGCTAATAAGGAATGCTTATAAATTTGGAATCTATCAGAAGTCTTTTCAGTAATATTTAGCAGTTCAAACGTAATATTAGATTTTCTTGAAACAAGCAGACTTCATTTGGAGGAAAATATATGTATCATCCTATTTAGTAAAATTTTATAAGCCAGAATGCATATTCTGAGATGAAAGCAGAACACGAGATACTGTATTTTAAAGCACTAGTACGCAACCAGCGCTTGATGCTAACCACATGAGCGTTTCCATTTGAATTTTCCAAGACTCTGAACAAATATATTTAGTAATATAGCATGATATATGTACAATCCCCGATAGGCAGTTCTTGCCTCACCCACACAAGGACCTATGTGGGACTCCAGGATTAGCTGGATAGTCATTCCAGCTACATGGCCTTACTGCTGGCCATCTTATTTCAGTAATAGTTATGCTCAAAACACCTTATACAATCCAATGGGAATTCTGATTCCACTTTCTCAAAACGAGTCAGTGGTGTTGGAATTCTTCATCATTCCCAATACATGGAAAGTACTCAATATGTTTTTTAGAGATAAATGTTTTTAAAGATTTTTTCCTACTTTCACATCAGTATAACTTATTATAGCTTAAATAGCTTGTATATAGAAAAAGGTTTAAAAGTGCATCACTTAACTTAAATCCTTATCGGTTCCCCTTCCCGACGCGTTTCAGAATTCTTTTTCAAGGTCGGGGGAACTGAAAAGCAACACACACACCATAAGAAATCACACCCAAACAATCTCTAAAACATTTAAGTCTTCTAAGTATTCAACTCACCAAGAGATAAGGTTAATCCTCAACCATACATTTACTGCCACTGGCTATCAAGAAAGACGGCCGCAGCGTTCATTCAGAGCATTAAATAGTCCCACCCCCCTCATCATACTCAGTATCCTAGCAACCCAAATGATCCAGAGAGAAAGTTCAAAACAAAAGGCCCCTAATTTTTGACATCAGCAATCTACTTGGGCCATCCAATCTGAGGCTTCATTTAACCCGGATGGAGTCATAGTTTGAAGTTGAAACATCCAGCGCAACTCCCGCAGATTTAAAGTGCGCTCAATGTTCCCTCCCTCCCACCCAACAATGATCTTATCTAATATTCTCCATTTCAGGACCTTCAAACCATGTTTACATAATTTCCAGTGTCTAACTAGAGGAGAAGCTTCACAACTCGTGTTCACTCTAGATTTGTGCTCAGTGAGACGGGTCTTAATAGCCCTGGTGGTACGACCCACATAAAGTTTGGGACATGGGCACTGGATTAAATATATGACATAGTCCGAATTGCAATTGGTGTTATGTCTAGCAGTATACTTGGTACCTAAAATGGGATGAGTCCAGGTCTCGCCTGCCAGCACAAACGGGCACCACTGGCACTGACCACAAGGTTCATGACTCCCCTTACTTTTGAATGGAGAGTCTCTGAGAATATAATGCCCTAAACTTTCCCCTAAGTTTTTCCCTCGGCGATAGGAACATATTGGATATTCAACCAAGGTAGGGATGGCAAGTTGGACAATGTGCCAGTGGTTTCGTACCATGCGGGCAATTTCAGGAGCATGGGTTTAAAAGTTCTGAACAAATGTGACTATTTCAGAATCTTCAGTAGATTTATCAATAGTTGGTTTCAACAGCAATTCTCTCTGAGCAAACTTAGCTCTTTTATAAGCCCTCTGGACCACCTCAACCGGGTAACCCCTTTCATAAAAACGTTGTTTCATCACTCTAGCTTGTAGCCTAAACTCATCCAAGGAGTAGCATATTCTTCTCAATCGGAGAAACTGGCTGATAGGGAGGCTTTGTCTCAATCCTTTAGGGTGGAAACTATGGAATCTCAGGAGACTATTCCGATCAGTTGCTTTTCGATAAATGGTTGTAATTAATTCCCCATTCAATTTCATGATTTTTAAATCAAGGAAATGAATTTGATTATGATGGGTAGACATAGTAAACTGAATATTCCTGTCCACTTGATTCAACCAGTCTACAAACTTGATTAAGTCCTCCAAGGAGGATGACCACAAGCAGAAAATGTCATCCAGATAGCGTTTCCAGATCTTCACATGTTCAAAGTGTGTGCTTTTATAGATATAATCTTCTTCCAACTTTGCCATGTACAGGGATGCCAAGGACGGAGCTAACGAGGCTCCCATTGCTATCCCATGCGTTTGGAGAAAGAATTGCTGTTGAAACCAAAAATAGCTCTTAGTTAGAACTAGATTAGCTAGTTCCATTAGAAACGAGGCCGTAATGTTAGATCTTATTTCTTGGCGTTCAAACACCCCCTGTAACAATGACAGAGCCCCCTCAGTGGGTATCATCGTATACAAAGCTGTTACATCGAGGGTAACGAACAGCCATGAAGACTCCACCCCCTTAATCTCTGCTAACATGTCAAGCATGTGGGTGGTGTCTTTAACCCGAGATTTAATTTCCAGAACCTCTTTTTGAAGAAAAATGTCTAAGAACTTAGACAATGGTTCAAGTGGGGAATCTTTAAATCTGCGGGAGTTGCGCTGGATGTTTCAACCCATCCGGGTTAAATGAAGCCTCAGATTGGATGGCCCAAGTAGATTGCTGATGTCAAAAATTAGGGGCCTTTTGTTTTGAACTTTCTCTCTGGATCGTTTGGGTTGCTAGGATACTGAGTATGATGAGGGGGGTGGGACTATTTAATGCTCTGAATGAACGCTGCGGCCATCTTTCTTGATAGCCAGTGGCAGTAAATGTATGGTTGAGGATTAACCTTATCTCTTGGTGAGTTGAATACTTAGAAGACTTAAATGTTTTAGAGATTGTTTGGGTGTGATTTCATATGGTGTGTGTGTTGCTTTTCAGTTCCCCCGACCTTGAAAAAGAATTCTGAAACGCGTCGGGAAGGGGAACCGATAAGGATTTAAGTTAAGTGATGCACTTTTAAACCTTTTTCTATATACAAGCTATTTAAGCTATAATAAGTTATAGCTTTATTTAAGCTATATTTATGCTATATATTTAAGCTATATTTAAGCTATATATAAGCTATATTTAAGTTATAGCTTTAAAAAGAAAAAAAATCTTTAAAAACATTTATCTCTAAAAAACATATTGAGTACTTTGCATGTATTGGGAATGATGAAGAATTCCAACACCACTGACTCGTTTTGAGAAAGTGGAATCAGAATTCCCATTGGATTGTATAAGGTGTTTTGAGCATAACTATTATTGAGGCTATCTTTTTACAACTTGAAGTGAGTCATATTAGTTTGGTAGACATCTTATTTCAGGACATATATATACTTCTAGACATCCTGGCTATGTTTTGCCAGAACATTATTTCTTTCTGCACCTCCTATGTGGGAATTCTGTCTTCTGAAAATGCTTTGCTGTTCAAGTCTAGCTTTATCCTTCCCAGAATGTACTTTGTTTAGGCTCCCAACTCCTGCCTAGCCTTAACTGTTGTCTCTTGCCTGAGTCTTCCAGCTGGTCAATAATATCTGTGGGCTCAACCTGTGCAGGTAGATGATGTTTGTCTGGTCAAGTTGGAGAGTCCTAGACTCATTTTGGTTGGCATGCATAATGCTGCTGGTTCACAACTTGTTATACTTTGGTTCACTGCACCACCATAATTTGCAGCCAAAATCTATGGCATACCTGGAGGAGGGGTCAGAAGTGCTGCCTAAAGCTGTAGGCATAGCTGTGTTTTCCAGCCCCTATGTAAATAACATATTTTTAAGTAAAACCACAGATATAGTCTGGCCTAGAGTTAGGCATAGGCAGCAATGTTTTCAGGATGTAGATTTAATATTCTCTTTTTCACACAACTGCAATTTTAAAATATCTTCTTTGTAAATCTGATGTGTAGACACATGTTACCATGATGGATGGGAAAATACCGTACAGGGGCACAGAAAATATGAGTAGTACACTGTAGGCTCAATCATGGTGGAATCTTAGAAATATGGTTTTGAAGTCTTTTCTAAATATTCGACCAAATATGTATCAGCTTAAGTCATTTATGTGCTGGAATACGCTTTTTTGCCATATGTGGGACAAACATCCAGAGCTTTGAGAACACGTTTGGTAGAATACAGAAGTTGCCTTACAAAGGGAAGGATGTCAATGTCTTTAGGGGCAAATTCTATAAATGGTGTCCCATTATAGACAGAAGTAAGCTTCCTACTGCTGTCTAACCAGCCAATCGGGATGCACGTTTTCTAAAAAAAAAAACAACAACTAAAAAAAGAGACAGGCTTCCTACAATATAGGCATCTGTCGCAGGTGCAGGGAGGCGCCTAGGGACATTTAAGCTTGCCCAAGGCTGGGTTTGGGCTTGGTTTCACCTGGAAGTGGACTTGGGAGAGCTTAAGCAGCCCTAGGCATCTCCCTAGGGCCATGATAGGCACCTGAAATGTAGGGCAACAAAAAGCTGGTCTACATTTCAAATATATGCAGCTGCTGAACTGATTTCCACAAAGAAATTTCCTTGCTGTGATCAGCTGAGCAGCAACAGCAGGGAACACCTCCCCCCTCCATCCATCCATTGGCACATAATCCCTCCATCTGTCAGATCACTAGATGGACTCTGGAACTTCAGGAAGGCCGTGAAAACCTTCCTCTTTACTAACCCAGCGCCTTAAAGTCATTCACCCTGAAATGCCACCCAGTCAACTCACCTATGTCACTTAATTTCACCATATGCTACTTAGTACATATGCTTTATTGTCATGTCTATATTGTAATTTTTGTAAACTGTCATCTATATTGTAATTTATGTAAAATGTCATCTCTTCTCTGTCTGGATTATTATGGATGTACTTTGTAACCCGTTCTGGGCTCTTTTGGGAGGACAGGCTAAAAATCGAATAAATAAATAAATGAGGTCAGCAGCAGGAGGGATGCCCACTTCCTCCCACTGCCACTCCCGAACCACCATCTGACACTGTCTGCGGCAGAAGGGATGCCTACTCTCTCCTGCCGCCGGCCCCGTCAATCCCTCAAACACCTGACATTCCCCAACACCCAATCAATATTCCCCTACACCCACCCAACACTCGCCTGACATTCCTCAGCACTCCCTAACATAACCTGACACCCCCAGACACTCACCTGACATTCCCCTACAGTCCAAAACATACCCCAACACTCTCAGACACTCACCCAACATTCCCAAAACCCACCCAACATTCACCCCACATTTCCCAACACTCCTCAACACACCTCGACATTCTGACATTGCCCAACACCCATCCAACACTCATCTGACATTCCCCAACACTCCCCAACACACCCAACACCCAGACACCCCTGGCCACTCACCCGACATTCCCACCTGACACTTCCCAACACCTACCTGATACTCACCTGACACTCCCCAACATCCACCCGCAATTCCCCAACATCATCCAATACCCCAACATTCCCCAACACACACCAGACATACTCCAAAATCTACCCAACACTCCCCAACAACTCCCTGACACTCACCTGACATTCCACAAAACACCCTGACACTCCCCAACACCCACCCGATACTTACCTGACATCCCCAAACACTCCCCAATATACCCTGACACTCCCTTACATCCCATCCCCCAACACCTCCCAATTTTGAGCCAATCAGGGCCTTTGGCCCCTCCCACTGCATTCCAAGATGAATTGGAAGGAGCAAGCCCTGTCATTTGCAGCATGTGACCCTGTAGGCAGGAGAGAGAGAGCTTCCCTCCTGCCATTTTCTCATCTGAATGTATGGGGGGGTCTTAGGATGTGGGAGGGGCCTGGGAATGTTGGGGGGATGTGGGGGAGGTCTGGGATATCAGGGGGATGTCAGGGGTTGTTGGGGGAGGTCCAGGGATATCAGGGAGAGGGGTGTATGGTTCTTTGGTTCAGCTGATCCTGGCAGGGAGAATCCCCAAAACTGGCTGAGCTGATGGGGATTCCTTCTGCCGCGATCAGACAAGGTAGTTGTGGGTATGTCTACAAAACTTTCTTTGTACATTTTTCACATGGACGTTTTTATTTTTGAAAATGGGCAAGAAAGTTAGACGTCCTAAGGACCAAAACTTATACCTAGCTTATTTTCAAAAATAAAAGATAGACATTTAGCAGCTTTGAAAATGGACATTTTTCCTACTGGGTTTGTGGACGTCTTGCCAAAACGTCCAATCTCAGACTTAGGCATATTTTTGAGTATGCCCTTCCACGGCCCTGTCAGGACTAATTAACAATATTGAATGGAATGCCTTTTTTTTTTTTAGACCTTGATAGCATGGTTTTGATGGGTATGACATCATCACATTTTTTTCCAGGTGACGTTGTGATGCTTTTGGTAAATACACTGTGGTGGATTCTATTGTAGTCATCATTTCCATTTTGGATTTAAATGCTGCCTACTTGGAGTCAAGTCCACTTGTTGGTGAGTCTGTTTCTGAGCTTTTCTATTTGGAATTTGGATGCTCGGATGGAAAAGTTTGCCGTACCTTTGAAATAGCGTTATGCGAAATAGGGCTGCTGTCAGGTGTGGCAGATTTGTCCGCCACTTGTTGGAAAGTGGATCTGTACTACAGCTTTTCTCCCCTATATTATGATCATTTGAATAAGTCTCAGGACACAGTTTCCAAGAGAAGTACATTGCTATATCTGTATACTTTTGAATTGCCATTTTGGGCTTGTGGAGTTTTTTGAAAGACCCATAATTATGCTATGCCTGACCACAGGACTGTTGGACTGAATGTATGGATTTAAGTTTTTCTGAGGTCTCTTTTTCTCCACAATTTTTTGAACTGATTTGTAGCTGACCTTTCTTTGTGATGGTATAGGTTTTTTCTATATTTATTAGGTTTACCAATTAGCAGTTACATGCATAACTGACCTTGTTCGCTATTTTATATGCTGTACCCTCAAATTCTAGAGCGTGCAATTTAGTGGGGTGTGGACCTGGGAAGGGTATGTCATTAGCGTGTTAGGCAGTTACATATTGTGACTGGGCACGGCCAAGCTGGGCTCAGCAAGTGGCCTTACCCAGTGCACACAAAACCTCAGTCGAGCGGTTACTTGAGGTTCTATTGGTAGCTTGGTAGTGGAATAATAAAAAAGAACAGGTTCAATGACAGAGTTGCAATTTCCTGGTATACTTTATTGATCAAAAATCAAAACAAACTTTCAAACAGGCTTCTTCAGGTTTGTATCACCTGGTATATCATTCTAGCATTCAAACCACAAACAATTGTCAGTTCAAAGCCCACTAGCTCAAAAGAGAAAAAAAAACCTTGTCCCAATTGTAAAGTTTTCTTCAAACAAAAAATCAGCCTTCTCAATCTAGTACACAGTCCAAATCTTAACCCAGCTCTCTTTAACAGGAAAAGATTAGCTTATTTCCATTCCTTCTATAATGCGCAACTCTGTTTCCTCTATCACCATATTATAAGCAAGGTCCTCATCAGCCATCTCAGTGTCTTGCCCAAACACAGACTCACCGTTCTCTGTGGCTTCTATCTCACCAACCTCTGCCTGGGCTGGAAGCCAGGAGGTATACTGTGGCTTCCTGATTCTCTGGGCTTGCAATCTGTAGCTGGCTCTGGCTTGCTGGGTCTGGAGCAGGTGTGTAGTTTGCGGCTGGCCCTCGAACTGCTTCTGGAGCTGGCTCTGCTGCTTTGAGAAAACTACTCCCTTTTCTTTCACTGCAGGAAGTTCATTAGTCCTCTCTTCAGGTGTGTTAGGGTACCTGCTCTCATAGCCCTTCTCACCTGGCCTAAACCAATTTGAGCCTGTTTGGGAGTGGCTTGTACTCTAGCCCTGCTCTTTCCTTTCCCTGGCTCTATGCCTGCTGGGAGATGTAGTCTTTCCACTTGTTTTCCTATAACTGGCTTAGGTAAAGCTAAACCAGATCTGCCTGCTTTAAGCAGGGCTTTAGAAGGTTTCATTGCTGGAAGGCTTGGCTTGTAAGCATTCCTAGGAGCTGCTTTGGGACTCTCCTTAGCAGGTTTAGGAATACTTTCAAGGGTTTTAACCCATTTCCCTTTTCTGGCAAGGCTTCCTCCCTAGGAACAGGGGCAGCCCTGTGACAATATGCAGGTTATAGATTGCTATCCTTTAAACACCTACCTTCCTACAATTAGGAGTGAGCATTCACTCCAGCCATCTGCAGAACTTAGACAATATCTGCAGAACTTAGACTATATCTGCAGAACTTAGACAATTGGGAGCAGATTCTGTAAAGGATGTCTAACTTTAGGCATCCACAATGAGGACTTCTAACAACTTAGTTGTCCAAATAAAGTGAATAATATGCCAAATTAACAATTTTGAGAAGCAATAATTGAAAGTTAGACATCCAAAGGTTGTGCACGATTCACAAAATAGGCATCCACAATTCCATGGTTGCCCATCAGAAGAAGCTGCGCTAAATAGGATAGGCATGGGTGTGGCTTCGATATAGATATTCATTTACAGAATCACATGCTGCTCAGCATCCTAACACATCTACTTAATGCCTAAAATGTAGGCATTGCAAAACAGGTCTACTTTTGAGTATGAACTGGGCGCTAGGTAGGCATGAGTTAGGTGGACATGACTTAGGCATGCCAGAGGCATCTGCATATAGTTGATGCCTCTGGCATCAACTATTTTGGGGGGTAATGAGGACTTCAGTTTGATATTAAGGTCAAAAGATGTTTAATAATGCATTACTTAAGCAAAGCACATGAAAAAAAATATATTGCATAGTAAACCTATTTGGGGGGGGTAAAGAGGACTCCTCTTCGATAATAATAGAAAACATTATGGAAGCTCCGTATCAGGCCTTATTTTAATGATAATGCATTCAGATTATTAGTTCAATCACTTGTCCTAGGAATATTGGATTACTGTAATATTGTGCATTTGGGCGGTGTTCGAAAAAATTATTATTGATTGTGATTGATACAAAATACTACTGTGCGCCTGATTTTTAGATTGAAAAAGGCAGATCACATAACTCCATATTACAGAGATTGTGCATCAGACATGTTCACTTGATCTAAACCACAGCCATTGTGAATAGGGATTCTATTCTTATTTTCTTTGCCTTTTGTGAATGAGGTTTAGTATGCTATATATATTTCATGTGCTTTGCTTGAGTAATGCATTATTAAATATCTTCTATTATTATCAAGGAGGAGTCCTCTTTCCTCCCAAAATAGAAGGTTTACTATGCAATATATATATTTCATATGCTTTAATTAAGTAATGCATTATTAAACATCTTTTGATCTTAATATCAAATTGGAGTCCTCTATACCCCCAAATAGAGCCCCATTCACCTATATGCAGATGCCTCCAATATGCCTAAGTGACACCTAAGTCATATCCATTTAACTCATGCCTACCTAGCATCCAGATCATGCTCAAAAGTAGACCTGCTTTTGCAACGGAGTCCTCTTTACACCAAAAAACAGATGATTTAGTATGCAATATATATATATTTTTTCATGTGCTTTGATTGAGGAACATAGAAGCCAAAAGAGTTTTTTTTTTTTAAGATAAAAGCAGAGTAACTGGACAAATGTTGAAGGTACATGTTTGATATTTATCCTAGAGAAATAATTGCTTGTGAATCAAGAGGATATAGGCTTGGCTTTGGAACTGACATGTGCTTTAACAGCAGAGTGTGTGATACAGTGGTTAGAATTACAGTCTTAGCACCCTGAGGTTGTGAGTTCAAATCCCCTACTAACTCTGGGCAACCGGAATAGAAAAGAAATATAAGTGGTATATAAGTAATTAAAAGGTAAATAAATAAAAAATAATAACATTGCCAGCATTTTACTGCATACAATTTTAATGTAAAAAAACATAACATCGCGATTCCAATGACATCATAACGGTAACACACAATAATTTTATCAACATTATTAGGACATCTATGCAACACCTAAAAAGCAATTCTGCAAAGGACGTCTGACAATATAGATGCACTTAGGGCTCCTTTTACTAAGGTGCGCTAGCAGTTTTAGTGCACGCTACAATGCCACACGCGCTAAATGCTAATGCCTCCATAGAGCATTAGTATTTTTCATTTAGTGCGTGGTTTGCGCACGCTAATCTTAAACACGTACTAAAAATGCTAGTGCACTTTCGTAAAAGGAGCCCTTAGATTCATTCAGAGCTACTGAGCATGATTCTCTATAGTGCATCTAAGCATCATAGAATTATGCTCAGCATTGTGCTCCTGAATTTCTAAATGATGCCTAACTTTTAGACATCTGTTACAGAATCTGGCCCTTTGTTCCTGGTACCTTATCTTATCTGGATGATTTGTGGTTCCATCTGACACCGGCAAGCAGGCTTCAGGATGTTGCTATAGGACTGAAAAATGTCCCTGCAGAATGGGCACGGATTGGTCCTTGGGGAGGCCCCACAACAAGGAGAAAGGATAAGGGGGCACACATTGGAGAGACAAGTTTTAGAGCTGGAGGAGTGAGGAATCTGAGATTGGAGCTAGAGAAAGACAAGTTTGGAACTGGAATTGGACTAAGAAAGTGGCATGAGAAGTTTGGTGATTAGACTGGACTTTGTGTGCCGCCCCGAAACAAATTATTAGAGAACTGTCTCCTTGTGCCTTGCTGCACTGGGAAGAGAATAATGAGACTCTCTGAATTCAGAGGCCTGTGAATTGTTCCGCTGAAAGACACAAGAAAGACTGACAGTTTTGGAGCTAGCATTTATCCTCCTGCAAAATCTGGCTCATCAGCAGTGCTGTAATTTCTTTTAAGACCAGCAGACCTTGGGCATATCTTGACTGACTGCCAAGAGAGAGAGAGAATCCTTCACACCCACGTGGAGACGCCCTCTCTACAACCTAATGGTGAGTGCAGGGATTCCTCTATGGTTCCGTGGGTAGATAGAAATACAGAGCATTGGTCTGAGGGGAAAGGTTTATGGGATGTGGTAATTGGCAGTTATATACCTTAGCAGTGCATCATTCTGCCTCTAAGTAATCTATGTTTTTGTATGCATATTATGTGTCTGATACAGTTTTGCTAAGTGTTTGCACAGGTTGCCTAGCAGTGCCACATATATATTTATGCATGTATCTTATCCTTAATCAGGAGCTACACTCTTATACTCATCTTACATAGAAAGTGAGAATAAATAAATAAATATATGGATGGAGCGATCAAAGGAACCATAACTGATTTAATGAGCCATTTGCAGTTTCACTGTACCGGCCGTGTGTACTTATCCTTAGCATTGTTGTATGTCATGACTTTATTTTTCTATGACTTGCTAGATTTTCTATGACTTGCTAGATTTCTGAATAAAAGCATTTTGTGCATAACTTGGTCTGTCATCTACAAACGAAGAAGCAAGCTGAAAGTTTGTTCTCTGGGCTTTGTAATTTAGTGCTTTCACCTAGCCATATTACTCTGGACTAATTACCTATAATTAGTTTATAGCACTAAGTACTCCTACAGGTCTTGGAGGAAAAGTCCATAGTCTGCTATTGAGATAGACATGGGGGAAGCCACTGCTTGCCCTGGGATTGGTAGCATGGAATGTTGCTATCATTTGGGTTTCTGCCAGGTACTTGTGACCTGAATTGGCCATTGCTGGAAACAGGATATCGGGCTAGATGGACCATTGGTCTGACCCAGTATAGCTATTCTTGTGTTCTTAGGTCACAGAGATTTTTTGATACCATAAAATACGTATTTTTACAAACATTCATGATTGAAATGCATTGGTTACCACACGAATCTGTCAGCATCCACAGCCCTAAATACCTTTATTCTCCTCCCTTTGGCTTATAAGAGATGTAGGTACTCAGCACCTGGTCCTAGGTTCTGCTTTGAGAGGCAGCAGGATAAATAGTTAATATTCTTAGGCATTTATGAGATGTACAATCCAGGGGCTCCTTTTATCAAGCCGCGCTAGCGGGGTTAACGCGCGCAATGTTTCATCAAGAAGAGGCGGTAGCGGCTAGCATGGCCGGCGGTTTAACACACGCTATTATGCGCGTTAAACCGCCAGCGCAGCTTGATAAAAGGAGCCCTCAGTGTCAGTACTGGCTGATAGGAGGACAGAGTCCCAATTTAATATGGCCAAAGCACCTATAATTGTTTTAGTGTAGCTCACTGGTAGAACTGCTGCCTCTGCACCCAGAAGTTGTGAGATCAAATCCTAGTGCTGCTCCTTGTGACCCTGGGCAAGTCAATTAATTCTCCAGTGCCTACCACTTTGAATGTCAGCTTTGAATGGCAAAGCCACAAAAAAGTAGTATACAAGTCCCCATTCCATTCCTCCTCCTATTAGCACAAAAAAAATAGTTTCCTGCTAGCTAATTAAAAATATGAAGTTTTTCATACTTGGTTCAGAGTCAATTTAGCATTTATCAGCACCTGCCTTCCATCTTATGTCCAACCAAAAACAATTCTTTGCTATTTATGTAAAAAAAAAAAATCATTTTTTTGCTTCCGTTGCTCAAGTTTACCTTTGTAGTTTCTACAGCATAGATGAACACATTTCAAAAACATTTTCCGAACTACTGTTCAAGCCTATTGGCTGAGATCAACATTGGCTCACTTATCCCAGCATTATGCTAAAGCTGAACAGGTCTTATGGGATATTGCCAGCATCCATATAGGCTGGGTTGATCATATAATATACCATTACATTTATAATTCTGCCCGTCAGTGCCAGAATGAATGGCACTTGTCAGTGTATGATGGAGCAAAACAGCAATCAACCAGATGGCAAAAAACAGTTACAGTTTTATTTTAAAACCTCTTTAGTTCTTCTGTAGAATAAACTGCAAAGACAGTAATACTAGACAGACACTTCAAATATTAACCTTTTCCTTATTCATTTATTCTTGCTGCCTTACCCTTAAATCTCATTTTATTTCTCATGTTTATCAGCTGGGTGGTTTAAAAGCTTATGATGGCCACAGACTGAATTAGACCTGGATATGCATCGCCAGGCCATGTCACAACACCTACTTTGAATATCCGGATCCTTGGCAGACACAGAAGTTATGTGGGTGCTAGCTAATATTCAGGTCCGGTACCTGTATACCTAACCAGGCAAAGATAGGACATGCTGTTTTGGTGCTGTTCTGTCTGTCTGGTCTGAATATCTATGGAATCCATGTAACTTCTGGGTCCAATTTGACTCCACCCATTGACCACCCTACCACTAACTGAACAGTGTCATGGTAATATAGTAACATAGTAACATAGTAGATGACGGCAGATAAAGACCCAAATGGTCCATCCAGTCTGCCCAACCTGATTCAATTTAAAATTTTTAATTTTTTCTTCTTAGCTATTTCTGGGCAAGAATCCAAAGCTTTACCCGGTACTGTGCTTGGGTTCCAACTGCCGAAATCTCTGTTAAGACTTACACCAGCTCATCTACACCCTCCCAGCCATTGAAGCCCTCCCCAGCCCATCTTCCACCAAACAGCCATATACAGACACAGACCGTGCAAGTCTGCCCAGTACTGGCCTTAGTTCAATATTTAATATTATTTTCTGATTCTAAATCCTCTGTGTTCATCCCACGCTTCTTTCAACTCAGTCACAGTTTTACTCTCCACCACCTCTCCCGGGAGCGCATTCCAGGCATCCACTACCCTCTCCGTAAAGTAGAATTTCCTAACATTGCCCCTGAATCTACCACCCCTCAACCTCAAATTATGTCCTCTGGTTTTACCATTTTCCTTTCTCTGGAAAAGATTTTGTTCTACGTTAATACCCTTCAAGTATTTGAACGTCTGAATCATATCTCCCCTGTCTCTCCTTTCCTCTAGGGTATACATATTCAGGGCTTCCAGTCTCTCCTCATACGCCTTCTGGCTCAAGCCTCCTATCATTTTTGTCACCCTCCTCTGGACCGCCTCAAGTCTTCTTACGTCCTTCGCCAGATACGGTCTCCAAAACTGAACACAATACTCCAAGTGGGGCCTTACCAATGACCTGTACAGGGGCATCAACACCTTCTTCCTTCTACTGACTACGCCTCTCTTTATACAGCCCAGCATCCTTCTGGCAGCAGCCACTGCCTTGTCACACTGTTTTTTCGCCTTTAGATCTTCAGACACTATCACCCCAAGGTCCCTCTCCCTGTCCGTGCATATCAGCTTCTCTCCTCCCAGCATATACGGTTCCTTCCTATTATTAATCCCCAAATGCATTACTCTGCAATTCTTTGCAATGAATTTAGTTGCCAGGCATTAGACCATTCCTCTAACTTTTGCAGATCCTTTTTCATATTTTCCACTCTCTCTTCGGTGTCTACTCTGTTACAAATCTTGGTATCATCTGCAAAAAGGCACACTTTTCCTTCTAACCCTTCAGCAATGTCACTCACAAACATATTGAATAGGATTGGCCCCAGCACCGAACCCTGAGGGACTCCACTTCTCACCTTTCCTTCCTTCGAGCGACTTCCATTAATCACCACCCTCTGGCGTCTGTCCGACAGCCAGTTTCTGACCCAGTTCACCACTTTGGGTCCTAACTTCAGCCCTTCAAGTTTGTTCAACAGCCTCCTATGAGGAACTGTATCAAAGGCTTTGCTGAAATCCAAGTAAATTACATCTAGCATATGTTCTCGATCCAGCTCTCTGGTCACCCAATCAAAAAATTAAATCAGGTTCGTTTGGAACGATTTACCTTTTGTAAAGCCATGTTGCCTCGGATACTGTAACTCATTAGATTCAAGGAAGTACACTATCCTTTCTTTCAGCAACACGTCCATTATTTTTCCAAAACTGAAGTGAGGCTCACCGGCCTGTAGTTTCCTGCTTCATCCCTGTGACCACTTTTATGAATAGGGACCACATCCGCTCTCCTCCAATCCCCAGGAATCACTCCCGTCTCCAGAGATTTCTTGAACAAGTTTTTAATAGGACTCGCCAGAACCTCTCTGAGCTCCCTTAGTATCCTGGGATGGATTCCATCTGGTCCCATCACTTTTTCCACCTTCAGTTTTTCAAGTTGTTCATAAACATCCTCCTCCGTGAACGGCGCAGAATCTACTCCATTTTCTCGTGTAACTTTGCTAGACAATCTCGGTCCTTCTCCAGGATTTTCTTCTGTGAACACAGAACAGAAGTATTTGTTTAGCACATTTGCTTTCTCCTCATCACTCTCCACATATTGGTTCCCAGCATCTTGTAGCCTAGCAATTCCATTTTTCAGCTTCCTCCTTTCACTAATATATCTGAAAAAAATTTTGTCTCCCTTTTTTACATTTTTAGCCATTTGTTCTTCCGCCTGTGCTTTCTCCAGACGTATCTCTCTCTTGGCTTCTTTCAGTTTCACCCTGTAGTTCTTTCTGCTCTCCTCTTCTTGGGTTTTTTTATATTTCACGAACGCCAACTCTTTCGCCTTTATTTTCTCAGCCACTAGGTTGGAGAACCATATCGGCTTCCTTTTTCTCTTGTTTTTATTGATTTTCTTCACATAAAGGTCCGTAGCCATTTTTATTGCTCCTTAACAGCACTGTAATGACAAGTTGCTTTTTTTTGTTGTTGCTTTCATTTTTTTCTTAACGGGGGAGGGGGGGTTGTTTCCTTTGTATTTTGTTTTTATTTATGTTTTGCAATTACTTTAATGCATTTTTATTTAAACCACTTTTGGGTTATTAAACTTACATTCCTGTAATCTGGCACTGAATTTGTCTGAAGACAGTCATTAATAATATGTGCCATATGTATATTATTGGCTGTCCATTGTGTAGAAATAAAACCTGACTGTGTCGTAATCTCAAGAACAAGTTTGGCAAAGCCTGTGTTAATGATTAAGAAAATTGTCAGCACTAATGCATCTTTAAAATTAATTAGGCTGAAATGAATGGCACATCCATTGTGAGTTCTAGCTTTAAGAAACTGAACCATCTAATTGGTTCTTGGCTATATTCTCAGAGGGCCAACGTATCTGTCAAGATTGGGTATGGGATGGATGTAGGACATCAGCCTTGATTTATTTATCAGTACCCTCCAGGAAGGCTTGCAATGAATATTAGTTATTTATTGATCAAGAGAGACAAGACCAAACTTTTTTGTGTACAGTATATCGAAATGCCAGAATCAGCATTTTATCAGAGTAGTATGGGTCTGCCTTGAGGACACCTTGAGAAGTCATAGATGTGATGGATACTGTTGCAACTTGATGAAGATGGCCAAGATGGGTCATGGTGGTAGTCTGTAGTGGTAGTCATGAGCAAATTTTGACTGGTAGTCAAAAGGGCCGGAGGATATGAATATGACAGATTTGTTGCCCAGTGAATGGAAGGTGAAGCTATAGACTCAACAGGCCTACAAATTCATCATGATTCATAATACTAAGGCATCATAAGCCCTAGAAAGAAGAAAATTAATTCCAACTAGTCATTATAAAATTAACAATATAAGGATCAAAAATGACTAATTAGCCACTCAAATTTCAGAGTAATCAAAATTAGTACCTGAATCTTTATCCACTCTAAGACTGAAGGAACAGACAACTTTAGGCATTTGATAGACAAAATCCACCCACTTAAATCTCTCTAAATATCAGCCCCTATGAATATTATAAAAAAAGTCAAACTAGCCAGCTGAACATATTACATGTTTATCCACTCCCACCCTAGCTAAGAATATGTTAACAGTCAATTATTGGACATAATTGGCCTATATTGGCACAAATTGGCACCAATTAGCAGAATAGCCATACTTGATCAGACCAGTGTTCTATCTAGCCCAGCATCAGTTCCCACAGTGGCCAATCCAGGTCACAAGTACCTGCCAGAAACCCAAATAATAGCAACATTCCATGCTACCGATCCCAAGGCAAGCAGTGGCTTCTCCCATGTCTGTCTAATAGCAGACTGTGGACTTTTCCTCCAGGAACTTGCCCATACTTTAAAAAAAAAAAAAACAGCTATGTTAACCGCTCTTACCACATCCTCTGGCAATGCATTCCAGAGCTTAACTATTCTCTGAGTGAAAAAAAATATTTATTTCTATTAGTTTTAAAAGGATTTCCCTATAACTTCATTGAGTGTCCCCTAGTCTTTGTAATTTTGGATGGAGTATTTATTTATTTATTTTATTTAAAGTTATTTATAACCTGCCTATCCACAAATCTAGGCAAGGGACAAAATAACATACAAAATAAACTAAAAACAGACCAATTCAGCATTAAAAACAAAATATAAAAATTAAAATTCAGACATTCTCAGAGCTTAAACCAAAAAAGCAAAGTCTTCACCCCTTTTCTAAAATGTAAAAGCATGATAATTTGGCGTAAAAATAAAGGGAGCGCATTCCAAAGCATTGGGTCCCCGACCGAGAGCATTGACTTCCGATTACTCAAAAGTCGCATCACAGCCAATGACGGAACTTCTAAACAAATTTTGTCAGAGGACCGTAACTCATGCAACGGACGATGCCACTGTAGCAGAGAGTGAACGCTCAATGGACAATTAGACTGGAGCACTTTGAAGATCAAGCTGAGAACTTTAAACTCCACCCGCATATCAATTGGCAACCAGTGAAGCTCGCAAAGTATCGGTGTCATGTGGTCATATTTGGAAGCATGAACAATAAGACGTGCTGCAGCATTTTGGGCTAACTGTAACGTCCGCAGAACACATTTGGGCAAACCCAAATAAACAGAGTTGCAATAATCAAGCAGAGGGGTTATCAACAGCGTGACAACCAAACAAAAATTATCCCCAGAGAGATAATCATGTAACCTTCGTACCAGACGCAGCTTGAAAAACACACCAGAA
Organism: Geotrypetes seraphini; assembly: GCF_902459505.1. Classification (NCBI taxonomy): domain Eukaryota; kingdom Metazoa; phylum Chordata; class Amphibia; order Gymnophiona; family Dermophiidae; genus Geotrypetes; species Geotrypetes seraphini. The sequence goes on along the minus strand of NC_047088.1, from coordinate 195,245,292 downwards.
ATTCCCTTTTAATTTGAGCGTTAAAGGACTGTGTGGAATCAAATACAACTCCCAGATGCTTACACTGTCCTTGCACTGGAACAACCTCACCTGCAAGAGATTTCAACTGGACAAGATGTTAAATTCTTACCATGACCAATATATAGCACGTCAATCTTCGCAACATTTTATTTTAAATGGTTTTGAGACATCCAATTCTGAATGACACCAAAACAGTCATGCAAAAACGACAACGCTTCGTCAAATGAATAGTTCACAGGGATAAGAAATTGTATGTCGTCAGCATAAAGATGAGAGATAATACCCAAGGAATGTAAAACTTTACACAGCGGGAGCATATAAAGATTAAACAAAACTGCCGACAATGCAGAGCCTTGCGGCACCCGACAAGACAAAGTAGCCCACTATGACTGCTTCCAATTAACCTCAACACAAAATGAGCGATCCAGTAAAAAGTCAATCCACTTGTACCCATTCTACCCAGGATTTTTAAAACTTCAATCATATCTCGCCTTAGCCATCTTTTGTTCCAAGCTGAAGAACCCTAACCTCTTTAGTCTTTCTTTCCTTATATGAGAGGAGTTCAAGCACTATTTTGACCTTGTGCAATTTTCTTTAAATTAATCCCATTATTTTCTTACTCCTTTTACTCTATCTTATCTATCTATTTAATCAATCTTTTCTTATACGCTATGCTATCTATTAAAATGTTTTATTGTGTAATGTGTCAACATTGTAATGTCACATATTTTGTTCTTTGAATATTTTTACACTGTAATTGTCTCTTGCTTATGCTTGATTTATTCTTGTTGAACGCCGCCTTGAGTGAATTCCTTCAAAAAGGCAGTAAAGAAATCCTAATAAATAAATGATAATAAATAAATTTCTGTTTTTGCTTATGTAATGTTAATTTACAATTTTTGATGAATCACCAAATTTTGGGCAAGCCAAGTCTAAGCAATGTATAAGCTTAAACTAAATCCAATCAACAAAGAAAGAAAATTATCTCCAGAAAAAGATAGAATAGAGCACAATCTCACAAGAGCTATGTCCAGCCACACGTGATAAAAATGAAGATACATAAAATCATAATGTTTGGCGCTGCATCCCTAATGAGGATTAAATGCCAGCGTGAATATATGTATTTTTAATTCAGTTTTAAATTGTTTATAAGAGGTTTCTGAACGTAATCCCAGAACAAATTATTCCATAAAAAAGATGCTGGGAAAAAGAATGTGCTGTTTCTTGTTGACTCCCAGTGGGCCCATGATGGATGGAGAAGGATTTATCTATGATAATTCAAGGAGCATAGAACTCAAGGAGGGACAGAGGGTATAGTCAAACTAGATAGATAGTGTGGATTTCCATCATGAAATTGTTTAAAGGTTAAAGTCAAAATCTAAAACAAATTCTAAACAAAATAGGGAGCCAATGTAAGCAAAGAAAAAGGGGGGTGACTTGATCATGGTGCTTAGCTCTACAGAGAAAATGAGCTCCAGTATTCTATAATGATTGTAGCCTTTTAACATTGGACAGAGACAAACCACCATAAGGCACATTACAGTAGTCTAGGCAAGAGCTTACAGGGGTATGATAGAGGGTATGTAGAACTTCAGGATCAAAATTATTATGAATGGAGTACAATTAATGTACTGTATAAAATTCTGGGCAAAGAACTGAGGAGATTTGTTTGGGATTCAAAAATGATACCCAGATATTGAAAAGGCTGACCGGAAATTGTGGTTTACCAATATGAGCTGGGACAACAGATGGTGGAAAGACATGATTTGTAAGCCAACAGATAACAGTTTTATCTATATTGAGACCTAGTTGGTTTTCTTTTACCCAATTAGCAACAGCATCTAGACATGTCTGTAGAGGATGAAGATTAATGCTACAGGATCAGTGTACCAGACCAGAAGGATATCATCTGCATAAAGTACTGGATATGGCTGTCAGGGGACTCAAAACAATATATAGGAGGTAAGAGAATGGACCCCTGGGGAACACCACAGGACAAGGGGTAAGAGGATGGTAATACTCCTAGATTAGTAACTGAGAAAGTACAGCTTTGAAGAAATGATGTAAATGAATTAAAGATTGTACCTGAAATACCTATTGAAGACAATCTATGATCGATTGATTAAATCAAAAGCAGAAAATAGGTCCAAAGAGACTAATAGAAAAATGGAGCCATTGTCCAATATAGGAACCAGATCTCATAAAATATGCATTGATTAAAAGGTTAAAACATGGGCATATCTTTATGATCTGGAAATGAAGAATCAGTCCATGGAATGGTGTCACACCTCTTCTCCAAGGCATAAGAAGTTCAAGAGCCAGAGATCAGCACAGAAGGTCACAGTGAATGTTTTCAGCATGACAAGGGTGTCATTCTCCTTGATTTTTTGGAATGTGGCCATACCATGAACAGCGAGTGGTATATTGAGACACTCAAGAAGCATAGAGAAGTAATTAGGAGGAAGAGACTGAACAATAATCTGGAAATAAGAACATAAGAACATAAGCAGTGCCTCCGCCGGGTCAGACCATAGGTCCATCCTGCCCGGCAGTCCGCTCCCGCGGCAGCCCAAACAGGTCACGACCTGTCTGAATCACCAGAAGGGGCTCCCTTGCCACCTTGGTTTCTCATTGAAGTCCTATCTTCCCATCAAAGTCCTAACCCTCCGGTCTTGCACATGCACGACCTGTTGGGTTTCTATACTTATTACCTGGTTAGCTTTCTATACTTGTGTTACATCCCAGCTCCTCCCTCAGTATCCCACAATCCCTTTATCCCTCAGGAATCCGTCCAATCCCTGTTTGAATCCCTGTACCGTACTCTGCCTGATCACTTCCTCCGGTAGTGCATTCCAAGTGTCCACGACCCTTTGGGTGAAAAAAAACTTCCTTGCATTTGTTTTGAACCTATCTCCCTTCAGTTTCTCCGAATGCCCCCTCGTACTTTTTGTCCCCTTCAGTCTGAAGAATCTGTCCCTATCCACCCTCTCTATGCCCCTCATGATCTTGAAGGTCTCTATCATATCTCCCCTGAGCCTCCTTTTTTCCAGAGAGAAGAGCCCCAGCCTATCTAACCTCTCGGCGTATGGGCAGTGTTCCAGCCCTTTTACCAGTTTCGTTGCTCTCCTTTGGACTCTCTCAAGTACCGCCATGTCCTTCTTGAGGTGCGGCGACCAATACTGAATGCAGTATTCCAGATATGGACGCACCATCGCTCGATACAATGGCATGATGACTTCCCGCGTCCTGGTTGTTATGCCTCTCTTTATGATGCCCAGCATCCTGTTGGCTTTTTTCGAGGCTGCTGCGCACTGTGCAGATGGCTTCAGTGATGCATCCACCAGCACACCCAAGTCTCTCTCAAGTCTGCTGTCTCCCAACAATGCCCCCCCCCCAATTTGTAGTTGAACAACGGGTTCTTTTTCCCTATATGTATGACCTTGCATTTTTCCACGTTAAAGCGCATTTGCCATTTGTTTGCCCAGTCTTCCAGCTTGTCCAGGTCCCTTTGCAGGTCCTCAAACTCCTCCCTGGACCTAACTCTACCGCACAGTTTGGTATCGTCTGCAAATTTTATAACCTCGCACTTTGCCTCCTTTTCCAGGTCATTGATAAATATGTTGAAGAGTAACGGCCCCAGCACCGATCCCTGTGGCACACCGCTTGTGACTCCCCGCCAGTCAGAATATTGGCCCTTCACTCCGACCCTCTGCAGTCTACCCGACAACCAGTGCTTGATCCATCTGTGCACATCCCCTCCCACCCCATGGTTCCACAGCTTCCTAAGCAGCCTTTCATGTGGCACCTTGTCGAAAGCCTTTTGAAAATCGAGGTAAATGATGTCTATGGGTTCCTCATTGTCCACCCGACTGCTTATTCCCTCAAAGAAGTACAGAAGGTTCGTTAGGCACGGCCTTCCCTTACAGAATCCGTGCTGGCTTGTTCTCAGTAGGCCATTCCTCTCGATGTGCTCGCATATGCCGTCCTTGATCATAGCTTCCACCATCTTCCCTATAATTGAAGTCAGGCTCACCGGCCTGTAGTTCCCGGGGTCACCCCTCGATCCCTTCTTGAAGATAGGTGTGACATTCGCCAATTTCCAGTCCTCTGGTACCTCACCAGTTTTCAAGGATAGGTTGCAAACATGCTGGATTGTGCCCACTATTTCTTGTCCTAGTTCCTTCAGAACCCTTGGGTGGATTCCGTCCGGGCCCGGTGATTTACCGCATTTTAACCTGTCTATCTGTTTGAGGACATCCTCCTTACTTACCTCTATGTGCTCCAATTTTTCGGCCTGTTCCCCACTCATGAGCTCCTCTGAGTCCGGTATATTAGATGTGTCTTCGCTCGTGAAAACCGACGAGAAGAACGTGTTCAACCTCTCAGCTACCTCTTTATCCTCCTTAATCACTCCCTTCCTATCCCCATCATCCAACGGCCCCACCTCCTCTCTCGCTGGTCGCTTCCCCTTTACGTAACTGAAGAATGCCTTGAAGTTTTTCGCCTCCCTGGCCAGCCTCTCTTCATATTCCCCTTTCGCTTTTCTAACCTCTCGGTGGCATTCCTTTTGGCATTTCCTGTGCGCCTGGTGATTTTCCTCCGTTGGGTCCTTTTTCCATCTCCAGAAGGATACTTTTTTGTCATTTATTGCCCTCTTTACTTCAGTTGACATCCAAACCGGGTCCTTTGATCGCTTGTTCTTGCAGCCTTTCCTGAAACTGGGGACATACATTCTTTGTGCTTCCTGCAGGGTGTCCCTGAATAGGGTCCAGGCGCTTCCCACAGTCTCCATCCTAAAGATGTTTCTGAGCTTCCTCCCCACCATTTCCCTCATAGCAACATAGTTCCCTTTCTTGAAGTTGAGCGCAGTTGTTGCGGTCCTCCTTACTATGGGTGTCCCCCTTTCTAATGTGAATCTGATCGCGTTGTGATCACTGTTGCCTAGTGGTCCTCCCACTTCTACCCCTCTTGCAGGCCCCCCTAATCCGTTTAGGATGAGGTCAAGAGTAGCACCCCCTCACGTCGGTTCTTTGACTAGTTGCTCCATGAAGCAGTCCCTCACAGCTTCTACAAATCCTGTTTCCCTAGTACAGTTGGAGTGACCCGTACTCCAGTCTATTCCCGGGTAGTTGAAGTCCCCCATCACTGTTACACTTCCAGTCCTGCATTCCTGTCTCAGTTCCGCTTCCAAGTCGTGTCCGACTCCTTCTGGCGTACCAGGTGGGCGATAGTACAGCCCCAGTTTTATGCCTGCACCCTTGTTTCCCGGCAATTTGACCCATAGCGATTCCAGCCCCTCTGCCTTCGTTGCCATATCCATCCCGACCGAGTGGATAGAGTCCTTTATATATAGTGCTATGCCTCCCCCCTTCTTGTGGGTCCTGTCCCTCCTGTAGAGCTTGTACCCCGGCAGCACCACATCCCATTGATTTTCCTCTGAATGATCCACATTCACCATGACAATGCACGACTACACACATCTTTGGCAACACATTGGGCAATCGGCAAATTGGGCTGATCAATGGTCCCCATGCACCATACAGCCTGAATCTGACATCCTCAGACTTCCACCTGTTCAATCCAATCAAGGACAGTCTTCATGGAAAACAATTTGATGACACAGACTAGGTGAAAGTGACTGTGAAGAAGTGGGTACAACAGTGCATACCTGAATTTTTTCAAAGAGGATTTGAGAGTTGGGTTCAACGATGGTGCAAATGCATTACTTGTGATGAAGACTATGTTGCATAGTACTTTGTATAGAGAAAGAGTTACTCTACCAAAGTGTGCTATTTGAATGACCTTTGTCAGTTAATAAAAAAAGTTATGCCCACTTTTACATTGCTTTTGATATAGCCCTACATAAAGCAGTGGTATAGTCATGGGTGGACCTAGGCCAACCCACTTTGGGCTCAGGCTCACCCAGTTGCCACAGACCTATGATGTGGCTGGCGGGAATGCCCAAGCCCTGCCAAATAAAAACTCCTTGCATCTCTCCCTTTTAAATGTCACTTCTTCGCCTGTAGTGATAAATGATCACTGCATGCTGCTCAGTACCAGCTCACAGCCATCCTCTTTCTGGATAGGTCAGCCTACATCAGAGGTAAGGCTGTGAGCTGGCACTAAAAGTGTTCATCAGTCGCTGCTAGCTGCTGATGAAGTGGTGTTTAAAAGGTATGTGGGGGAGAGAAGAGGATTTGAGAGCCTGGATTGCCTGTGGGGGGTGAGGGAGGGAGAGAGATGCCTGGCAGAGAGTAGGATATGGGGTACCTGTGCGCACCAACCTCGGATACATAGGGTTACTAGACGTCTGAATTTCCCTGGACATGTCCTTCTTTTCTAGGACATGTCCAGGGGTCCGGATGGCTTTTCAAAACCCGGCACTTTGTCCAGGTTTTGAAAAGCTTCCTCGAAATCATGTCAGGCAGGAAGGCATCCGCACATGCACAGATGCCCTCCTGCCCGACAAGAGCAGGCAGCAGAAGGCAGGGCAGGGGCAGAGCTAGGGCAGGAATAGGGGTGGGACTGGGGTATAACAGGGCAGGGTTAGGTAGAACTAGGGGGGCCTGGGGGTGGATCTAGGGGTACGGATTTTGCTAAGTAAAATCTGGTTGCCCTATACATAGGCACATATGTATCTGCCTGTGAAGAAAATGTAAAATTAGATTAGTTACCCACGTTCATTCCACTACCTTCTGGTCCCACACTGCAGATCAAATTCTCAAGCAAAGTTTTGGGCATCATTATTGACTCTACACTTTCCTTTAATGATCATCTCAACTCTCTGGTAAAAAATGTTTTTTTAGTCTTCACATGTTGAGGAAAGTGAGATCCTGCTTCCGCCAACAACATTTTGCTGTCCTTGTACAATCAATCATTCTTTCCAGACTGGACTATTGCAATTCCATCTATCTAAGTCTAACCAATAAAAATCTTCAAAGACTTCAGCGGATCCAGAATACTGCGGCTAGGTTGATCTTCGCAAAAAAAGCAGATTTGACCATGTTTCCCCGCTTCTGTCAAAACTTCACTGGCTTCCGGTGATTTCTAGGATTCACTTTAAATGTACCTGCCTAATATTCAAGATCCTGCATGGCATTCTTCCTCCCCTAATTCCAATATCCTGGAATTCTTCGAGGCCTGACACTACCAGATCCGCCCACAACTCAAACTATCTTTCCCCTTGTTAGAAGGCGTCATGTATGCAGGTAAATTAGGGAAATCCCTTTTCTTCAAATTCACTGAGCTTTGGAATAACCTCCCTGCTCCACTGCGGAACCTAGGCTCATTCCAATTATTCTGAAAACATCTGAAAACCTGGCTTTTCTCCAAAACGTAAAGCTATCTATTTAAAATGTAAAGCTAGCTATCCTCTTCATAACCTCTAATTTCTTATTATGTCCTTCCCTCATTTATTGAGTTTACCTGTAAACCGTGCCAAGTTCTATCTTTATGGAGATGATGCGGTATGCAAACTTAAGGTTTAGTTTAGTTTAGTAAATATCTGCATGTACATGTGTATTTTTATAAATATGTATGCACATTGCAAACTATATGCCCAGGGGCACCTTCATGTAGATAACATAACAGAAGACAAAATCTTTTGGTGCACCTCATTTTTACATGTGTATACTGTCAGGGCTGCCATCAGGGCAGTACTACCAGTCCTGCATTCATGGGCCCGGAGCTGACAGGGGGCCCGGGCCAGTAGCGTATCTAGGAGGGGGCGGTGCGCCCCGGGTACACGCCCCAAGGGGGTGCACAGGAGAGAAAGCTGAACGGGGACGATGGGGGACCCGCAGGGTTAAATATAACTCGAGCCGCGAGGCTCGTCTTCTACTCCGACTGCCCTGCCGCTCACACATAGCCGATCGGAAGTCTTCCCCGACGTCAGCGCTGACGTCGGGGAAGTCTTCTGGTCGGCTATGTGTGCGCGGTGGTTCAGACAGAAAATAGAAGACAAGCCTCGCGGCTCGAGCTACATTTTGCTGAGAAAGTTGCTAAGATGGGCTGGGAGGCAAACGGGGAACACAAAAGGGGGAAGGGAGTGCGTTTGGACACAAGGCATGAACTTGGGAGAGAGGAAGGGAGGGAAAGAGATGCTGAGGTGGGGGAGGGAATGCATTTTTGGATACAGAAGGCATGGACTTGGGAGAGAGCAAGGGAGGGAAAGAGATGCTGAGGTGGGGGAGGGAATGGGTTTTTGGACACAGAAGGCAAGGACTTGGGAGAGAGGAAGGGAGGGAAAGAGATGGTTGTGTACATGGGGAATGGAAGAATGGAGAATTTTTGGTCATAGGGAGGGAGTGAGGTACAGACAGTGGCATACCAAGGTGGGGGTGGGGGCGGTCTGCCCCGGGTTTACGCCCCAAGGGGGTGCACAGCTGGCCACCCTCCAGTGTTCTCCCTAGGCTGGTAAACTGCGTCTCTTTAGCCACTTGAGTGCCACCGCCGCCATTGGGAACAGGCCGGTGCCAAGTTCTCCCTGCTTTTCCCTGTGGGGCCGACCAACTCTCGCCACCCGCGTCAATTCTGACGTCGGAGAGGACGTTCTGGGCCAGCCAATCGCTGCCTGGCTGGCCCAGAACGTCCTCTCCGACGTTAGAATTGACGTCGACTGGCGAGAGTTGGTCGGCCCCGCGGGGAAGAGAAGCAAGGCGAACTCGGTGCCAGCCTGTTCCCGATAGCGGCAGTGGCAGCCTATTCCCCAGTGGCGGTGGCAGCATTTTCCCAATGGTTGTGGCAATGGGGAGGGCAAGGAGAAAGAAAGAAAGGGGGGGACAGGGAGCCAGAAAAAAAAAAGAAAAGGGGCTGGGTGAAACAAAGAAAAATAGGGCACGGAGAGAGAGAGAAAGAAAGACATACAGAATGAAAGGGGGTATGGAGAGAGAGAAAAAGAAAGAAGGGGGCAGGGTGAAACAAAGAAAAAGTTTGGGGAGGGAATGAGGTCTGGAGGAGAGGAAGCATACAGGAGGCTGAAAGAAGGGAAGAAATACTGGATGCACAGTCAGAAGAATAAAGTGCAACCAGAGACTGATGAAATTACCAAAAGTAGGAAAAATGATTTTATTTTCAATTTAGTGATCAAAATGTGTCCGTTTTGACAATTTATATATGCTGTCTATATTTTGCACTATGGCCCCCTTTTACTAAACCGCAATAGCTTTTTTTAGTGCAGGGAGCCTATGAGCTTTAAGAACAGCGTGGGGCATTCAGCGTGGGGCATTCAGCGCAGGTCCCTGCGCAAAAAACCGCTATCGCGGTTTAGTAAAAAGGGAGGGGGAATATTTGTCTATTTTTGTATAGTTGTTACTGAGGTGACATTGCATAAAGTCATCTGCCTTGACCTCTTTGAAAACCCGCGGAATATAAATGATAATTAACATTTTCTCTGCGTACAGCGTGCTTTGTGTTTTTAAAATTTTATTGTTGGTAGATCATTTTGACTTGGCCACAAAGGTAAGGGGGAGGGAGGGGAGCTGCTGAAAGAGTCTACCTTGATGTGGTTGCAGGCTTACAAATCTTTTGGTCAAAGAGTGCAGCGACAGAGAAAAGTATGTGTGTATTCGGCCCATGGAAGAAGGGGGGTCAAGGGGGGAAGGGGTGCGTGGGGGGCCCAATAGGATTGCTCAGTAAGGGGCCCAAAAATTTCTGATGGCGGCCCTGTATACTGTATTCCTATGCAATTTTAGGAGACTCATTTTCAACGTGCCTTTACATGAGGAAAAAGCTTTATCAAATAATCCCCATATTGAACAGTCCCTATTCCTTGGGCCTTACATAAAAGCCAAGACAAACAGACCAGACACAAACACAGAAGAAGGCTTTGCCATAGCCACTTTGAACTAACACAGCAAGGTCAGAACTAAGAAAAATTAATGTAGGCAGTTGTAGGTGAGATCAATTAAATTTACCCTTTCCTCAATTAAAGGTGAAAGGAATGAGGCCTCTTAAAGGTCTATATAAGAAACAGCCAGTAGGCACATCAAAAGTTTAATGATCTATATAATAAATAGATGAGCTACAATGAGGTCTATTTTTCATAAACCAGTGCTGATTTGGCCTCTGTTCCATGTAGTAGGAGGGAGACATGGGATATCAGTGTACTGGTCTTGTGAAAACAAGGAAATCTTCTTTCCTTTGCATATGATTTGCAGTGTCAGCTAGAAACATAACGTACACTTATCATTATTTCTCTCAAGCTGGTTGAATCCATGGTCCTAATCAGGGAATGATATATTCCAGTGCATGCTTCTAATTTCTCAACAAGGATTTTCGGCTAGCAAGAGAGGTACTAAGATCCTAGAGAGGGGAGTCTACAGTATGGACTTCTCAAAGAGAATGGAATAAAAACAGCTGTAGTGTTCTCATGGTGAAAAGATGTTAGGAAAATCTGGCTCCAGCAAGACCCTACTTTCACTGCAGCACTAAGCCTCAAGGTTCATAGAATGGAGTAGCCCAATGATTATAGCAACAGGTAGAGAATCAAGGGAACTTGGTTCAAATCCCACTGTGATTCTTTTTAACCTTGGACAAGTCACTTAACCCCCATACTGGCAAATTCTTTATAGTCTGCCTAAAGTTTGGAGGATTGGTGGGTGAAGGAGGGGAAGATGGTGGCTGCTTCCTCCTTCCTCTTCCTGGAGCTAGACCCAGTGGTTGCAGTCCTGATGGTGGACCTTTTATTGAGCCACAGAGTAACTGGTTGGTCCATTGGATGGGTCTTGGGTGCGCTAGTTGGGCAGCAGTGATTGCAACGAAGATCAGTGGGGAAAGAGGGGAAGATGGTGGCCACTTCCTCCTTCCTCTTCCTGGAGCTGATTAGCTCAAAATGGTGGCCTTTCCCCTCTCAGTGCATCTTGATATGTACTGGGAGGGCCTAAGGCTCTGATTGGCAAATTAGGGCCTTTGGCCCCTCCCAGTATATCCCAATATGCACTGGTAGGGGGAAAGGCCACTATTTTGAAGAGACAGCCCTATTGGCAAGAAGGAGTGGGCTATCCTTCTGCCGATTTTTCATCAGAAGTTACAAGGGGTGTGGAGATGCCAGGAATGCTGGGAGGAGAGGAGTCAGGCTTGGCAGAAGGGGTTGAGGGGATCTGTGGGGGAATAGTGGGTGGGAGGGAGGTAGAGAGGAATCAGGGATTTCCCTGCTGGGTGTGTAGGGGTGTCGGGGGTATAGAGGGGTGTCAAGGATGTTGGAAGTGGGCTCTCTTTAGAGATGGATTGGGGGGATCGGTGTATGAGGGAGGGAGGAAGGGAGAGATGAATTGGGGATCTCCCTGCCAGTTGAGTTGATTGCTTCAGGGAGTCCTGCCAGCTAAGTTGATTGGGGATTCCCCTGCTTCGATCAGCTGATGGCAAGCCATGGACTATTTAGATTTTTAATTAGTAGATGTAGGACAGTTTGAGACAATCAGGTACAACAATTAGAAGGAAGACAATTGGTAGGAAGATCCTACCAATTGTCATATCATACGAATTGTCTTCTTTCCAATTGTCACCCTACTAATTGTCTTCCTACCAATTGTCATAGACCCCCAGATGGACAACTCTAGGGTTCAGCATACCATCCCTATCTACTGGAAAAGATATTATCAAGATAAGAACCTAATCTCTTTTTCATGTTATAAAATGGAGAATACATATGTGTTTTTGCCTAAAACATGTCCCATCACACCCCTTTAAATTTTCTGTGTGATGTGGATTATTACATGTAAAGAATAGTTTTAAGAAATTGCCATTTACATGTATATGCAATCTCCCCGGATTCTATACAGAAAACTCAAAATTGCATGCAGAAATTTTGGGCATATGTCCAATTTCTGCATGCAATCTAATTGAATAACGAACTAATTAGTGCCAATAACTTGGTGCTAATGATCAATTATCAATGCTAATTGGCAACAATTAGAATTTACATGCATATCTTTCTAGGCATGTTCTACAAAAATTCATGCATAAATTCTAGTGTGCAGCTATGAAAAGAGGATGTGGCCATGGACATGATAAGGGCATGGCATGAGTGTTCCAAGAATTTGCATGTAGTTTCAGAATACACCCGATCTGTGCCTAATATAGGTATGGGGATTTATACCAGGTTTCAGTGTGGATCTTGGCACTAGGTGTTATTCTATAACTGGCGCCCAACTTGGAGAGCTGTTTATAGAATAGCTCTTTGTATTATTTTTTTTTTAACCAAATATAGAATTTTTGAATGGAAATGCTTCTAAAATAACCCTCTTAATCATGTAAGCACAGGTAGCTGTTGTACAGCCACATGCTGTCCCTTAGTTCCAGCTCATAACACCCATCCTTTCTCTTATTCAAAATAACATTGCATGAAAATCCTTGTGTAATGTGTATGTTGATTGAATCCACTGAAAGCAATGTATAAATGCACCAGTAATAAAAAGGGAAAGCATTTCATTTCAGGTGCATGCCGAATGCCAGTCTTTTAAAGGCACGAGACGGTTGTGTTAATGCCTTTTGCCATATTTCTCCTCTAAATTTATGTTTTACAAGCTTTTTTTTTTTTTTTTTTTTAAACACAAACAGAAAACATGATGGGGAAAAAAATAACAAATCTTTAATTAGAAAAATTCAAATCAGTTTTTAATTTAATTCACCACACCAGCAACCATGATTAGATTTGCATCATGATATATCTCTAATACTATCAATTTTCATAAACGCAACCATTCCTGAGTATGGTTCTGATGGATCTTGACATTTTAAAATATGTCCTTTTCCGTGCAGCAGACCAAGCGCAGAGTGTTCAGTCCTATATCACTGTCACAATGGTATTAGACCAGATGGCTGCTTCATCACAGAATCAAGGATTAGAGATAATTTATGCAGCTCACTCTTATTAGAATGGAGAAATGTAAGCGTTCGCAGCATGCATACATGAAAAGTAGCTCAGATTTCATCTGACACTTCACTAAAAGAAGGTATTTTATATTGCTATTGCACCCTTAAGGCTAAAGCATCTCACTAAGACTTGTTTCAGCCAGCAAATATTAGGCTAAAAGAATAACTGAATGAAATCTATACTATCTTACTCAGTAAATTACATAGAATCACTGATACAGGAAAAAGAAATCTACCTATAGCCTTACCTATTACATAGTTGGAGAATTAGAAAATTCTGTCTTGAAGATCTATTGGTTTAATGGTTTATTGTTTATTTCCTGTGAGAGACTCAGGGGCTTTCCCTCACCAAGGCTGCAGTAGTGTCACTGGACAGCTGGAGGCACTAGACAAATGTGGGAGGACTACCTTTCCCAGAATGCACTGAGTTTTGCAGTTCAGTGCTAAGATCCATTGGGAGAGTGGTGAAATCCTGCAGTCACAGGTGCGGGTCTCAAATAGAGAGGAGTGTAAATGCCCTAGAGTGCGGTAAGTCAGGGAGGTCCCTGGAAGGAAGAGACTTCCCCTGAGTTCAGGAAGCAAAGTAAGAGAGAAGTTTTCCCCAGCTAAGGGCTGAGAGGAACCCTGGGAAAGACTGAAAGAGAGAGACTTCCCGTTGTCCCTAGCCATGGCCAGAGAGAGAGAGGAAATAAAGTGAAGCAGAGTGACTCCATTTAGTGAAAGAGAGACTGTTAAGGGAACAAGAGTGTTCTTACATGGCTGAAGTAAGCCTTTGAATTATTGAGTTGTGAAATGTGTTAACTGCGTATGAGGCAAACCTGAATAATGAAAACTCTTGTTGTTCAGTTACAAGATGTGTCCTGGCTGTAGTGTGTGGACACGCCTCCTGGATATCCTACCCATCCTGTTATATATGGTGTTTCTGCCACAGAAAAGCTGATTCAGGCATCTCTAGAGACTGGGACCTCACTGTAGTATTGCAGGATTTTCTTTTCATTTTTAAAAAGGCTAAGGAGAAAAGTTCCACCTTATATATATAGAGAAAAACAATAGGTAGCAAGTGCTGGACATGCAGATTTTTTTTCTTTCGTGTCTGAAAGTTAGAGAGAAAACTACAGCAGAGTGCTGACAGGTTTAATTAAGTTGCTGATTGTACCCGAGGAGGAGGAGTGCAGCCTAAAGCAAAAGTAGGCTGTGTAAGCAAGGGAAGAACAGCTGGAGAGCCTTCCCTAATTAAATCTCAGTAGTGCAGCTTGCTTCTGAGAACAGAGCAACAAAGAAACTCCAAGATGAGAATCTGGGAACTGGAATGGCAAGAGTTTTGGCTAACCATGCAACAGAATCCGGAGAAGTCGGAGAACTACCATCCCTGGGAGTGGGACACATTTAAGAAACAGGAAAAGGCCAAAAAGAGGGCCATGAAACAAGTACAGAAAATGAATAACAAGCAAGCACCTGGGTAGCCAAGGAGGCACCTAGAGGAAGACAGAGTGAGTCTCCCAGAGGGAGCAAGTTAAGTGACTGGCCAAAAGTCAGTGGGCATCAGTAGATTAAGCAGCTTGACAAGAGCAGAAACCCGGAAGCCAGACAAGTGTCTGGGCAGCAGAATAAAATGATTCCTGGGCAAATGAGTAATTGGCAATCCAAGCCCAGAAGCCCCAGGAAGGGAAATGATGGGAAACAGAAGTTGAGCACCAGTCTCACACACAGCCCAAGAGGTGGGAGAACATCAATCCTAGGGGGCTGGAGGTAACTGAAGACTTGAATTGGTCATCTGTCATGGAGTCTATGCCAGATGAAGATACAGAACCCTTTGAGGATCACCAGGTAGAGGTTCAGGACTCACCTCAAGATCTAGCTAGTCAGCTGGATGAGGCTGACTACTACATTAAAAAGCAGATAAAAGATCAGGAATACACTGGTGAATATGTGGCTCAGTTGAGGGAAGAAAAGAAGATCCTCCAGATACAGCTGGTAGAGGTTAAAGACCAGCTCAGACAGCAGGATCTCCTCATAGAAGAGCTGCAGACAGACAAGAGACAGCTTAAGGGGAACATCCAGGTGCTCATAGAGGAGAAGGAAGAAGTAACCTGCAGGGTACAGGACTTGCAAGAACAGTTGGAGGAAAGTGTTCCAACTGACCATTACAAGAAAATGGAGAAAAAGCTGACCAAGGAGGTAGCCACTAAAGTGAAAGAGCTGGCAAAGCAGCAATAAGAGGTCCGGGAGCTGGATTACTGACTCAACAGTTGGCAGATCTGAAGGAGACAGAAGCTGGGAATGTAGTACTCAGGGAAGCCCTAGCACAAAAGTATTAGGAGGTCACTGGCCTAGAAAATCAGATGACCCTGATGAGAGCCTCCCTAGAAAAGCTGACAAAAGAGCAGCAAGAGAAGAAATGGACAGAGAGTGTCGAGCTTCAGGAGCACTGAGAGAGGAAAGCAATGCTAAAGAGTACTGCTACCCAATTCAGTGAAATATTTTTCGATTCGATTCAATTTGGCCTATTGAATCGATTTTTCAATTCAATTCACTTTTCCCACCTAATCGGGCATTTTTTTCAAATGCTCTGGCAAGTTTATTTTGTAGCCTCTTTACCCACCCCTCCGATCCCGAAAACACACTTTCACAAAAAGTGTTGTAGCTCGGAGACAAAAACAGATATCAACAAACAGCAAAAGGAGGTTACTTGTGAGGTTTCAAGCTACTCAACGGCACCTAGCATGTCTCAAAAGAACTTTCTGTTGGAGTGCAATTCAAACTGTCCTGGAACTTTTTGAACAGACCTTGTATACCATAGTGCCAGTGTGGGGTTGGAGAGGGCTTGTTCTTTTTCTCTCTATCAATTGTAGTTCTAACCCAGTGATTCCCAACCCTGTCCTGGAGGAACACCAGGCCAATCGGGTTTTCAGGCTAGCCCTAATGAATATGCATGAGAGAGATTTGCATATGATGGAAGTGATAGGCATGCAAATTTGCTTCATGCATATTCATTAGGGCTAGCCTGAAAACCCAATTGGCCTGGTGTTCCTCCAGGACAGGGTTGGGAACCACTGTTCTAACCCATCTTTCCTTTTGTTCCCGTTCATCAATGTCTTTAAATATTGTCATTTCCCCTAGTCTGTTTCTGTTTAAATTGTATTTTAATTTGGTGCATTATTTTTATGTTTTTGTATACTGCCTAGAAGGCTCGATTGGGTGGTATAAGAAATTTTAAATAAACTTGAAACTACATTAATGACCTAACTTGGCCCCTGCTGACTTCTTGTTTCCTAAACTTAAATCCACGCTGAAAGGAAAACAATTTGACACCATTTAGTACAGAGATCATCATCCCAAAGACCCTAATGAAAACCCCTACATCTACTAATGCTGCACCATGCAACCGCAAATCAATAAAACAATACAGAAATCATTCGCAGTTATGAGAAACTTAAGAGAAGTTCGGAAATTCTTTGAGAAAACTCAATTCCAGCTCATAGTATAATCCCTAATACTAGGTCTACTAGACTACCGGTACTGTAATATCCTCTCCCTCCCCTGCCCTGCAACAATAACAAAACAACTATAAACAATTCAAAACACAGCACTGAGACTCATCTGTTCATTGAAGAAACACGACCACATTATAGAAGCATACCTCAACTCACATTGGCTTCCAATTCCAGCAAGAATACAATTTAAATTCTATTCTCTATTATTTAAAACTTTATACGGCCCAACCTACCTGAACAACTGCCTCATACAAACCACCTCAACCAGACATAGAAAAACTCACACCCCATTCACTCACCCCCCAATCAAAGAAGTTAAATGGAAAAAACTATATGATGACCTCCTAGCCACTCAATCAGCTAAGCTAAACAATCAAATCTCCAATTTACTGATAGCGTCCCCAGACTACAAAACATTTAGAAAAGAAATAAAGACCATACTTTTCAAAAAATTCCTGAAAAAGACTTAACACAGCAAGTTTAATTCCTTCCTCTCACTAAATCTCCAACCCCAAAACAACCAGCTCTATTCCTTATTTTCCTTGAAATGACCAGATATCTTTTTGTAATTCATCTTCGATAACTCTTTTATAATCCACCTTGAACCGCAAGGTAATGGTGGAATAGAAATCCCTAATGTAATGTAATGTAATAAACCAAAATTCTACACAGCAACTTTTAGTAATTCCTGAAGATGCATTTAAGGACTGTTTCCAGTAGTGGAAACAACATTGTGAAAAACTGTATATGTAGGAAAGGGGAGTATTTTGATGGGGAGCCAATGGAATAAGTTGTAAGAGTGTTTAGTTAATTTTTATAAAATCAGTCCACTATGTGACCTGACATACCTTCAGACCAAAGCAGCAGCAGCAGTAGAGGTAATAGCATCATCAGTGACATCATCAGTGATGTGGCAGAGGGAAGGCCCTGGCAGGGCAGACCGCTAGCACCCTGTTCAGAGTGCTGCTTCTGCAAGCCAGCCACTGCTGCAGCTGCTCTAGGAGGCCATGAGGTATGTCAGATCTCACTGTGGAGGTGTGGGGGTGGGGAGGTGGGTCACTGAATCAGTGAATCCAATTTTTTGGGCGAACGAATTGATTCAAATTGATTCACCGTAGTAAATCAGTGAATCATTTTGAATTGGCAAATCGGGCAACACTACTAGAGAGCACTATACAGATGCTGCACGGCCAGTTGGCTCAAAGCCAAGCACAGATGACCCAGATGGAAGTCTCCAGGGAAAAGAAGTTCATTTTCAAAAAAGATAAGACATCCAAAAGACAGCATAAACCAGCATTTTGACATCTTACTAGACATAAAGTCCAAGTGGCCATTCTCAGGACTTCTATTTTTTTTTCCAACATCTTAACCTCCATTTTATTAATCTTCCAGATACTCTATGGGGATGATATTCAGCTAGCAATGCACTGCCAGCGCTGACCCCAGATATTCAATGTCAGGCTATTTTTAGTGATCAGCATTGAATATTTGGGTTTTTTAAAAGGTGACTAGTTGATAACTGCTAAGCTGATATTCAATGCTAACCAGCTATCAGCTAGCACATAAAGATAGGACTGCTATTTATGTGGTTCTATGTGTGTACTTATGCCTGCAGCCTGGCCACCTGAGTAGGCCCACTCTTACTATCAGAAGCTAAGCAGAATCAGGCCTGGTTAGTACCTGGATGGGAAACCACCTGCAAATTCCACATGCTGTAGACTGAGGGGCCCCATATTGGGCAACAGCAACATAGTGGAGCTACACACTGTATAGGAAAAAGCAATGGCAAACCACCCTTGCACTCTGCCATGAAACATCACAGGATAAATTCTTCATTGTACATGTTGCTATGACTCAGTGATGTGATCCATTTGTTCAGTCTATACACTAACCTTGGCTGACTAGCACTGAAAATCAGGACCTATACATATATGACCACCAGCTAGCATTTCAGCATCTCCTGCTGAAAATGACTGGTTAGCTGCCGAGACACATATTAGGAGGTTTATTTTTGCATGCATGCTCTACCTATGCTCAGCCCAAACTCCACCCCTGTACTTACCTACTAGCAAAGTTACACCATCATGTCATAACCATGTGCTTTTAAGTCAATTGGAATTTTATAAGAAGCTATTTGTGCAGGTATGTGGTTATATACGTGTAAAAATGACATTGGAAAAACTACTACCAGATGTTTAATGCTAACTGTTAACATGCTAACCCATACAGTATATAACTTATCCTTATATCATTTAGAAAAATTTAAATAGTCAGACTATCAAACTTCTCTTAAAGTGGTCTAACAAATATCCTGGATTTATCCACATAGGGGATAATATTCAGCCAGCAGCAATCAGCGTTCTGCTGACCACTTCTAGCAGTTAAATCTGGATATTCAATGTCTGGTCATGTATGGGCTTCAGCGTTGAATTTCTGGGGCATTTTCGATAGGACGTCTGACTTTGAACATTTTGAGAAAAACATCCAAAATTTGGGTGGAGAAAATGTCCATTTTTGAAACCGCAAAATCTTTTTTTTTTTTTTTTTATTGACCTAGCTAAACAATTTAGCTCTTAGTGCATCTATCTTTTTTGTCCATTTTCAAATGCGAAAACATCCAAATGCAAACATACACATGCAAAATATCTGCCCCATTTTAAAAAAATGAAAAAAAGTCCCCCGCCAACATCACCCCACAACCCAAAACAAATGGCAGGAGGGATGCCCACTTCCTCTTACCATGAAGGACAGGACTGCCCCCGAAAAAAAGGCAGGAGGGATGCCCACAACCTCCTGCCATGAAGGCACTCCATCCTTCCTCCCCCTGAAAAAAAGGTAGGAGGGATGCCCACTCCCTCCTGCCACAAAGACACTCCCTCCCACCCACCCACCCCTGAAAAAAGGCAAGAGGGATGCCTACTCCCTCCTGCCACGAAGGCACTCCCTCCCAGCCACCCACCCCTGAAAAAAGGCAAGAGGGATGCCCACCCCCTCCTGCCACCAGAGGCCCCCACTCCATACCTTAAAATGTTGGGAGTAGAAAGTATTGAAAACACATCCTACTCCTCCTCCCTCAATGACAACATTGGGCTTTAGGCCCTGATTGGTTCAGACGCCTCAGGTCCCTCCCATGGCCAGATACAGAGGAAGGTGCCTAAAAGGCCTGATAGACGCCTAAGGCCTCACCCCTTTGGAGGGATCTGAGGCAACTGAACCACTCAGGGCCTTTGGCCCCTCTCCTTGCATCACATGATGCACCAGAGAGGAGAAGGTGCGTCATTCGGGACTGGCGGCCAAAGCAGGAGCCTGCAAAGTTTAAATGGTCTTCAAGTAGGCATCAAGCAATCTCGTGGTTAAAAGGGGAGAGATGAAAATTGTTTGATTTTATGTAGGGTTACCCATAGCCCCGCACCCAGGCCTTCCCAGTTTCACCCAGCCCTACCCTGTTCCACCCCCTCAACCTGTTCTCATGCTCGGAGCCATGTCGGGAGGGCATCTGCACATGCGCAGGTGTGATGCAATAACTTTACATGCATGTGCACATGCGCATGATGTCACTGTATTGCATCTGCACATGCGAAGATGCTCTCCCGACACAGTCCTGAGCTGGAAGCTTTTCAAAACCCGGACAAAGTGCCAGGTTTTGAAAAGCTGTCCAGATACCCGGACATGTCTTCTAAGCAGAGGACATATCCAGGTAAATCCGGATGTCTGGTAACATTATATTAGTGATTTTTATTCCGCCATTACCTTGAGGTTCAAGGCGGCAGTTTTATGTCAATTGTGAGCCACCCAGAATTGTAGATGCTGTGGGATACAAATACCGCTAAGGCCCGTATTCTCTAAACAGTGCTGATATCGGTGGCTGCCTAAGATCAGGTGTCAATCACACCATGGCGCTGTTTAGAGCAATGGTATTCAACCCAGTCCTCAGGAGCCACCCGGCCAGTCGGATTTTCAGGATATCCACAATGAATATGGATGACAGAGACTTTGAAAACCCGACTGGCCACGTGGTCACTGAGGACTGGGTTGAATTCCACTGGCTTAGAGAAATGCACCTCTGGGAAAAATAGGCTCCGGAAATGTAGGCCAGGGTATTCCAAGAATACATTTCTGGCACTTATCTTTGCCGTGAATCGTGCCCACATAGGCACTTTACGGTGCCTACCATCACTTCCAGCGTTAGCCACACCTATACTGGTGTTAGGCATTAATAGGCGGCTCTGGAGGCATGATTCTAGTGCCTTTTATATAATTTCAAAAGTTGTTTCCAAATTAACTTAGGCCTATTTTAAAATGCAAAGATCTAGGAATTCAATCATTGCCTGATGGCACTGAATAGTAAACTGTAATTTCCTATCCTAGGAGCCTATGAGCATTTAAAAAACAGGCTCAAAAAGGTACCCGTTTGTTCTCCACACATAAATAACCTGTTATAAAGTTACTCCCCAGATGTTTGTTCACTAGAAGTGATTTTCACCTATTATCCAGATAAGCTAGTGATTTACCTCCTCTTTTACGAAACTGTAACAGCAGTTTCTGGCGCGGGGAACCTCGCTGAATACCCTGCGCTGCTCCCGACGCTCATAGGAACTCAATGAGCATCAGGATCAGTGCGGGTCATTCAGTGTGGCTCCCTGCGCTAGAAACTGCTATCACAGTTTCGTAAAAGGAGGCCCTAGTTTAGACCTTATGAATAGCAGGCCAAAACTACATGTACTGTATAGTAATTGTGGCAATCACTGCATTCCACGTATATTCCGTGCTGCTGACTAAGGGGCCCTTATACACAGCTACGGTAAGCACTAACCCATGCTTACCAGAGCAAAAAAATGGCTTACTGTGGGGTACACTGAGGCATCCCACAGTAATTTTGGGATGTACGCAGACTATCCCCACACTAAAAGATTACATTTATTTTTTAGCACTGGGGGGGGCGTCCGAGGTGGAAAGTGAGCATATTTTACAATAATTGATTAGCACATCTACATTGTCATGCACTAATGATTAGTGTGTGTTTAGCATGTAAGCCCTTAGGGCCTGATTCTATAAATGCCGCCTAACTCGATAAGTGCAGTTGAAAGCGGCACCTACAGCATGTCATTCAAACTTTGGTGCTATTTGTAGAATCATGCCCAGTGGCGCCCAATAGGTGTCTACAACTTAGGCATCGGTATATTAGGCCAGAGACACCGATAGGTTAGGCCAGGGTTTTCTTGACCTAAAGTGCCTGCGCATAAGGTAGACTCCTACCAGCATTTAACTTAACCATGCCCGCTTTTTAGGTAGGCACCGCTCAGCACCTCAGTGTAGATGCCTACATGGTGCCTACCCCAAAATTACAATTTTTAAATCATTTTGAATTGGTGCACCAACTGAATCAATTAAAAAAACTTAAGCTAGGTGCTTACATCAGTATGTGTGTATGCCTTTGAGTCAACTATGGCTGCATGTATGGTGAGGAATCCTCCCTGTAATGTTTTAAGGCAGAGTACATGAGTGGTTTGCCATTGTCTTCTCCTGTGCAGTGCTGTAGGCTGCTACACAACATAGGGCCCTGCAGCCTACTGCACCTGGTATTTCCCAGTGGCCCCCCCCCCCCTCCAGGTACTAGCCAAGCTGGATGCTGCTTAGCTTCCAATAGGAAGAATAGGCCTACCCAGGACATGCTTATAGAATTTGGGCCTGACCATTAACATGAGTGGTGGTAAAATTTCACATGTTAATTGTTAGTGCTAATGGTAAATTTAGCACATGGAAAACAGAAAAATTAGCCTTTTTTATCCCAGTAATAAAAAATGGCCTTAACACATTGGAATGACCCATGTAAGGCCACATGTACCACTGTCTGATTAAAAAAACTATATATGTAGTTACTCTTACTATGCATGTTGATTTAAATGCCAACACAGATTTACATTAAGATGGTGGCTCTTGGCACTGAAAATTATCCTATAGACACCTATATTTTGGCATGCATTCCTATTAAACTTTCAAGGCATCAATATAGGAGCCTAATTACCAAAACCTGGAACCTAAATCCTTTGAAAATCAGTCAATTACAGTAAGAGATTATGGTAAGAGTGGTTAACATAGATGGTTTTAAGAAAGGTTTGAACAATTTCCTGGTGGAAAAGTCCATTGTCTGTTATTGAGACAGACATGGGGGAAGCCACTGCTTGTCCTGGATAGGTAGCATGGAATGTTGCTACTATTTGGTTTTTGCTAGGTACTAGTGACCTTGATTGGCCACCTTGAAGATGGGTTACTGGGCTATATGGCCACCATGAAGATGGGCTACTGGGCTAGATGGACCATTGGTCTGACCTAGTAAGGCTATTCTTATGTTTTTAAAGGCAGAAACTTGTATTTTTTACCTGATAACTTTCAATGCATCATTATAAATAACACATAGGCATAAAAACAGTGTCCTTACATCATAAGGATATGATATTCTCATTATTTTTTTTGTTAATAATGAAATATGTTTGATGGATATTTTTAGCAACTTTTAAGCCCATTTACTAAGCTGAAATAATGCATTATTAACATGTTCAGTGGCAAAATCATTGCTCAATGCACATTAAAATAGGTTGTCACAATCTTCCATTTATAGGCTAGAAATACACTAAAAATTTACATGATTAAAACAATATGTTCTCTCATGATATCTTAGACTAACATGAAATACCAGCATAAATATGGAATCAAGCATTAACACATGCCAAATTAATGAGCTTTGTCACATGTAAATGCATGCAAAGAAGCTTATTAATATGCAAATACCTTGAAGCAGTTCACAATGTTTATCACCTTTCTGGTTATGTCACTTTAGATAACGACACTTCAGAAACAGTAGTTAATTACAACAAAGAACAATGGCAGGCTAATGAGTTTAACAATGTTCTCAGCTCCCCAATCCCCAGTAAAGGCTAAATTACATGAAATACCAAGCACAACCTTCCTTTTTCTTAGAAGCAACCCCAACCTCTGTGGTATTCTAGCTTCCAGTCACATACACAACACGCATATATCAAGCTTCCTTCCTGAACTTTGGTAAGCACTATTCTCTTGCAAATTGTCAATCATATTATTTTTCTTCATAAAATTTTGTTGATTTCTTTTTATATGTTAAATACAAATAAGTAGGAAAATATAGATGTACAATTCTCCAATAATATCAAAATTACAACTAAGAAGTCATCTTCTTCCCAACATGCGTCGCAGGCCTCTACAGCAGGGATCTTAAAGTCCCTCCTTGAGGGTCGCAATCCAGTTGGGTTTTCAGGATTTCCCCAATGAATATGCATTGAAAGCAGTGCATGCACATAGATCTCATGCATATTCATTAGGGAAATCCTGAAAACCCGACTGGATTGCGGCCCTCAAGGAGGGACTTTGAGACCCCTGCTCTACAGCATTGAGTCCCTTGATGCAGGCCAAGAGTCGATGCCATTGATTCCCATCAGTATAGGCAGTGTCTCCTATGGGGTGTGCATCAAGGTCTCCCACCCCTTGACACCTTGCAGCAGTGATGGTATCGGCTTTTGTGCCAAGGGTACCAGTGCAACTCTTCAGAGAACAACTGAAGGAGTTCTTCCACAGGGAGCTCAGTGACCTATTTAAGTCGCATTTGGCCCCAGTGCTTACATCGACTCCCTCAGTACCAGCCCAGCCTGAGCTTAACACATCAAGGCCATATGGTACTAGTACAAGGTCTGCATTGATACAGTACTGCTCTACATCATAGCTTTTGCACTCTACATCTTACCATCGACACTCTGCAATGTAGTATTGGCACTCTGCATCAAAGTATCGATGAACACTGACATCACATGGTACCACTGCAAGAGATCATCAAATCATACCGACTCTACATTGCATCAACATTGCTCATCATCGTCATTGGATCGGTACCAACGTTGTCAAAGAATCTCTTCTCGACACTCTCACACTCATCAAACACCTCAATCTAGAAAATCTTCATACTACAGAGAATATCCTGGGGTAAAAGATGTTGATTCTGACCTGTCTCAACACAATACTGATATTGAGTATGAGCCTATATTATCTGCTTCAGGATCCTATGGCATCCCTTCAGATCCTTCTCCTCCTCTTCCCAGATGAAGATCTCCTCCAGAAGGACTTTCTTTTACCAAATATATTAGTCAGATGTGGAAATCTCTTCCTGTCAAATTGGAGGCAGATACTAAACCCAGAGCAGAGCTCCTTGATGCCTTAGATTACGATGAGCCTCCTAAAGGGCTTCTTAATTGCCTCTGCACAATCTTCTCAAGGAAGTGCTCTTTAAGACTGGGTGATCCCTCTCTCTGTTTCTATAGCTCCTAGAAAGTTTGAATCTTTATCGAATATAATCTTGTCCTGGATTTGATAAACCACAATTATCACATCAATCATTGCTCATTGAATCAATTCTTAAAAAATCTTCCAACTCCAGGGTCTATGCCACTGCACCACCAGGACGTGAGAGTCGTACTATGGATAAATTTGGATGCTATCTTTACCAGAACTCTATGTTAGCTAACTGAGTTCTCAATTACAACTTCTATATGTCTTTTTACCTTAAACAGCTCATAAAAAAGTTGGCTGATTTTAAGCAGTATATTCCATCTGATCGCCTACTAGAATTTTAACAGACTACTCACAGTCTATTTCAAATGCAAAAATTTATGGCAAGTACAGCATTCAACACATTTGAGATAACATCCAGAGCATCAGCAATGCCTATTGCTAAGAGACATCTTGCAATTCTTCGCAATATTTTTCTCAAAGCCATGTATGTGCAAAGCAAGCAAAATGCCTTCGCTGACAAGCTCAGCAGATTTCTTCAACCACATGAGTGCTCTCTCAACTTCACAGTCTTACTCAACATTTTCTCTCTTTGGGGGACTCCTCAGATAGACCTATTTGCATCTCTCCACTACTACAAATTGCCTCAATTCTGCTCCAGACAATACTCACCTCATTGTCTCTAAGAAGATGTCTTTCTTCTGGCTTGGACGAACAAGTTCCTCTATGCATTTCCGCCAATCTCTCTCATTCTAAAGACCTTAGTCAAGCTCAAGCGTAACACAGCCACCGTGATCCTGATAGCAAATTGGTGGCCCAGACAAACTTGTCTTTTCCTTCTACCTCAGCTGAGTCCCAAGGATCCAATTCCTTTGCAGTTATTTCCATCTCTGCTCACTCAGAGTCAAGGATCTTTATTATATCCCAATCTGCAATCTCTACACCTGACAGCCTCTTGGTCTGACTTCAGCAGATTCTAATCTTTCTGACACAGTACAAGCCATTATAGCTGCTTCCAGAAAGCCTTCTATTCAGTAATGTTATCAAGCTTCAATTCATGGTGTAATCTCTGTGATCTGGATGTTTCCTCCTCTTCTCTTCCTTCAGTTTTGGACTACCTTCTCCATTTATCCAATTCTGGACTTAAGACTACTTCAGTCAGAATTCACCTCGGTGCTATTAGTGCTTTCCATGCTCCTGTCAACAATAAACCTCTGACCACTCATCCATTTGTTTCCCGGTTTACGAAAGGTCTTTTCAACTCCTAATCTCTGCTCAAGCCACCTCCAATTGTCTGGGATCTTAAGGTAGTCCTAGTCACTCTGGTGAAGCTGCCATTTGAACCACTGGCATCTACTCATCTTAAGTTTCCCACTTGGAAAGTAGTTTTCTTGATCTCTATCACTTCTGCTTGTCAAATGAGTGAACTTCAAGCATTGGTTTGCAACCCACCTTTCACATTATTTCATCATGACATGGTGGTTCTAAGGACCCATCCTATTTTCCTCCCAAAAGTAGTCACGGAGTATCACCTGAATCAATCCATTGTGCTTTCAGGTTTTTTGTCCCAAAGACTCATTCTCATCCTGGAGAAACAGCTCTTCACACTTTGGACAGTAAACATGCCTTGGCTTACTACATATAAAGGACTAAGCAACACATGTCTTCACTTCAACTGTTCATCTCATTTGATCCTAATAGATTGAGCCTCCCTGTCTCCAAACAAACTATTTCTACATGGTTAGCATCCTGTATTTCCTTCTGTTATGCTCAGGCTGGGCTGCAGCTCAAGGGATGTGTTACAGAGCACAAGGTTCGAGCTTTGGCAGCATCAGTGGCCTTTTTGTGTTCCACTCCTATTGAAGATATTTGCAAAGCAGCTACTTGGTCCTCAATTCACATCTCACTACTGTCTAGAATCCTATTCTAGATGAGATGGTCATTTCGGCCAAGCAGTGTTACAGAATTTATTTTCTTCTTAATGGGCAACTCTCCGTCCATTCCATATGTGAAAATATGCTGCATGCTTGTCCTAGGATAAAGCACAGTTACTTACCGTAACATGTGTTATCCAGGGACAACAGGCAAATAGTCTCACATCCCTCCTATCTCCCCTAGTTGGCTTCTTAGCTTGCTTATGGAACTGAGGCACCGCAAGCCAATATTGGGCAGGCAGTCACAAAGTTTCTAAAAACTTAAAAGTGGCAATGCACTTTTGACACTGTCCATACCAGGATCTGTGGATGACATCACCCACATGTGAGAATATCTGCCTGCTGTCCCTGGATAACACCTGTTATGTTAAGTAACTGCTTTTTTGTATGTAATGACTATTCACATGGATTTTTCTTTTGTATTTTTGTTATTTTTACAGTATAAACTGCTTTGGACAGTTTTGTTGTCTGGATTATAAATTTGAAAGTAAATATTTATTTAATAACAGGTGTTATTTAAATAACAGGTGTTCAGTTCAAAGTTTACCCATAGAAGGAAATGATTTAAATCTACTCTAGACTAACTAAAGAGCATAAGCTTCAATATTTGGAGAACAAATACTGCAGGGTTGCTATAATCATCAGGTTGATTTACTAGTGTTTTAATACTAAAGAACTGATGACTTTAGGTATCTGCAGTATCTGTTCTCCAGATATTAGGGTTCAAGCTTATATTGGATTGTATTAATGATACAGATAATGCAAGTGTAATGAAGTTCAAACTGAGACCTTCACCCAGAGAATTGGATTTTCAGGATTTTAATATTCATGAGATGCA
This sequence comes from Geotrypetes seraphini, assembly GCF_902459505.1. Lineage (NCBI taxonomy): Eukaryota > Metazoa > Chordata > Amphibia > Gymnophiona > Dermophiidae > Geotrypetes > Geotrypetes seraphini. The sequence continues at coordinate 195,217,819 of NC_047088.1, read as the reverse complement.
TTTACATGTATAATACTACTTATCTATTTTATAGTGCTGCTGGATGTAGACAGCACTGTACAGTATGCCCCTGTGATTTAAGTGAGTGACTTACCCAATGTAGCAAGAAATATTAATGGCACAAGTGAGATATATACCCTAGCTTTCCTGTTTCCCAGCCTATTTCTCTAACCATCCTGAACCCCCAATTGGTTTGCCAATACAGAAAGGGGTATTCAAGGGCAGGTTAGTGTAGTAACATGTATTTTTAAACCCAGATAAAACTAACTGCTCTTATCATATCCTCCGGCAATAAGTTCCCAAGTGGCGTGAAAAAATATTTTCTCCTATTTATTTTAAAAGTATTATCATGTAACTTCATGGAGTGTCCCCTACTCTTTGTAATTTTGAAAAAGTAAACAATTGATTTCCATTTATCTGTTCTGCTCCGCTCAGGATTTTGTAGACCTCTATCATATCCCCCTCAGCCAGCTCTTCTCCAAGCTGAAGAGCTCTAACCTCTATAGCCTTTCCTCATTTGAGAAGGAATTCTATCCTCTTAATCATTTTAGTCACCTTTTTGAACCTTTTCTAATTCTGCTATATCTTGTTCATTGCTATATCATTGTTGTGTTGACAATGGGAGCTACAATTCAAAATCTAATGAAAGGTTTGCATTGAAAAGATCTCTACCAACTCTATTATTATTTTCCTTCTTTGCACTTGTTTTTACTACTGAGATGTGGATCTCTCTTATTTGCAAATTGCAAATAAGTCTCAAAGAATATTATGAAGATGCAAGTCTCAAAGAATGTTATGAAGGTTTTTTCTGTCTCTGTCATCTCTGTTCTATTTGAAGATCTTTAGATTTTGCATCACACTTTGATCCATGCATTTATTATTTCTAGTTTAGACTATTGTAATGTTGCTTTTTCTGGTATCTCTCAATATCATCTTCACCATTTACAAATCCTCCAGAACTCAGCAGTATGTCTATTATTTGGAACAAAGAAGTACAGTATGACCAAATTACTGTATTAATGATCCAGTTTTATAGATTACTAATAAAATCTGGTTCAAAATATTGGTCATTACTTATGTTTATAAAGTTTTACATCTTAGATATCCTCCCTGCCTTTACTCCTTAGTTATTCAATATACACCAACCCAGGCTCTCTGGTTGCTCAACGTTAAGCAACTAGTTTTTCCATCTACTCTGCAGCTCCTTAAAATCTCTCCTCTCTTATCTCTCCCGTTACTGCTCCATGGGAACGTTCATTGGAAAAGTCTCTCATATATATACCCTTCTCCTTGCTGACTCCAGACTACATTCCTTATCTCTTGCTGCACCATATACCTGGAACAGACCACCCGAGTCAGTACGTCAAGCTTTGTCCCTGGTAATATTCAAATCCAAGCTAAAACCCCACTTTTTTGAGGTTGCTTTTAACTCCTAACCCCCAGTCACTTGTAAAGCCCCCATGCCTGAGAAACTCTCTAACCCCCTACTTGTCCTGTTTCTCTCATTAGATTGTAAACTCTACAGAACAGACTGTCTCTTGAATGTTTTAGTGTACAGTGCTGTGTACACCTAACATTGTTATAGAAATGATAAGTAGTAGAAGACTTGGTGACAAATAGAAGAATGCAGAGGATATAGTGAACTCATAATGAATATTCTTTGAACCAATTGAACCAATTAAAAATTAAGTTAGGTGCCTAGATTGACTAGGTATTCCGATCTAGGCATCTAAAAGCAGGTACTTTTTACAGAATCAGGGCCTACGTTTATTGTATAGATTTTTGTTATGTCTCTTTGAATGAATATGTTCTTTCCAATTTTTAATGGAGTTCTTTTATCTACTGTTATTTATTTACAAAATTTGTAAACCACCTTGTTCATTTATTAGAAAGGTATCAAATTTTAAATAACCATATACATAAACCATTAGTAGCACTGATAATACAAGTATAATGAGGGACATACATCCTCAGACCCTCTCCCAGCCAGTGGAGTTCTCAGGACATTCCCAATGAATATTCATGAGATGTGTTTTCCATACATGTCTCCAATGCATGCCCAAACATCTAATAAACAATTAGGGATACCTTAAACATCCAATGGTTTGCAATGAGACAATTCAGGAACCAATTTGAACATCAAAGATCTAGAGGATAGTCTTTCTATAAATATTTAGATTCACTTTTAGCTTGCATGTTCAATAAATTTTTCTTTATCTTTGCTTACTGTTGTCTTTTCTTTTTCTTTGCTATTTCTATTCAAATGCTATCTTTATAATATTTAATGATTTCATAAATATAAATTTAAAAAGTAAAATTGTCTACTCATGGAACTATAAAACTCAACAATAATATAAAAGCTTTGTGATTATTTCAAAGCTGAGCCTTGCTGTTAACCCTCTCCCCCATCATGTATGAAGATAACTTTTCATTAATCCAAGTTTATTAGAGCTATGATTGTTATAATTTTTATTGGCTTTTCTAGTCTACCACAGCATGATTGGTACAATGTGAGCTATATGGAGCTAAGATTTGTGATTGAATGAATGGATTAATTCACTTACTGTACATCACTAATTTATAGCTGCAAAGTAACAATATATCAATTTGTTTAAACCTATTTAAAACATACCCTACTTGTGGCTAGAGAATGCAAGTATTGTGACTTTGATTGAGTTATATATTATGAAAGTCATTACTTTTGTAGCAAGCCCAATATTTGCAATATAATATGTTTTTAAACAGGTCAGGACATCAGGGGGCAGATAAGTGTATCACTTATCTTTATTGAGCAATTTAGCATATGGCATGACAGGGAGCAGAGAAATGAGATTTATAATTTTTGCTCACATATGGCACAGAGAACTGAAGCAACTGCTTAATAAACTTTAAAAAGTGGAAAAGATGTTGGGGGGGGGAGGGGGGAGAGAGAAAGCCAGTGCCAAAGAAAATAGAACATGAAAGATCATTTTGTAAGCAGAGGGTAATGAATTACTGGTCAAATGATAAAGCCACATCATTCAGAACTCTCTTTTTCATTTCCTGCCTAATGCTGTTGATGACTGGGCTCCTTCAAGTTCTCTCTGTGAATGCCCACTAGTACTTTCATTAAATGGAGTCCATCAGAAAAAAAAAAGAGTGAGTTGTTATACAGGAAGCTCACATAATGTGAGAAAGTAATTTTTTGTAGCTCTTGCTGCTTCGGTGCTTCTAATAGCAACATGGAGCTCAATTTCCTCCTCAAGAACATTGAATTTCATGTGGAATGTCAATTATTAAAATGCAGTGTCCCGTGTCTTACTTTCCTCTAGATGAATTCATTTGCAAAATGTACTAATTTATGCTAATGATCCTTATCCTGTAAGAGTCTGGAATGCAATCTTTGGTTACTATTTTACTTCGCATCCTCTTTGTGAAAAAGAATACATTACGACTATTCCATCTTTATCACAGATAATTCTTTGTGAATGCATAAGCAGATGATTCTACAAACCAAAAACTGCAATTACACCTATTATTGATATGACATAAGTGGTCACACCTATGGCACATAAATGCCAGCTTACACTAGTATTTTATAATGGAATTCTAGGTGTCATTATAGAATTAGAACTCAGCGCTCTGCATCCAGGAAAGAAGATGGAAAGGTGTTGGATTCATGTGGGGTGGGGGTTGAGGAAAAAGGAGAGATGCTTGACTTGCAGGGGTTTGAGGGAGGAAAAAGGAGAGGTGCTGGACTCATGGAGTGATCTGAGAGAGGAAGAAAGAGGTGCTGGACTCACAGGGGGTTGAGGTATATTGGATTGAGGGAAGTGGCCAGCGCTATCCCCAGCAAAGGGCTTTCCCGCAGTAAAATGACCACATGCTGATTTTCCCATTTAGCATATGAGCACTTATGAACATCTATTCTCAAGGTAGTAAGGGCTCACGTACTACCCCAGACTCGCCCCCACATAAACTCCATAGTGCCACATGCCTAAATCCCCTAGCTCATAACTCAAAAGCAGGATTTCTCATGGGAATCACAATGGCATTCCTATAACTTTCACGTGGAGGTTATAGAATAGCCCTATTTCCATGCCAAGTTTCCAAGTTTCTTTATTTTTGATATATCATTTATCATACAAGTGTCTAAATGGTAAACAATAAAATATAGTTAAAAATTAAAATCATGTCTATGCTAAAAAGGAGGAAAGCATTGACGCACTGATGTACATGAAATGGGAGGGAAGTGGGGAGAGGGAAGTGATTAAATACATTGTAATAGAAAAAAAAAGGGGGAGGGAAGTGGTAGAGGGAATTACATGATGCATAAATATTGGCATCCAATGTTTGTTGCAGAAATGGGCTTTAAGGGCCAGATTCTATATAGGATGCCTACATTAGATGCCACTAGGTGCCTACTACTACTACTACTACTTATCACTTATATAGCGCTGAAAAGCATATGCAGCGTTGTACATTTTGACATTTATAGACAGTCCCTGCTTGGAAGAGCTTACAATCTAACTTGAACAGTCAGATACAACATATAGAGTTGGGGATGCAGAACCCAAGGTGAAAGGAGTTAGGAGTTGAAAGCACTCTCAAAGAGGTGGGCTTTTAACTGGGCCTTGAACACTGCCAAAGACGGAGCCTGCTGTAGGGATTTGGGCAGCTTGTTCCAAGCATATGGCGCAGCAAGGCTGAAAGGACAGAGTCTGGAGCTGGCAGTTGAAGAGAAGGGCACAGATAGGTGGGACTTACCAGCTGAGCAGAGCTCATGGGGGCAGATAAGTGAAAAGAGATAGTGAGGGGCATCTGAGTGAATGCATTTGTAGGTCAGTAAGAGGAGTTTGAATTGTAGTCTGAAACAGATGGGAAGCCAATGAAGTGATTTTAGGAGAGGGGTAACATGAGTATAGCGGCTCTCCCGGAATATGAGTCATGCAATCGAATTCTGGATGGATTGGAGGAGAGCGAGATGGCTAAGCAGAAGGCCTGAGAGTAGCTAGTTGCAATAATCTAATAATCACCACGAGGTGATGAGGACATGGATAAGTGTTTTGGTAGTGTGCTCAGAGAGGAAGGGTTGGATTTTGGTAATATTATAGAGGAAGAAGCAGCAGATTTTAGCAATATGTTGTATCTGGATGGTGAAGGAGAGAGAGAGAGCCAAAGATGACCCCAAGATTACGAGCAGACAAAACAGGAAGGATGAGAGTGTTGTTCACAGAGATTGAGAACGAAGGAAGCGGAGAGGTTGGTTTTAGGGGGGAACATGAGCAGCTCTGTTTTTAGGTGCCCTAATCAAGGACGCCTAGCAATGCGCAGCTTTTAGTTAATTGGTGTGGTAACTGACCGTGCCAGTTTTGAGCCAATCAAAAAATAAAATTTAAAGTAACAATTAAGAGTTCAGTGTCAAACTCAGGACACCAAGTGATGCCTAAGCTGAAGTGCCCTCAGATACCTAATGACACCTATTTGGAAAGTAGGCATAGTTAGGGGTAGAGAATAGGCATGGTTGACGCAGGCATCGCTAAGCATCTGAGTAAGAATGCCTAGCAGTTGATTGACAACCATACCAAGCGGGGCCTAGGTGCCATTTATAGTGACCCGACAAATGCGCGCAGGATATTGGCGCACCAACAATTCTGCCCCGATATTTGCATGCAGGACAAATGCTTGCCGTCCTAAAACCTTCATTTTCCGCTCTCGGGGGAGGGGAGGGGATTAGCGCTTTTGTTGAGGGGATGGGAGGGGAAAACCCCAATACAGTTACTACTTCTGCTGTCCTCGCGTTCTGACCACTATCGCGTTCTGCCGCCTATTGCCTTCCCGTTTCCGGTCTGAGGATTGTGTGTGTGTGTGTGGGGGGGGGAGGATTTGTCAGGACGCAATTGTCCTGCTCGCTACTGGCGGTGTACTACCATTTATAGACTCTAGCCCTAAGTGCTATTCTTATATGAAGCCTTATATATTCTCACTGAAGCCTTCATCAACTCACATTGACTTCCAATCCAAGAAAGAATCCAATTCAAATTCTACTGCATATTATTTAAAACCCTACACGGAGACAGCCCATCATACTTGAACAATCGCCTCATCCAAGCACCCACTACCAGACTTAGAAAAACGCACTCCCCATTCATACCCCCCCCAATCAAGGAAGTCAAAAGAACAAAACTACACGACGGCCTCCTAGCCACTCGAGCCGCAAGACTGGACAACCAGATCTCCAACCTTCTGATGACCACCCCAGACTATAGGACGTTCAGAAAAGAAATAAAAACCATACTTTTCAAGAAATTCCTGAAGCAGCAATAACATCACGACCTCTTAGTAACTCTAAAACTGACATTAGATCTACCCATTACCGCACTAACAATAACAAAAGAACCTCCACTGTGACCACCTATTAATTCTTTTACAAACCACCTCACCCACAACAACACGTTAAATGTTTATAAGATCTACAACTTACCTCTCTAGCTAATCATTGTAACTCTACTTTTTTAATTAACCTTTTGTAATCCGCCTTGAACCGCAAGGTAATGGCGGAATAGAAATCCCTAATGTAATGTAATGTAATGTAATGTAATAAATGGTGCTCAGTGTGGAGAATAGTGCTCCACACCAATTCTTTACAAGGCCAAAATCTCATTATTGAATGTTTCCCTTTATTGGTAGGCAACTGAGAAACAAAAAGAAACCTAGACTTTATATATTTCTTATATTTAGCTTACATCCTAAGCAGTTTACATTCAATAGTAATCAGATACTCAAGCTAGGTAGGTAGACAGATACTATTTCTACTTCTATTAATTATTTCTAGAGCAGTACCAGCTATATGCAGCGTTGTACAGATTCACAAAGGAGACAATCCCTGCTTGAGTGAGCTTACAATCTAAACAATCAAGACAGATAGAGTTTTACAGAGAAACAAACTTTGCATGAGGTATCTCTGTAGTTTTTACATTCTGTTAATCTTAAATTACCAATGACTTGCTACACATTTAGATATTCCCAGTCTAGTAAGCAGAGCATTTCTTTTTGCTATCTGATTATAAACATGTTATATAGGACAGCATTACTTTAAATACACCCAGTCACATATTCCTTCTGGCTCACAGGATACCAAAATGGCTTGATGATTTATTTATGTGGAGCCTGGCAGACTGCAAAACAGATTGCGACTAAACTTGCATTTTATGAACCTCTGTCTAGTGCATATATTTAAAAGAAAAATAAAATAAATAGGCATATATATTTAAAAAGATCTTTGCATACCTCAGCCCAAATCTAAGCAAATACAATGTACTGAAATTATATAGGACTGGGAAAATGAATTAAGAAACAGAGGGGCCTTTTGATAAAAGTGTGTTAAAATCTGGGTTTTAACACATTTTAATGTGGAACTTTCTTGTGCGTGAAGCCCAGAAATAATGCAACACTTATGGGAGTTTTAAAAATATCTTTTAATTCAGGTCTTGCCTAATGTTGTCATGAACATGAGCACCTTCAAAAAGTTAAAGCGGGAGCGTTTACCCCCAAATTCTGTATATGGTGCCTTAACGTGGGTTTGCAATTGGTGTGCACTGCCAATTTGCACATACAACTTAATTGATTAATTGGCCTAATTGCCAATAATTGGCAATTAACACATTGTAATTGATGCTAATTGGCAAAATGTACAACTGTAAATTGTATCCTGTTTGTCTATGCATTATGGGCTAGATTCACTAACCTGCATTTCGTTCACAATCCGTGGCCGATCCATGCAGGCCCAATAAATTCCCAAAAAAGAAACATTTAAATGAGGGTGATCGGAGGAACACTCCCCTCCTACCACACGGATCGCTAGTGTGCGATCCCGACACATGCGCAGACCATCTGTAGATGGTCTGCGCATGCGTCTAGCCTTGAGCTGCAACTTTTTTAAAACTTTTACTTTAGCCCAGCGAGCCCGTGGTTTTAACCCACTTTAAACCCGCGGGTTAAAACCACGGGCTCTCAGTCAGGAGAAGGACAGGAGAGATTTGGGGCAGCTGGCAGTACCTGGATCAATCCCACTTTGCTCCAGAGCTTGTTTTTTCTCATATCACAGAGCAGGAGATCGGGGCAGAAAAGCAGGGCAGAGAGCAGAGAGCAGGGAGGCAGACAGGAGAATCGAGACAGAGAGCAAGGTTTTAGAACAAGCGACTGGTCCTCACCAGTCGCTTGTTTTTTGATCGGCCAGCCAGTCAGAAAGTGTAGTGAATCGCATTCTTCCTGCTTTGCATGCTGATTCCCCTCATTTGCATCGGAGGATGATCAGGACACAGGTTAGTGAATCGGGTCAGAGGGAACTCGGATGGCAAAGGGCTCACAAACCGATCGGTACCCAATCGGTTTGCTTAGTGAATCTAGCCCTATGTACAGTATGTCAACCTGTAACCCATTCTGAGCCCTTTGGAGAGGATGGGATATAAAATGAACCAAATAAATAAGTAAGCATTACATGCACAATTTGAAAAGCATGATTCCAGAAAAAGTATGTGGCAATTGTAGAATTGAACTAACCACCTCTTTTACTAAGGCGCACTAATGCGTTTTAGCATGCGCTAAACGCTAAATGCGCCCATTATAGTCTATGAGCGTGTTAGCATTTAGCACATACTAAATTGATTAGCATGCGCTATATCAGTTAGTGCACACTAAATCGGCAATCGCATCTTAGTAAAAGGACCCATAAGTGTTATTCTACTCAGCACCAATTTTTTTGGTATTATATACAGAATCAGGCCCTTAGAACCTGATTCTATAAACGGCACCTAAGTGTGTCTACTTTATAGACGCCGTTCCCGCGGTTGTCAATCAACCACTAGGTGCCACTTATAGAATCATGCCTGGTGGTGCCTAAGTGGACTTAGGCATCGCTAGGTGCTGCAGAGGTAGGATCCAGTACATTAGGCCTAATTTATCAGTATCTAACTCAGATGCCTAGCAAAGCCTAATTCAACCATGCCTATTCTCTGCCCCTACCATGCCTACTTTTCAGATACGTGTTATTAGGAACCAGAGGGCACCTCAACTTAGGCATTGCTAGATGCCGTTCTGAGTACTGCGCAGAACTCTTAATTGGTTAATTTTTTAAAATGTATCAATTAACTTCAATAGCACAGTCAATTACCATGCCATTTAAGCTAATTGAAACAATTTGGGTTGCATGCAGATTGTAGTTAGGTGTCACTAGGCGTCCACAAGGTGCCTAGAGGTGCCTAACTAGGGCACCATTTATAGAATCTGGCCCTTACAGCCTCCTAGGAAGTGCTAGGTGCTTACACATTAACTCTGCATTATCCAGTTAGCACACGCTATTTATAACTACAGTGGAACCTTGGTTTACGAGCATAATTCGTTCCAGAAGCATGCTCGTAAACCAAATTACACGTATATCAAAGCGAGTTTCCCCATAGGAAGTAAGGGAAACTCGCTTGATACATTCCCCCCACCCCCCAAGGCCAGTGGCACTGCTCTACCCCCGAGAACCAGCATCGCTTCTCCCCACTCCCCGTGCTGGCGAACGCCCCCCTCCCTCGCGCGAACCGGCACTGCCCGCCTGCCCGAACAGCATTCAGCCTTACCCTATTTGGCACCAGCACGCAGCCCACAGGACGTGCCGGTGCCGGTATAAGAAGTTACTGCCTCTTGCCTGGGCCTTGAGCATCTGCGCATGCTCAAGGCCTTCTGGTTCTCGCTCTCTCCGAGATTCTAGATTTGGAGCACTTTTGGATTGAGAAACAAGTGGGGAAAATACTATTCTTGGACTATTCTTGGAATATAACCAGCATTATAGACTCTCTCTACTAGAAATTCTCTACCAAACTCTAACACCTGATTTGGAAGTTGAACATGCAGCACTGCCTTTTAAGCTAAGTACAACTTCTTTATATATAATAAGATCTTTTTCTATAGAAAATAAGTTGGGTGAGCATTAATGCTGTGTTTTGATGGTGTTTTAAACTGAGCACTCATAATATAATATTTTGAATGTTGATTAATGTAGGTTTTATGTTATTATTTTTTGTCATTTATTGAATTTGATTATTTATCATTTATATTTTTTTAATTTAATTAAGCTTTAACATTTATTATGTCCATTTAGTTAGTTTGATAACTTAGCTTTAATGCATAGCTGAACGGGGTTCCGACATAGCTCCACATTTCGATAGGGCTGTTTCAAGGAGTAACCCCTAAATAGAATAATAACAAATAATGTATCAGAGAAAGAACACTAAAAATAGCAATCTAGATTCATTATTACAAAAAGCAATTTATGTTGAAAAATATAGTACTATCTTCACATAATATCTTATAGTAAATCTTCTCACCGTATTATTAGACCCACTGCCAGCCTTGTACGATTCTTAACATGATGGTGGCATCTGTGCAGTCATTTAAATATTGGTATATCATGTGACCCTTCAGGCCCAATCAGGAAGAGCACCATGCTAGTCGTGGGAAGATTTAAACTAAGACCCTCTTTTACTGAGGTGCGCTAACCGATTAGCGCACGCAAATCGATTTAGCGCGTGCTAAATGCTAATGCATGCATGTTAGTCTATGGACACATTAGCGTTTAATGCATGCTAATTCAATTAGCGTGCGCTAATCGGTTAGCGCACTTTAGTAAAATAGGGGGTAAGTTAAAGACATCCATTCTACCTCAGCATTCAATCCATTAGGACTAATGGTATTTAGGTCAGAAATCCATGATAATTTAGAAAATTGTCAATGTTGCCACACCCCTCCCACACCCCACCACCACCACCCTGCTGTACTAACATCAATCACTCGCCATTTAAGATCTTCTGTAGTATGCCCTGCCTCAAGCCAGTGGGCTACCATAGGGGCCTGCAGATTTTTTGTTGTAATACAAGTTCTATGTTTCATAAGACATATTTTAATCTGACAACTACTCCTGCCAATATATGCTTTATTACAAGGACAGGTTATTATGTAAACTATATATGCACTATTGCAATCTGAATTACTTTTTGAATAAAATCTTTTCCCTGAATAGGGATCCACCCAGGAGGATCCTAGCATAGTGAATTTGCACCATTGACAGTTCCCACAAGAAATATGTCTACCCTCATAAGCGGTGCTATTAGTAGTTTTTACATTTCGTATAATTTCCCCTATATTTCTGAAGCATCTATAAGCAAAGAGGGGAGGATCTTGGAAACACGAATGGAGTTGAATAATATGCCAATGCTTTTTAATAATAGCATCAAATTCACCAGATAGAGTAGAAAAGGGAGTAACACACACCATTCTGTCAGTTGTTTCATTATTACGATATTGTAAAAGAAGATGTTTTTGGGCATAGCGTGCTCTCAGATATGCTTTTCTAATAGAACTCCTGGTGGTTTATGTCAGTTGGTCCCAGGAGACCACTACGGTGAGCTGCCATAAACAAATAATAACTTGAAAGATAATAGTTTGTGATAAAAATGGGGTTTAATGTTATAATTATTATTTTCTTCTTTTTTGAAGTTATTTAGCATGTTTAGTGCAATCCAGCACAAAAAAGTTAGGTTTCATTCCTCCTGAAGAAGCAAGGTGAAACAACCTGAGTCGAGAAATAGGAGTTTATATATACTTAAAACTGGTTATTTGATTTTGCACTATCTTAACACTGGATATTATTTTTATTTTTTGTTTTTTTGTTTTAGGACTACTCATTTGGAACGATTACTGGACCTTGATATGGGTTACCTTTAAGTGACCGCGTCAACATGCACAAAACTTTTTGACTTCAAACAACATTGGATTTATTTGAATGGTATCTGTGCATAGGACTTCAGACTTTATTTGAAGTTATTGTCTCCGTTCAAGTATTGATCCTGAACCAAGCTTCGTATTTCAGAGGATACGGTAAGTAAAAAACATTTTCATTATTTTTCTTTATTCAAGTATATCTTGGAATTAACACTGAGGAAACAAAGGGCTCCTTTTACTAAGCTGCATTAGGGCATTAACCCGCGGAACAGCGTGCGCTGAATTGCCACGCACGCTAGACCTTAATGCCAGAATTGAGCTGGCGTTAGTTCTAGCCACGTAGCACACGTTAATATCCTGCGTGCGCTAAAAACTCTAGCGCACCTTAGTAAAAGGAGCCCAAAGTGTCGCGGTGATGATTCCATTTACCATTGATCTAATTATTGACCTTTGAGTAGAACGTTTGCAAGTAGTTATCCACTAGTATTTAGACTTTTATAGTCATATTTATCTTTTAATATTTCTTTAATATCATATTTGAATATTATAGAGGCATTAGTCATCTCTCAATTGTCTGAAAAAAAATTAGGCAAATTCAAATTAAGGCAGTAGAGATGGTAGAGGCATGTATATTGGATCCTTAGTTGGGGATAACTTTTTCTTTGATTCTTATTATGTTTTATTTTGTATGATGAGCTTATATGTGCATTACTTTGGATTTTAAGAATGATTGTAGACTGCCTTGGACAGATATGGTATCTGAAGGAAAGGTATGTAAATCTAAATTTAAAAAGATTTAAATTTAATTAAATTTCTACAATGTCAGGAGACAAAGACATTCCAGTGGCTTTATATAGGTTGCCATATATTCTTTTTAGTGTTACTTTGAATGCTTTGTAAGAGAGACTGAATGTGTTGTTGCCACCCTCCAACAATAATGCAATTTAATTTTTGAACAGTGCTTTAGTAGTTAGCGGAACTGACTATGTACCATAAACCAGGACAAACCTTCCAGGAATTCCCACTGTGCACTGACCTTATTCTAAAATAAACTCAGCAATGAACTGAAGCATGCATACTTTCCTGCAAAGCAGAGGGAGATGGCGATACCGATGGAATCTTTCCCTGATGTGTACGATACACAGAGACCTGCCAGATGCTCCTTAGTAGGCCAATGTATTAATATTCTTCAAAATCAAAACTCAGCTGAAGAGCAAAAATACAGGGCTGTCAAGCTAGAGTGACCAAGCCATCAGCTCAGTCTGGTTGGAAGACAGAATTAGCGCCAGAGTTGTACTTCACAGCTGTCATTCTATGCAGCACTGAAGCCAGTCAGAAACCCAGCTAAGGGGCCAACTAGAGGGAGACATATGCTACTGGAAATCTCCAGATGTTAACTCTACTACCTTTTAAAATTCGTATAGCATTAATCATTTCAATGGAACTAATATTTATCCAATGCAGTATTCTGTGTTAACAGATATTAATCCCTAGATAGATAGACAGACACAAAATATGGATTACTTTTTAAAATCACAGTAAATATCATATCATTTCATTATATATTTCATAAAAGTCAACATGATGAGTCATTCTTATTCTCATGATTTGAGTCAGTAAATAGATCATTTTGGCTTTGGAAGAAGTTTATTTACTGTCAGGCATACAGTAAGTATAGTCTATGCAGTGCCTGTAAGGCTTAATTGTTTCTTTTTCATTTCATTTGGTGACTGTGAGACTGATACTAGGCTTAAGCAGCTAAAAATAGAGCCTAAGGGGATGCTTGCTGCAGAAGCCCTGCTGTGATCTCATTAATTTCATGCACCTGCTTTGGAAAGAGGTTTGGCAGCTCTTTGTGTATGTCAAGTAGTTTGAAGAGAAAAAGAACAATCTCCAACCTATTGTTTTTGTTACCCACTTGCTTTTAGAAGCAAATTACAATAATACAAATGGATATGGGTGTTATATTGTATTATTGCAATTTGTGTGGGGGGGAGGGGTAATTCTATAACAGTGAGCCTATATTAAGGTATCTATTCCGTAAAGGAAAGTACACATCTACTTTCCTTTATAAATTATTAGTGTAACTAAGGGCTCCTTTTACAAAGCTGTGTTAGGGCATTAATGCACGGAATAGCGCGCGCTACATTGCTGCGTGTGCTAGATGCTAATACCAGCATTGAGCTGGCATTAGTTCTAGCTGTGTAGCATGTGGTATAGCGTGTGGTAATATCCTAGTAAAAGGAGACCTAAGTATACTGTACAGTATACATGTGTATGCAATTAGGAGTAAGCACATGTGCTAACCATAGAGTTGGTGTTAATGTTCACACCTAAACCCCAGATGTATGCACTTAGGGGCTGATTCTGGAAGTGGCACTTGCTGTGGCAGGCACCTACAAAACGGGCGCCTCCTGCGTGTTAATCACCGACAAGCACCGCTTCCAGAATCATCACTACCAGAGACCCTAGGCACTGGAAATGTAGGCTATGGTTTCAAAAGTCTACATTAAGGCACCTAGGTGCATCAGAGAATCATGCATAGCGATGCCTAGTGACACCTAATTCTGGCGCCATACCTAACCGAGCCTAATTCCGTGTTAGGCATCACTAGGGGTTGCTATGCACCAGGGACGTAGGCACTGGTCAAGGAAGATGCCTAGTGCCACTTATTTGTTATATTAATTAATATATTTATTTATTTTAACAATTTATATACCTTGTACAACTATGCGGTTTACACATTAGTTACATACATATTATCCTGGTTGCCCTTTAGTCATCAAATATATGATACAGACGATGGACAAACATAAATTTCCCATCCCCCCAGGGAAAAAAATAATACAATATCAAATTGTTTTATAATTGGATTTTAATGGCATGTTCAATTATCATGCCACTTAAAGCTGATTAAAAATAATTAAGTTAGGCACTGGTAGGCATGCTTCAGATGCCTACTGCCACCTAACTTTAGGCGTCCTTTACAGAATGTCCTCTTTATGGCCAGATTCTATAAACAGCACCTAGCAAAGCATCACCTACCATATTTCAATCAAAGTTAGGCACCATTTGTAGAATCACACCCAGTGGTGCCTAAGTCAAATTAAGCACCGGTAGGCGTCATAATATTAGGTGCCAGTATACTAAGCCAGTGCCTAGCATTGGCACCTACCGGTGCCTAACTCAATCCATGTCCAAAGTCCGCCCCTAACCATGCCTACTTTCCATGTAGGTGCCTCGGCGTAGATGCCTACTACAAGGTGATAGGTGCCTCAAGAATTAAGCACCTACCAGCTAATTTTTAACTGTTTTTTAATCAGTTACACTGGACAACAAAAGTTTTGCTTCCTTAAAACAAACTGGTGATTATGATAAACCCTTTCAAAATATGCAAAAATATAATTTCCCACTGACTGTATCATGTAGGAATTTTGAGAAACATGATGGTATCTTTAATTGATTGAGATAGTTTGCCGTGGTTAAAAGTGTTTCCTGCTGATTTTCATTTCTACTCAGTGTCTGGTGCATCTCGTTGCAGTGACCAACAATAGTCAGCCAGCATTGATGGATTCCAGTTGTCATGATATCTTTTTTCCATTGTGGCAATGTCCTGTTGAAGCTTTTTGCCATGTTTATCGCTGACTGAACTAAGATTTGCAGGGAAGAAGTCCAAGTGTGAATGTAGAAAGTGCATCTTCAGTGACAGATGAGGTTCAACGTGGATAAGTGTAAAGTGATGCATGTAGGTAACAAAAATCTCATGCACGAATACAGGATGTCCGGGGCAGTACTTGGAGAGACCTCCCAGGAATGAGACTTGGGAGTTCTGATCGACAAGTCGATGAAGCCGTCCGTGCAATGTGCAGTGGCAGCGAAAAGGGTGAACAGAATGCTAGGAATGATAAAGAAGGGGATCACGAACAGATCGGAGAGAGTTATCATGCCGTTTTACCAGGCTATGGTGCGCTCTCACCTAGAATACTGCGTCCAGCACTGGTCGCCGAATATGAAGAAGGGCACGGTACTACTTGAAAGGGTCCAGAGAAGAGCGACTAAGATGGTTAAGGGACTGGAGGAGTTGCCGTACAATGAAAGGCTAGAGAAACTGGGCCTCTTCTCCTTTGAAAAGAGAAGACTGAGAGAGGACATGGTTGAAACATTCAAGGTACTGAAGGGAAAAGACTTGGTAGATAAGGACAGGTTGTTTACCCTCTCCAAGGTAGGAAGAACGAGAGGGCACTATCTAAAATTGAAAGGGGATATATTCTGTACGAACATAAGGAAGTTCTTTTTCATCCAGAGAGTGGTAGAAAACTGGAACGCTCTTCCAGAGTCTGTCATAGAGGAGAACACCCTCCAGGGATTCAAGACAAAGTTAGACAAGTTCATGCTGAATCAGAACGTAGGGCTAGTCTCAGTTAGGGCGCTGGTCTTTGACCAGAGGGCCGCCGCATGAGCGAACTACTGGGCATAATGGACCATCGGTCTGACCCAGCAGCGGCAATTCTTATGTTCTTATGACATGTTGCACTTCATGGTTTTGTATGCTGTAAGAAGTCTGTCAACTAGTTGAATATAGTTTGGTGCTCTGTAACTACCAAGAAAATTCTCAATGACTTCCTTGAATGCTTTCCAGGTGATTTTCTCTGGCCCGACTAACAGATCTTCAAATCTCTTGTCGTTGATGACCTGTCTGATCTGTGTACCGACAAAAATGCCTTCCTTAATCTTGGTGTCAGTTATTAATTATTAATTGCATTAGCCTGAAAGTATAACAAGAAATTGTAAAAATATACTTTTTTGTTAAAACGATACGTGATACATAATTTTAAATGTGATTTTTGTGATCAGCAGCCAAAAGTTTTTAAGATACCCCGAAAGTGTTGAAGAAGCAAAAACTTTGTTGTCCAGTGTTATTAATGGCACTTTCAAGTAACAGCGCAACTTATACAAATTTTTTAAAATTAAGTTAGGCGCCTAGCTTGATAGGTGCCTCAATTTGGGTGCCTACCAGTAGGTGCCTTTTATGGAATCAGGGCCCTAGGGCCTGATTCTATATAGGTGCAGCAATGAGATTTTTCTTGGTTGGAACATGGGTGCATATAATTGTTGCACATGATCTCCTGAGGAAGCCAAGGGCGAAACGGGCCCCGTTGGGATCGTGATTGAGCTGAAACCTCATTGTTATCTGACGTTAAGTTCCACATTTACAGCATTTATGAAATATTTATGATATTTATAATTTTAATATGAAAAGGAAGTTCACATTGGGTTGGAGGTGGTGATCGACAAGTGATTATAAAGACACCTGCCGAGTAGATCAGCTTTTCGCTGCTCTATAAAGAGCTGGGTCAAGAATATCTGAGGTTTCACCACTGTTCAATTGATTAATGTGCAAATGAAAAACGATGAGAAGGTTCAGTTTTACCTCCTTTTTTTAATGAACAAGAGGATGCGATTTTGGATTAATAACAATTCCACTCCACATTTTTGCAGTTTGTCACTTTTTATGTTTATCAATAAAAAGTGACAAACTGCAAAACACATCCACAGCTCAGCAGAGCAGAGGGGCACTCTAGAGTCTAGAGGGCACTGCAGAAAACATGATATTAAAAAGTCCCAGATACATATCACCATAACCTTCTTATATTGTATGGTGAGCCCTCAAGAACCCACCCAAAACTTACTGTACTCACCTGTACAACAAAACAAAAGTCCTTATGCCAATGGGTGTCATCTTTATGTAGGTACAGTAGGTTTTGGGTGGGTTTTGGAGGGATCACCATAAAATATAAGTAAATTATGGTGATTTGTGTGCCTATGAGTTTTTAATATGATGTTCACTGTAGTACCTCCTAGAGTACTCCTCTGCCTAGATGTGTCTTTGTGGCCAGCTAAAGCTGTCATATAGGCTGGAATGTACTGTAAGGCCCAATAGGTACATGCCTTGGGTCTGAAAACATCAGGAGGTCCCACCGGCGTTAGGGGGGCAAACAGGGCAGCTACCCTGAGCCCCGCTGTCCAGGCATCTCTACCCCTTCCAGGGCTGGCATTAGGGGCCCCACAGTTACAGGGGGCCCCCCAACTGCATGTTGAGGTGATGTACACTTCCCTCTCTTCGACTCCCTCACTGTTCTCTCTCCCGCCACCTGTAAGCGAATTGAATCCATGCCACGGGGCTCTAACACTGTGTGAGCTGGCTTCACTTCTCTTCCCTCCACCTCATGATGCAACTTCCTGTTTCGGAGGAGAAGGGAAGTTGGCACGCACAGTGTTAGAGCCCCATGGCATGGATTCAATTCGCTTACAGGCTGCGGCAGCAGCAGGAGAGAGGGCAGCGAGGGAGTTGAAGGGTGCGAAACTTACATCACCTCACCACGCAGTCGGGGGCCCAGGAGGAAGAAAAGAATTTGTGAGGGGAAGAGAGATGGGACCAAAGGGGCTCCTTAACATGGGAAGCTTGCCGAACGCTCCTCGAGATCCGGGGCTGGCAGGCAGCCCATTTGCTCCCATAGTGACAGCTTCCAGTAGTGGCAACATTCACAATTCACTGCTCTGCTGGTATTGGGTCTTCATCTCTGCCGGGTCCTGCCTTTGTGGAAACAGGAAGCAAGTGGGACCCAACAATGATGAAGGCCCGAAGCCAGCAAGAGCAGGAAGTTGTGAAGGCTGCGCTGCCGACAGATGTGTGAGACCTATTGGCTCTTTCTCTTTTTCTCTTATCAACCTGTATTTTATTTTTTTATATACTGTTAACAAAAAACTAGTCTAAAAGACATTTGGAGCATTGAGATAAAGCAGCAGATTTCTGCTACTCAATGGCCACGGATTTGGTCTTG
Organism: Geotrypetes seraphini; assembly: GCF_902459505.1. NCBI lineage: Eukaryota > Metazoa > Chordata > Amphibia > Gymnophiona > Dermophiidae > Geotrypetes > Geotrypetes seraphini. The sequence continues at coordinate 195,199,232 of NC_047088.1, read as the reverse complement.
GAGTTTGAGATGTACTGTGTCAGCATCTATGAGACAAACCTGGATTTGTGTTTTTTTTGTTACACAGATCTTTTTGGACCCCAGTTCGTTTGCAGAAGTTAGATAGTTCTAAATTTAATAGATGCTGGCACTGTCATCTTGAAATAGGGACACTGGATCATCTGTTCTATTGTCCTTTGATGCTCAATTTTTAGAAGTTGATATGGGAGGCATATCAATAACATACTGGAATCATCGATTCCAGTAACCTATGATGTAGTCATCTGTGGGGCACTATTGCATATTAAACCCCCTTTGGACTGGTATAAATGCCGGCTTTTCATTATAATGACCGGGTTTGCCAATTTCACAATTGGAAAAATTGGGATCGGCTTAGTTTTACCTTTTGGTGTGCGAATTTATGTTTGTGTTATAAGTATGAGAAAATGAATGCTAACATGTTAGGGCATAATAATTTATTCAGATTAGTTTGGGGTCTATTAATGACTTTTGTTACTTCGGTATAGTTGTCTTTTACCTTTAATTTCCTTTAGATTTATACACACATTCAGGGAAGAGTGGGAGGGTGGTAGGAGGGGGGGTTATCTCCTTTGTTTTATTCCTTGATTGAATGTGCTGGAAGGGAGGGGGTAATTCATTTTGTATTGTTATTGATGGATTCTAAGAGCTGATTCTGATTATAATTTTATGCACTTTGTATTAGCCTTGAAAATTTAATAAAGATTAAAAAAAAAAAATACTGTTAACTGAGGTGAGCTCCTTGTTTGGTAATGACCCGGTATACAAAGTTAAATTTTTAGTTTAGTTTAGGTTAGAAATGCTGTTGCACCCAACTGGGGAGAGAGAGGGAAGGAGGGATAAGGAAGACCAGGGAAGGGAAAGGAGGGAAAAGAGAGATGCCAAGACCATGGGAGGGAGAAAGGGAAAGGAAAAAAGGAAGGAAAGGAGATACCAGACCATGGAAAGGGAGGGGGAGATGCCAGACCAGGGGAAAGGAAGAAGGGAAGGAGAGAAAGCAAGGAGAGGAGAAGCCAGATAATGGAGGGAGAGATGAAATAGGAGAGCAGACTTGTATGCCTAGGGGCCATCAACAAATTAATCCTGCGCTGGGTGGGAGGGGGGGGGTCCATATCTTTGGGTGGTGGGAGAAGTTCAGTGACCACTGGGGGGTAAGGGGGTCATTCCTTAATTTCTCAAGTGGTCATCTGGTCAGTTCAGGCACCATTTTGGCCCTTATTCATTTTAAAAACAGGTCTAGCCCCAAACGTCTAAATGGTGCCCTGGACAATCTGTTAAATGTTTGATTATCACTGCAAAATGTCCAAGTCCTAAGCCCGCCCAAAACACCACTTCAACACTTGGAATTTAGATGAACAGGGGACAAACAGCCTGGAAAAACATCTAAAATATGGAGGTTTTTCAAATAACACACAGTAGATTGCTTTTCTGTAAAACAGCTTATCCTACATATACTGTATATACATACACACACACACACACATATACACCTTACCCAATGTATCTATATACCTAATTACAGTATATGCATTATAGTAACATAGTAGATGACGGCAGATAAAGACCCGAATGGTCCATCCAGTCTGCCCAACCTGATTCAATTTAAATTATTATTTTTTTTTTTTTTTCTTCTTAGCTATTTCTGGGCGAGAATCCAAAGCTTTACCCGGTACTGTGCTTGGGTTCCAACTGCCGAAATCTCTGTTAAGACTTACTCCAGCCCATCTACACTCTCCCAGCCATTGAAGTCCTCCCCTGCCCATCCTCCTCCAAACGGCCATGCACAGACACAGACCGTACAAGTCTGCCCAGTAACTGGCCTAGTTCAATCTTTAATATTATTTTCTGATTCTAAATCTTCTGTGTTCATCCCACGCTTCTTTGAACTCAGTCACAGTTTTACTCTCCACCACCTCTCTCGGGAGCGCATTCCAGGCATCCACCACCCTCTCCGTAAAGTAGAATTTCCTAACATTGCCCCTGAATCTACCACCCCTCAACCTCAAATTATGTCCTCTGGTTTTACCATTTTCCTTTCTCTGGAAAAGATTTTGTTCTACGTTAATACCCTTTAAGTATTTGAACGTCTGAATCATATCTCCCCTGTCTCTCCTTTCCTCTAGGGTATACATATTCAGGGCTTCCAGTCTCTCCTCATACGTCTTCTGGCGCAAGCCTCCTATCATTTTCGTCGCCCTCCTCTGGACCGCCTCAAGTCTTCTTACGTCTTTCGCCAGATACGGTCTCCAAAACTGAACACAATACTCCAAGTGGGGCCTCACCAATGACCTGTACAGGGGCATCAACACCTTCTTCCTTCTACTGACTACGCCTCTCTTTATACAGCCCAGAATCCTTCTGGCAGCAGCCACTGCCTTGTCACACTGTTTTTTCGCCTTTAGATCTTCGGACACTATCACCCCAAGGTCCCTCTCCCCGTCCGTGCATATCAGCTTCTCTCCTCCCAGCATATACGGTTCCTTCCTATTATTAATCCCCAAATGCATTACTCTGCATTTCTTTGCATTGAATTTTAGTTGCCAGGCATTAGACCATTCCTCTAACTTTTGCAGATCCATTTTCATATTTTCCACTCCCTCTTCGGTGTCTACTCTGTTACAAATCTTGGTATCATCTGCAAAAAGGCACACTTTTCCTTCTAACCCTTCAGCAATGTCACTTACATACATATTGAACAGGATTGGCCCCAGCACCGAACCCTGAGGGACTCCACTAGTCACCTTTCCTTCCTTCGAGCGACTTCCATTAACCACCACCCTCTGGCGTCTGTCCGACAGCCAGTTTCTGACCCAGTTCACCACTTTGGGTCCTAACTTCAGCCCTTCAAGTTTGTTCAACAGCCTCTTATGAGGAACTGTATCAAAGGCTTTGCTGAAATCCAAGTAAATTACATCTAGCATATGTCCTCGATCCAGCTCTCTGGTCACCCAATCAAAAAATTCAATCAGGTTCGTTTGGCACGATTTACCTTTTGTAAAGCCATGTTGCCTCGGATCCTGTAACCCATTAGATTCAAGGAAATACACTATCCTTTCTTTCAGCAACACTTCCATTATTTTTCCAACAACTGAAGTCCGGCCTGTAGTTTCCTGCTTCATCCCTGTGACCACTTTTATGAATAGGGACCACATCCGCTCTCCTCCAATCCCCAGGAATCACTCCCGTCTCCAGAGATTTGTTGAACAAGTCTTTAATAGGACTCGCCAGAACCTCTCTGAGCTCCCTTAGTATCCTGGGATGGATCCCGTCTGGTCCCATCGCTTTGTCCACCTTCAGTTTTTCAAGTTGCTCATAAACACCCTCCTCCGTGAACGGCGCAGAATCTACTCCATTTTCTTGTGTAACTTTGCCAGACAATCTCGGTCCTTCTTCAGGATTTTCTTCTGTGAACACAGAACAGAAGTATTTGTTTAGCACATTTGCTTTCTCCTCATCACTCTCCACATATTTGTTCCCAGCATCTTTCAGCCTAGCAATTCCATTTTTTATCTTCCTCCTTTCACTAATATATCTGAAAAAATTTTTATCTCCCTGTTTTACATTTTTAGCCATTTGTTCTTCCGCCTGTGCCTTCGCCAAACGTATCTCTCTCTTGGCTTCTTTCAGTTTCACCCTGTAGTCCTTTCTGCTCTCCTCTTCTTGGGTTTTTTTATATTTCATGAACGCCAACTCTTTCGCCTTTATTTTCTCAGCCACTAGGTTGGAGAACCATATCGGCTTCCATTTTCTCTTGTTTTTATTGATTTTCTTCACATAAAGGTCCGTAGCCATTTTTATCGCTCCTTTCAGCTTAGACCACTGTCTTTCCACTTCTCTTATGTCCTCCCATCCTAACAGCTCTTTCTTCAGGTACTTTCCCATTGCATTAAAGTCCGTACGTTTGAAATCTAGGACTTTAAGTATCGTGCGGCCGCTCTCCACTTTAGCCGTTATATCAAACCATGTTACCATGTAACTCCTTTCTTACATATACATTACCTAGTATACCTAATTATTTGTGCTGGTAGAGACTAAAACATGGTATACTATAAAATCAATTGATTTTCTAAAACTGTAATAAGAAAGAAAAATTTGTATTAGTAGAACTCTAGAAAGAAAAAAACACAGGCACTTATCAATGCATTATATGTTTGTATCAACTGTGATGTATCAACACAATATTCCATAAAGAGTGGCTTATGTTCAGCATTTCAAGCCATTTTCTGATCTAGACAGATTGACTTCAAATCTTAAACCTTCTGTGCCTTTCATGCCCCACCTGCTTACGGTGTGTTCTTAAACATGGATTTTTAAAATATACACTGTACACGTTGCTCTGATTGCAGAAGAGAAAGTTACCCAATATGCCGTGCGATGTTCTTCTTTCTGCTACTTGTTTCCTGTAAACCCTGGCTCCATTCTACAGCTGTGCTTACTGAAGTGAGACTTCAATTTGCTGCACCGTGCCGAAGTATTAATAGACAATTATTTATTGCAAATCTGACCCATTTATACTGTTTACTGGCTGACAAGATGTGAAATTTTGATCCAAATGTTAATGTGTTCATGACATTGCATAATTCTGCTCCACGCCAACGTCTTCCTCCTTTTAAATGAATCAAACTTGCAGTATGAGGAAATGGCATTTTTAATGGATGAATGATTCACAGCCCCAGACTTTATAACCCTGTTTATTTATGCAGCTAATGCAGAGTCAACTAATTGCAATAACACAAAAAAATTAAAAAGTGCAACTTTTTTCTTGTAATGAGAAATCTAGTGAGAAATTTAAAATACCCCACAAAATATTTGTACAGATTGAGACCACGAAAGACGATATAGAATAATACCCTTGTTATCTGCAGGTAACTTTCATTAATATTTACTGAGGGCTCCTTTTACTAAACCATGGAAGAGCTTCTTACCACGGGCAAGTGAGGTAAATACTTCGACACTCATTCAATTCCTCGGAGTGTCGAAGCATTTACCTCACAGGCCCGCGGTAAGAAGCGCTTCTGCAGTTTAGTAAAATGCAGCGTGAATTAGTAACATTACAACAAAGTAGAAGTAATAAACAATGAGCAATAGTCCTTACTCTAGTCAAAGGATTTCCTGCAAAGGCAACCAAAACAAGAAAGATAAAAGACTGATCTCAAAATATATTCATAATCAGGAAATTCTTTAAGTGCACAATCATAAATGACCAGCTCCTTTTAAACATTATACAAATCAGGTATAACAATGAAACATAGAATAAGATTGCAGACAAGGACCATACGGCATATCTAGCCTGCCTAATTTGCTTCCTAGTAAATTGAAGAAGTAGCTTAATTAGAATCAGAAAAGCTAGGGTTCAAATTCCAATATCACTTTTAGTATTCTTGGGTTAGTCACTTAACTCTCCATTGCTTCAAGTATATACGAGGGTGGTTTGAAAAGTCTAATAAAAAAAAAAACAAGTTATATAATGTTGTCTCCATTGAGGGCTATACACTTAGGCCTGGATTTACTATATGGTGCCAATATCAGTGGCCACCTAAAAAGCAGCTGCCAATCATGTGTCAATTATGCAACAGCACCATATAGAAAATCATGCCTCCAAGAAAAATAGATGATGGAAATGTAGGCCAGGGTTTTCCAGGCCTACATTTCCGGCACCTATCTTTGTTGTGAATTGCGCCTACATAGGTGCTTTATGGTGCTTAATGCCACTTCTGGCACTATCTATTATATAGACTCAAAAGTTTTAAACCTCTTTGAACATCAAAAGATAAACTAGTTAGTTGAAAGAGGTCTTCAAATATAAATTTTCTATAACAATTTTTTATTTTTTATTTTATTTTCAGAACTATAGACCTCGGAAAACCGTACTGTATGTATAGTGTCTTCAAAAAACATACAGATTTGTTACGGTAACCATGGTCGTCATAGGCCTCTAAAGTATTTTTATAAATATTTGTTTAGTACATTTTATTGACTTAAGAAGTACTTATCTTATATCTATGTGGGCGGGGGTAGGCACTCCGACATAGACTATGTTTCGCCCCAAATGGGCTGTATCAAGGAATCCCCCTGCAAATAACAAAACTGTATTATAACTTATCTTATTTAGAATATTTCTAAAAGATTTGTATCAATAAATATAGCAAACACTCCAACATACCTTATATCAAGCGACTCATGCTTCCCGCTATAGATTTTTAATCAGGAAACATGGCCGCGGCGTTCTAGGCTATAAATAGTCACAGCGTTCAATTAAAAACGGAGTGACGTGTACTCTGGCGTGAGACACACCTCCTGCCTGATTGGACAACTAAAACTACTCTAGATTAAAGAAAACCATTCGAGTTCAGCATTTAAACCTGAAGGTATAACAGTATTCAGTGTGTATATCCATTTCTGTTCTTTAAAGTTTAATTTTTCTTTAATGTTGCCACCCTCCCACCCACATCTAGCCTGATCTATAACCCGCCATTTCAGATCCGAAATCTTATGTTTCTTATCCTTCCAATGTTGGACAAGCGGTGCTTCTAAGTTCTCTGTATTGATCCTAGATTTATGTTCGTTTAAACGGATGTTAATTTTCCTACTCGTCCTGCCTATATAGAGTAATCGGCAAGGGCATTCAATCATATAAATGACCGAAGAGCTCTGACAAGATGTATTCGACTTAGCTCGATAGGTCTTGTTAGTTTGAGGATCAGTCCACCTAGGACCTTGTAGCGTTAAATCGCACCATTGACATTGGGTACAAGCTTGATGATTAAATATAAGTCCCTCATCATATCTTTTAATTTCATATCTGTGTGTAGATAGAAGTTCTCCTATTGTTCTCCCTCTTTTATAGGAGGCAATCGGGTAATTCTGAAATTGGGAGCTCAACTGGAGAATCCGCCAGTGGTTCTTAATCACAGCAAAAAAAGCAGTACTAAGAGGTGTAAAAGGTAGTACTGCTATTAGGCGATCGTCTTCCACATCTTCAACTTTCTCTCTAAGGAGAAGAGATCTTTGAGCATATTTTGCTCTAAGATATGCTCGTCTAACAGATTTTTTAGAATAGCCCCTTTCAAAAAAACGATCGCTAAGTATCTTTGCTTGTCTTTCAAATTCTTCTTCAGAAGAACATAATTTCCTAATACGTAGGAATTGGCCCACAGGGATATTAAATTTCAGAAAAAAAGGATGAAAACTGGAGAAGTGAAGGAAATGATTTCTATCTACTTCTTTCCGAAATAATGTTGTTTCAATTTGGTGGTATCTATCTTTCATTAATAAAATATCCAGAAATGAAATATGATCACAATGGTAGGTCATAGTAAAATTCAGGCAGGGGTTGAGAGAGTTAAGCCACAATAAAAAGCTCTCCAGTTCGGGTTCAGATCCATCCCAAAAAATTAGAATATCATCCAGATATCTTTTCCAAAGGATGACATGCTTAAAGTTAGGAGCAGGAAAAACTTGATGTTGTTCAAAAGAAGCAACATACAGGCTCGCCACTGATGGGGCAAGAGTAGCACCCATTGCTACTCCCTGAATTTGTTTGTAGAAGTCCCCATCAAACCAAAAAAAAATTATTAGTTATCACTAACTTGGCTAGTTCTAGAAGCCACTCACAGTTAAATCTGCCTAAATCTTTCGACATCAGTACTTCTTTAATCACTTCTAAGGCAGCTTCTTGAGGTATTTTTGTATAGAGAGATGTTATATCTAGAGTGACAAAAAAAGTAATAAGAACATAAGAACATAAGCAATGCCTCTGCTGGGTCAGACCTGAGGTCCATCATGCCCAGCAGTCCGCTCACGCGGCAGCCCAACAGGTCCAGGACCTGTGCAGTAATCCTCTATTTATACCCCTCTATCCCCTTTTCCAGCAGGAAATTGTCCAATCCTTTCTTAAACCCCTGTACTGTACTCTGCCCTATTACTCCCTCTGGAAGCGCATTCCAGGTGTCCACCACTCGTTGGGTAAAGAAGAACTTCCTAGCATTCGTTTTAAATCTGTCCCCTTTCAACTTTTCCAAGTGTCCTCTTGTTCTTTTATTTTTCGAAAGTTTGAAGAATCTGTCCTTCTCTACTCTCTCTATGCCCTTCATGATCTTATAAGTCTCTATCATATCCCCTCTAAGTCTCCTCTTCTCCAGGGAAAAGAGACCCAGTTTCTCCAATCTCTCAGCGTATGAGAGGTTTTCCATCCCTTTTATCAAGCGTGTCGCTCTCCTCTGAACCCTCTCGAGTAACGCCATATCCTTCCTAAGGTACGGAGACCAATATTGGACGCAGTATTCCAGATGTGGGCGCACCATCGCCCGATACAATGGCAGGATAACTTCTTTTGTCCTTGTTGTAATACCCTTCTTGATTATGCCTAGCATTCTATTTGCTTTCTTAGCGGCTGTTGCGCACTGTGCCGTCGGCTTCATTGTCATGTCCACCATTACCCCCAAGTCCCTTTCTTGGTTGCTCTCATTCAATAATATCCCTCCCATCGTATAGTTGTACCTCGGGTTTCTGTTTCCAACATGCAATACTTTACATTTCTCAACGTTGAACTTCATCTGCCATCTCGCCGCCCATTCCCCCAATTTGTTCAAGTCCCTTTGCAATTCTTCGCATTCCTCTTTAGTCCCAGCTCCACTAAATAGTTTTGTATCGTCCGCAAATTTTATTATCTCACACTTCGTGCCTGTTTCTAGATCATTTATGAATATATTAAATAGCAGCGGCCCGAGCACTGAGCCCTGCGGAACACCACTCGTGACCCCCATCCAGTCCGAGTAGTGGCCCTTCACCCCTACCCTCTGTTTCCTACCCGCCAACCAGTTTCTGATCCATCTATGTACGTCTCCGTCCACTCCATGGTTCTTCAGTTTCCGGAGTAGACGTTCGTGAGGCACCTTGTCAAAGGCTTTTTGGAAATCAAGGTATATGATGTCTATGGGGTCTCCTCTGTCCATCCGTTTGTTAATTCCTTCGAAGAAGTGCAATAAGTTCGTTAGGCACGATCTCCCCCTGCAGAAACCATGTTGGGTTGTTTTCAAAAGTTCGTTTCTTTCCAGATGTTCATCGATGTGTTCTTTAATCAGTGCTTCCGTCAGTTTCCCCGGAACCGAAGTCAAACTCACTGGTCTGTAGTTTCCCGGGTCACCTCTTGATCCCTTTTTAAAGATGGGCGTGACATTGGCTATCTTCCAATCCTCCGGGATCATGCCTGTTTTCAAGGATAGGTTGCAAATTTGCTGCAGTAGTTCCGCTATCTCCTCCTTTAATTCCTTCAGAACCCTGGGATGGATTCCGTCCGGACCCGGGGATTTGTCAGTTTTAAGTTTTTCTATCTGCCTGTGTACATCATCAAGGCTCACTTCCATGGATGTTAATTTTTCTGCTTGATTTCCATTGAATATTTGTTCAGGTTCCGGTATGTTGGTTGTGTCTTCGTTTGTAAATACAGACGAGAAGAACATGTTGAGTCTTTCTGCGACTTCTTTCTCCTCCTTCACCGCTCCCTTCCTGTCTCCTTCGTCCAGCGGTCCTACCTCCTCCCTAGCTGGCTGTTTCCCTTTAACATATCTGAAGAACGGTTTGAAATTTCGTGCCTCCCTGGCTAGCCTCTCTTCATACTCTCTTTTGGCTTTTCGAACCACACGGTGACATTCTTTTTGATACTTCCTGTGCTCCTTCTGGTTCCCTTCAGTTTTGTCCTTTTTCCATTCCCTGAATGAATTTTTCTTATTGCCTATCGCTTCCTTCACTATTTTAGTCATCCATACTGGGTCTTTTGTTCGACCCTTTTTGCACCCCTTTCTGAATCTGGGGATGTGCAGATTTTGTGCCTCGCTCACTGTGTCTTTGAAAAAAGACCAGGCATGTTCTACTGTTTGCCATTTTTTGGAAGTGTTCCTAAGTTTCTTCCTTACCATTTCCCTCATTGCTTCATAGTTTCCTTTCCTGAAGTTGAAAGATGTCACTATGGTTCTCTTTCCGTTCGGTATGCCTACTTCAACCTTGAACTTGATCATATTATGATCACTGTTTCCCAACGGTCCCACTACTTCCACTTCCTTTGCAGGTCCCCTTAGTCCATTTAGGATTAAATCCAGAGTGGCATTTCCTCTCGTCGGTTCTCTAACAAGCTGCTCCATGAAGCAATCTTGTATAGCCTCCAGGAATTCTGTCTCCCTAGCGCATCTTGAGCTTCCAAGACTCCAGTCTATCCCAGGATAGTTGAAGTCTCCCATAACAACTGTGTAACCACTTTTGCATTCTCGCTTCATCTCGGCATCCATTTCTTTATCGCTATCTCCGGTTTGCCCGGGTGGACGATAGTATAGGCCCATCTTTATTTCATGCCCTTTCCTACCCGGTATTTTAACCCATAGCGATTCCAGTTTGTTGATCATCTCCGCTGTGTCCATTCTTGTCGATTGTATGCTTTCTTTTACGTATAGGGCTATTCCTCCTCCTTTCTGACCTGACCTATCCCGGCGATAGAGCTTGTACCCCGGCAGTGCTGTATCCCATTTGTTTTCCTCATTCCACCACGTTTCAGAGATTCCAATGATGTCTATGTCCTCTGCATTGGCCATGGCTTCTAGCTCCCCCATTTTGTTTCTTAAACTCCTTGCATTAGTATATATGCAGTTTAGATCCTGGCATTTTGTCGTCTTCATTTCTTTTCCCTGTGCTTCAGTCTTTGGTGTCTTCTCTTTTGCTACAATCTTTCTAACCTCCTCTTCTGGGTTAGTTGACTCCTGTAATTTGTCTCTTGTTTCTTCCCTGCCTTTTTTCCCCTTAGTATCTTCACGGGATACCTTCTTCCGAATCATCGACGCTAGGTCGACTGTCGGCTTTCCCCTTTCTCTTAGTTTAAAGCCTGTTCTATTCCTCTCTTGACGTTGTTTGCTAGAAGTCTTGTTCCCGCCACGCTCAGGTGCAGTCCATCTCTCCTGTAGAGCTTGCTCTTGCCCCAGAACGTTGTCCAGTTCCTCACGAAGTGGAACCCTTCTTCCTCACACCATCTCCTCATCCATGCATTTATTGATTGTAGTTCTTCCTGCCTTTTCACATCTGCCCTCGGTACCGGTAGGATCTCTGAGAATGCTATCTTCTGGGTCCTCATCTTCAGTTTCCTTCCTAGAATCTTGAACTGTTCTATCAGCGTGCCTCTTCTGTAGTCTCTCCTGCTGACATCATTCGTCCCGATGTGGATCATTACTGCGGTCTCTTCCGTCTCTGCTCCTTCCAAGACCTTCTCAATTTTGTCCACGATGTCCTTGGTTCTCGCTCCTGGGAGGCAGGTCACCAGTCGATCCTCTCTTCCTCCTGCTATGTGGCTGTCTACATGCCTCAATATCGAGTCTCCCACCAGGATCGCTGACTTTCCCTTCTTCAATTTTCTTATCGGTCTCAGGTCAATGTCCTCGGTGTGCTTAGCTCTCTCTTCTTCTGGGCATCGACTAGCCAATTCTTCCCCCTCGTGTGGTATTCTTCTGTGGGTGTCTTCTTTGAGGTCATCTGCTTCTTGCTCCCCCTTCCAAATTGGTGTTGCATCATCTCTCATCTGGAGTTCGTTCTCTTCCACCCTCCTCCTGTATGCTTCCTCAATGAATTCCTCGAGTTCCCTGACTTCCTTCTCGATGTGTTTCTCACTCCTGAAGTCTTCAAATGCCCTGGTAGGGTCCTCCGTGGTGTAAAGTCCTTCTAGCTCCTGTATCTTGTCCTCAAGTCGCTTGACTTCTTTCTTCAAGCTTTTCAGCTCCTGACACCGACTGCATACGTATGACTGTCTCCCCGAGGGGAGGTAGTCATACATATGACAGTCCGCGCAGAACACTGGAAAGCTCATCTTCTGGTTACCTTCTGCTTCCATCGGGGTTACTACTTTAAGAAAACAGATAAGTTTACGTGTTCCTTCGGTGCCTGCTTCCTTCTGCACCTGCTTCTTTTATTTTCCTCAATAATGCGTAGCAAGTGGGCAGAATCTTTTAAGTAAGAGGGAATTTTAGGGACTTCAGATCTTAAAAAATAGTCTACAAATTTAGACAAAGGTTCAAGGATTGATCGTCGAGTAGACACAATGGGTCGCCCCGGGGGGTCTTGTAGCCTTTTATGTATTTTAGGCAACATATAAATTTTTGGAGTAGAAGGACCTACTTCTAACAAAAATCCTGCTTCTTTCTTAGTTAGAAACTTTCTTTTTATGCCTTCTTCTATAAGTTTTTCTATTTCCAGTGTAAGTTCCATTGTTGGGTCTTTATTCAGCTTCACATAAGCCGCAGCATCCGACAGCTGCCGGTAAACCTCTATTTGATATGTTCCTCGGTCTTGGACAGTTATGGCGCCCCCTTTGTCCGCTCTCATAATCACTACATCAGTGTTTTCCTGTAATTCTCTAAGGGCCAACCCTAAAGTTTTAGTAAGATTGAAATTTTTATTTTGCCCATAGTATTGGTATTCCAGCTTAGCTAAATCATCTAAGACCAAATCTTTAAAGGTTGAGAGAAAAGGCTTCAAGAAACTCGGTGGACACCATTTAGTAAATGGTGTCCACCGAGTTTCTTGAAGCCTTTTCTCTCAACCTTTAAAGATTTGGTCTTAGATGATTTAGCTAAGCTGGAATACCAATACTAATACTATGGGCAAAATAAAAATTTCAATCTTACTAAAACTTTAGGGTTGGCCCTTAGAGAATTACAGGAAAACACTGATGTAGTGATTATGAGAGCGGACAAAGGGGGCGCCATAACTGTCCAAGACCGAGGAACATATCAAATAGAGGTTTACCGGCAGCTGTCGGATGCTGCGGCTTATGTGAAGCTGAATAAAGACCCAACAATGGAACTTACACTGGAAATAGAAAAACTTATAGAAGAAGGCATAAAAAGAAAGTTTCTAACTAAGAAAGAAGCAGGATTTTTGTTAGAAGTAGGTCCTTCTACTCCAAAAATTTATATGTTGCCTAAAATACATAAAAGGCTACAAGACCCCCCGGGGCGACCCATTGTGTCTACTCGACGATCAATCCTTGAACCTTTGTCTAAATTTGTAGACTATTTTTTAAGATCTGAAGTCCCTAAAATTCCCTCTTACTTAAAAGATTCTGCCCACTTGCTACGCATTATTGAGGAAAATAAAAAAGTGGATAATATTACTTTTTTTGTCACTCTAGATATAACATCTCTCTATACAAAATACCTCAAGAAGCTGCCTTAGAAGTGATTAAAGAAGTACTGATGTCAAAAGATTTAGGCAGATTTAACTGTGAGTGGCTTCTAGAACTAGCCAAGTTAGTGATAACTAATAATTTTTTTTGGTTTGATGGGGACTTCTACAAACAAATTCAGGGAGTAGCAATGGGTGCTACTCTTGCCCCATCAGTGGCGAGCCTGTATGTTGCTTCTTTTGAACAACATCAAGTTTTTCCTGCTCCTAACTTTAAGCATGTCATCCTTTGGAAAAGATATCTGGATGATATTCTAATTTTTTGGGATGGATCTGAACCCGAACTGGAGAGCTTTTTATTGTGGCTTAACTCTCTCAACCCCTGCCTGAATTTTACTATGACCTACCATTGTGATCATATTTCATTTCTGGATATTTTATTAATGAAAGATAGATACCACCAAATTGAAACAACATTATTTCGGAAAGAAGTAGATAGAAATCATTTCCTTCACTTCTCCAGTTTTCATCCTTTTTTTCTGAAATTTAATATCCCTGTGGGCCAATTCCTACGTATTAGGAAATTATGTTCTTCTGAAGAAGAATTTGAAAGACAAGCAAAGATACTTAGCGATCGTTTTTTTGAAAGGGGCTATTCTAAAAAATCTGTTAGACGAGCATATCTTAGAGCAAAATATGCTCAAAGATCTCTTCTCCTTAGAGAGAAAGTTGAAGATGTGGAAGACGATCGCCTAATAGCAGTACTACCTTTTACACCTCTTAGTACTGCTTTTTTTGCTGTGATTAAGAACCACTGGCGGATTCTCCAGTTGAGCTCCCAATTTCAGAATTACCCGATTGCCTCCTATAAAAGAGGGAGAACAATAGGAGAACTTCTATCTACACACAGATATGAAATTAAAAGATATGATGAGGGACTTATATTTAATCATCAAGCTTGTACCCAATGTCAATGGTGCGATTTAACGCTACAAGGTCCTAGGTGGACTGATCCTCAAACTAACAAGACCTATCGAGCTAAGTCGAATACATCTTGTCAGAGCTCTTCGGTCATTTATATGATTGAATGCCCTTGCCGATTACTCTATATAGGCAGGACGAGTAGGAAAATTAACATCCGTTTAAACGAACATAAATCTAGGATCAATACAGAGAACTTAGAAGCACCGCTTGTCCAACATTGGAAGGATAAGAAACATAAGATTTCGGATCTGAAATGGCGGGTTATAGATCAGGCTAGATGTGGGTGGGAGGGTGGCAACATTAAAGAAAAATTAAACTTTAAAGAACAGAAATGGATATACACACTGAATACTGTTATACCTTCAGGTTTAAATGCTGAACTCGAATGGTTTTCTTTAATCTAGAGTAGTTTTAGTTGTCCAATCAGGCAGGAGGTGTGTCTCACGCCAGAGTACACGTCACTCCGTTTTTAATTGAACGCTGTGACTATTTATAGCCTAGAACGCCGCGGCCATGTTTCCTGATTAAAAATCTATAGCGGGAAGCATGAGTCGCTTGATATAAGGTATGTTGGAGTGTTTGCTATATTTATTGATACAAATCTTTTAGAAATATTCTAAATAAGATAAGTTATAATACAGTTTTGTTATTTGCAGGGGGATTCCTTGATACAGCCCATTTGGGGCGAAACATAGTCTATGTCGGAGTGCCTACCCCCGCCCGCATAGATATAAGATAAGTACTTCTTAAGTCAATAAAATGTACTAAACAAATATTTATAAAAATACTTTAGAGGCCTATGACGACCATGGTTACCGTAACAAATCTGTATGTTTTTTGAAGACACTATACATACAGTACGGTTTTCCGAGGTCTATAGTTCTGAAAATAAAATAAAAAATAAAAAATTGTTATAGAAAATTTATATTTGAAGACCTCTTTCAACTAACTAGTTTAACTTCTGGCACTAGCCACGCTCATAGTGGAGTTAGGCACCTCCATAGGTGCAATTCCAGTGCCATTTCTTTAGACGCCAATAGGCGCTTTAAAGTTATTTTTAATTTGATGTTACTTCGATGTTACCTGAACAAGAGTTTTTTCTTGTGAATATTGTTTGAAATTGCAATAAATAATAAAATCTAAAGTCACTTGCTGTTTAAACAGCGTTTCACTATTAACTTAGGGCTCCTTTTACTAAGGTGCACTAGCGTTTTTAGCGCACGCAGAAGATTAACACATGCTAACCCCGCGCTATGTGGCTAGAACTAATGCCAGCTCAAAGGAGCCCTTAGTCGCTGGTAAGTTGCCTACCGGTGCCTAAGTTAAGGTGCCATTTGTAGAATTTCCCCCTTAGTCTTGTGAGTTTCCAGTTTTTTCATAAGCTATTTTTCCTACGATACGAAAAAATCTGGAAATTCGCTGGACTAAGACTCGGATTCTCTAAACGGTGCCAACCTTATTGTGCATACTCTAAAGAACCAAAACTTATTTTATGACAATATGATGACAGAAACATCTTATGATGAGTAATAATTCAATGTTTAATGCATTGTAACATATGAAAGTGAATAGCATTTTTAAGTGGAGATTTTTAAATTTGGATATGTTCAATATAATGGTATTATGCTTTCCTTTTTTATATAAATGATGTCTCATTGTTTTATTATATGTTTTATTACATATTTGGTTTTATTATATATTCTATTAATTTTGTGTGTATATATATATATATGTTTTTTATGTTTTACATTATTTTATTGTAGACCCCTGAGGCAGGACTTAAGGCTGAAAAACGTACATGTCGGGTCTTGAATGAATAAAAAGAATGAGCACCACTGGTCTGCTGTGATGTCTCTGTGGCCAGCCTACTAAGAACGTTGGACCCTCCTACATCCCAATGGCGTATTCTGTGTATTTTTGTTTTGGATGTTTTTTTTTAAATGGTGCAAAAGGATAGATGCACTATGCACAAATACATCCATTTTTTAAATAAACAAGAAAGACGTTTTGCAGTTTTGAAAATGGGCATTTCTAGTACTGGATATTTGGGTGTGTTTCACAAAATGTTTTAACTCAGATATAGACATATAGACAGCTTGCAACTTCACATCAATACTTCATATATTTATCAAACAGTAACTGTTTTTTTCCAGTATCTCTTCAGTATATGCCATTAGAGACAAGTCTTTACATCTTTATAATTCAATATTCAATATTGAATTATAAAGATGTAAAGACTTGTTTCTAACAGCATATACTGAAGAGATACTGGAAAAAACAGTTACTGTTTGATAAATATATGAAGTATTGATGTGAAGTTGCAAGTTGTCTATATGTCTGAGTAGAGAAGTGCTTCACAAAAGAAAGAACTGACAATATAGCCATATTTTCTAGTGATATTCAATAAACTCAGATTTAGACATATCGAAAATGTTCCTCCACATCTTTTTTGAGATATGGTAACTAGACTTTAACACAATATTCAAGGTGAGGTCATACCATGGAGTAATACAACATCTCTGTATGTCTTCTCTATGTATTTTTCTGTCTCCCTCAACTCTTCCAAGTCTGCTTTTCCAGCTTCAAGGGAACAGACTCATTCTTTGAGAGCTAGGAGCTTTTTGCAGTGAGCACACACATACAAGTATAACTTCTTACCAACTGGAAGGACATAACTTCCCTATTTTCTCTCTTCTTAGAAAGAATTCTTTCCAATGTACATCACTTTGCATTTGTACACATTAAATTTCATCTGCCAATTGAATGTCCAGTCTTCCAGTTTCCTAAGGTCTTCCTGCAATTTTTCAGTCTGTATGTGCTTTAACAACTTTAAATAGTTTAATGTCATCTGCAAATTTAATCATCTGACTTGTCGCTCCAATTTCCGGATCATTTATAAATATGTTAAACAGCACCAGTCATGGTACAGATTCCTTTGGCACTCCACTATTCACCCTCCTCCATTGAGAAAAATGGCATTTAACCCTACCATCTGTTTCTGTCCAATGACCAATTCCTAACCCACAACAGAACATTGTCTCCTATCCCATGACTCTTTAATTTTGTCAAAAGATTTCTGAAAGTCTAGAAACACTACGTCAACCGACTTACCTTTATCCACATGTTTATTTACACTTTCAAAGAAATGAAGCAAATTGGTGAGGCAAAACTTCCCTTGGCTAAACCTGACCTATTAGACCTTATTTGTCTTTGTGTCCCACAATTTTATTCTTTATAATAATTTTCACTATCTTGCCCAGAACTGAAGTCAGGCTTACCGGTTAGTAGTTTCCTGGATTGCCCCTGGACCCCTTATTGAAAATCAACATTACATTGGCCATCCTCCAATCTTCAAGTACTATGGATGATTTTAATGACAGGTCACAGCAGATCAGCAATTTCATGTTTACATTCTTTCAGTACCCTGGATCAAGCATCATAATTTATCATAAGCCCTCACAAAACTAAAGAAACTATGATTCTACTAAAAAGCTAACGTCCCACTCATACAGTTAGTTCTTCCTGAGAGATGGCAAAGCAACAACAATTTCTTGGAGTACCTGCACATTCGGCCATTGGACAGAATCTCAGTTTTTAGAACAATTGATCATCCTATTGACCTTCAACACTTCACCATATCTTTCATGCATAAATTCAGGGACCTCAAATGCTTATCCACCCCTTTCGCTAAAAGGCACCTCAGTCTGAATATTAAACATTTAAAGGCCCTTCTGGAGGCCACAAAAAAATATTAAATAGGAGGCCACTGCAGCACAATGCAAGCCATAGGTTCTAGAGAAGGTACCATCCAAATATATTTTCTATTCTTGCTCAGAAAGAAAAGCTCAAATCCAAGCTGATTCTGATTCAGTGAGAAGACCAGCGGAGCAGGAGACAACTGCTTGGTCAAAAAAGAGCAGCAAGTGGGAAATTATGCCGCACTATTATTATTCTTTTTTTTTTTCATGAGATCTGTGCCAGGAATTTGATGCTTCTCTTTTACTGCCACTTCATTTTAGCTGCTGCTGATAGCTGGATTTATGAACTCGGAACAAGATATGTGCATTGTGTCAGTTTTCATCCACACTGCAGTATTTCTCCAAGTATTTGATGTCCTAAGGATTCTGGTTTTGTACAGGTTCAAGCATTTGCTGACATTTTCAAACGCCTAATCCTCAAATGTGGTTGCCTTAGGAAATAGGTATATGTCTAGAGTGGTTATCCAGAGGGCTTGTTTGGCAAGGTTGCATTACTGAAAGGACCCTTTTCACAGAGGTCTGTTCATGTTCTCAACACGATTAACACTTATATAGAATGAAGTTGTGTCAGTAATGAAAAGGCAATCCTTTCTAGAAAAGACGCACAGATGTGTTTGCCCACTGCCCTATATTGTATGAGCATTGAGTGATTTATAATACTTAACATCTTGAGGATTTTATAGTGGAAATTAAAGTGACTATTCACCAATGTACAGTAAACAGTTACCATATGAGGTGTCTAATAACTGATAGTACATGCTGGTATGACACAGCACACTAATTCATGTACTAATCACTGGATTTTGTATAGGTTGCTCAATGTTGAATGTGTATTTTGGGCATGGATCTCAGCTCTGAGGATAAACTAATTGGCTAAATAGGTGATAATAATAAAATATTAGTATTAATAAATGCTAATTAGCAGTCATTAGTAGTTATGAGTGGATCTGCCCTATCCCCTATTCTATAACTTGTGCGCCTAACTTTTCTCACACGCAACTCCAGAGGGGGCACAGCCTGGAGAGGGGCATGGGCAGGTCAGGGCCATTCCTAGGATTTAAGTATGTGGTTATAACATACATGCATTTTCACACTTCAAGTTTCAAGTTTATTAAAAATTTGATATACCACCTTATCATTTATTTCAAGGTGGCTATACATTTTAAAATAGGGTAAAAAAACAAATAATACAATTATACATAACTAACAAAATAAACATACAAGATTAGACAAAACAATGACATACATGATTAGACAAATGGGTACGAGTGAAAAAAAGGGGAGAACTACAATGATTAAAGAAAAATAAGATATAAAGGTATAAACAAAAGGGTGGGATTAAGAACATAAGAACGTAAGAATTTGCCTCCGCTGGGTCAGACCAGAGGTCCATCGCGCCCAGCAGTCCACTCCCACGGCGGCCCATCAGGTCCATGACCTATAAGTGATCCTTTATATCCTTCAATCCCTTTTATCCTTCCTTATCTATATCCTTCTAACTGTACCCTTCTTTATCCTATATCTTCCCTATCTATATCCGTCAATAACTTTTTCTTTCAAGAATTTATCCAATTTCTCCAAGTAAAAACAAGTAAGCCCAATACGAGTGGACTTATAAAAGATAAAACATTTTTTGAATCCTTAACTGATGGTAGTTGGACCTGAGCATTTACATCTCATTTTGGCTGGTATAAATGCTGCCACCTAAAGTTAGTCATGAAATTGCATGCTAAGCTAGTACTGCTAAGAGCTCAGTATGGATAGAATTTCCACTTAGCACCAATTATCTCAGCTCCTAACTTTGGACGACCTTTATTGAACTCCCCCCTAAGAGACACTTCTATAAAAGGCTGCCTATTTTTAGGTGCAAATACCTTCATAAATGCTAGTATTCTAGTTATTTATGTGTGCATGTGAAGAATCTTCTATGGACAGATTTAAATTGTCCAATTACCATCAGTTAAGTGTGAAAATGCATGTATGTTATACAGTGCATTTGCTCTGAAGCCCTCCGATATCTCTCCTCACTTATCTCCCCCTATGCTCCCCCCCCCCTCTATGATCTCCACTCATCGGGCAAGCCCCTCTTATCTGTACCCTTCTATTCCACTGCCAATACGTCATGCTCCGTCCCTGGCAGTGTTCAAACCCAAGCTAAAGGCCCACTTTTTTGAAACTGCTTTCAACTCTTAAGTCCCACTCACTGCCTTCAGATACCTATACTCACTATAATCTCACCAACCTTGAAATGTCCTGTCTAAATTAGATTGTAAGCTCTTCTGAGCAGGAACTGTCTATTGTATCTCTGCTATAGAAATAATAAATAGCAGTAGTAATAGTAAGATTTCAGTGCTATAGAAATAATAAATAGCAGTAGTAATAGTAAGATTTAAAAGCAATATTTTATCTTCATCTCTTCAACACAAATGTAATCTTCCCTTTCCCTAGTGTATTAATCTTAAATGTCTTCCTCTCCTATTTAGAACTGTAATTTTATGATTATATATTGTACAAGGTATTGATTATATAATAGGAAGGGGTGGGAAGGGTGGGAGATAAGAATATATCATTTGTACTATTGATGATTATTAAGTGATATACTTATTGTTAATCTGTTTTAACATATTGACACACTTATTGTAAGTTTGAAAATGAATAAAGAATTTTTTTTTAAAAAAAGAACTGTAGTTATCCCCCTCAACCCCTCATAATCAAACATATATGACACAAGAAATGTTTTGTCTGTAGTCCGTCCTGTAAGTCCTAATGTTCATTTTTCATTTTTTACAATTTTATTATTGTAAACCGTCTAGAAGTTATTATAGGCAGTATAACACATTTTAATCAACATGTGAGTAAATATTATTCTAGCTACACGCTTTTCTGAAAGTACACGGCAATCTTCAATGGCACGCACTTTACAAGTGGGCATTCACAAGGGAGGAGTTTGGGTGGATTGTGAATGGGGTACACAATTGTACATGTACATTTTACAATGCTTTGATTTATATGTGTTCTTTCCCAATTTAGACATGAACATTTATGCCATGTATTTGACCTGTTGCATTAGTATTCTATAAAGAACAGTAGACTCTAAAGAGGCACATTTTTAGTGCCTAAAAATAAGTGCACTCTTACAGACTTACATTCTAAGGCCCATATTCTATAAAAGGAGCTGTTTTTTCTATGTGCCAGTAGGCATCCTACCGGCTCCTAAGCTAAGTGAAAAAACGCCATTTAAACAACGTTTTAAACTGATTTTCAAGGCACCTACTGGCGCCTAAAAAGCTGGTGCCAGAATCGTACCTCCATAGGTTCTTTACAGCACCTAATGCCACTGTAGGTGCTGTAAAGAACAATATGGCTATATTGTAGGTGTAGCTTACACCAGAAGTGATGTTAGGCGCCAGCAGGTGCCTCCAGAGGTGCAATTCGCATTAAATGTAGGCACCAGAAATGTAGGCCTTGAAAACCCTGGCCTACAATTCCTCGCTTATCTTTCAAAGAGGTGCAATTCTCTAAATGGCACTGTTGTGTGACTGACACGCAATTGGCAGCCACTATTAAGGTGGCCAGTGACCAAGGCACCATTTAGAGAATCCAGGCCTAACTGCAAATTCGGGAAAGGAGCAGGTTATGGGCAGAGAATGGGCATTGACTTTGCATTGCAGTTAGTGCATGATAGCTTACAGATAACACAGATGCACTTAGGGCCTGATGTTATATATAGCACCAAAAAATGGTGCTTAGCGTGATTCTATAAAAGGCACGCACCATGTATATCATCGCACTTAGTGGCCATACATGTCATTAACATTTAAGTGCGCCCATTTAGGCTAAGTAAAACCAGGCCTAAATACATGCGTAAGTTGTGCGTGGATTGGGTGTATTCTATATCAGTGTGCTTAACTTTTAGGAATGCCCACGACTTGCCCATCTTCCTCCCCATTCCACACCCCTTTTGAGATTCACACACTAGAACTTTCAAGCACCACATTATAGAATGCATCTACCAACTTGTGTGCATAAATTCTAATCAGTGCCAATTAGCATCAATTATGAGGTATTAATTGCAATTATCAGCACCAATTGGTCTTTTTAAACAATTATATTGGGCATGCAAAGCAGATGTGCACACCGATTTGCATACACAACTTATGGCACTAGATACAGAATAGGGGAGGGGGTTATCGTCTCCTAAACAGTGGGCAGTAAGGGTATCCACATTATCTGACATAGCACTTACTGCAAAGCAAAGGTTTATTCTGTCTGGTAACTGTAAGGGAAGATACTGGGGACATCCCCAACAGTCAACACCTAGGCTTTTCATCTATCTTGTGGTAAGTGCAAAGCTTTACTGCATTTTAGTGACAGAGCCTGTAAAAGTCTTTGGCCTAGATACACAAAGCAAACCGATCGTGTACCGATCGGTTTGCGAGCCCTTTGCAACCCGATTTCCCTCCAACCCGATTCACTAACGTGTGTAGCGATCCCATCCCGATTCATGCAGGCAAATGAGGGAAATGGCATGCAAATTTTTGAGGGCAGCGATTCACTAAACAATTTTTTAACACCGATTGGGCTTGCTGATCAGAAAAGAAGCCTCAGACTTGTCACGGGAGGCATTGGAGCAGGAGGGAAACGTGAATGGGGAGGGGGCATCTGGGGGCGTGGCAGGAGGGAGTTGGCATCCCTGCTGTTAGTTTTTGGGTGGGTGGGTGGGACTGATGGCAGAAGGGAGTGGGAATCCTCCTGCCATAATTTTAAATGGCGGCGGCAGCTGTGGGGCATATTTTGGGGGGAGGGGTGTTAGGGACACTTGTTGGGGGGGTTAATTTTATTTTATTTTTTTAATCGGGCAGATATTTTGTGTGTGTAAAACATGCAAAATATCTGCCCGATTAAAAAAAAAAAATTAAAAAAGCCTGCAGAAGCCCTGACAGCAGTGACAAGAGGCTGTTTCTCCTGTCAATACTGTCAGGGCTTTAGCGATCCAAGCAGTTGCCTGGAGGCATGCCAATGATTGTCTCCATTTGCATGCAGGCCTTTAGTGAATTCATCGGCCTGAATGCAAACGGACACAGATTGGAGGTTAGTGAATCTACCCCTTTTTGCCTTACAGTTGTTTTCTTAAATGCAAACCAGAACTTTCATTTGTTAGCACTGTTTAAAATGACCAACATTGGTGCTTGAAAGAGTAAACTATATATAGTTATTTATTGAAATTGATCCATCTTTATTTCAAAGAAGACAAAGAAAGCTGCAAGCTATATTTCTGCTGAATGTTGGATCAGCATGCATCACTGTCATTCTATTTAAATGGCATTTCTAAAATCTAGTTGCCCCTTGCATGCATAAAGGGGCAAATTCTGTAAAGGACATCTGAAAGTTAGGCGTCATGTAGACGTCCAGTGGAAAAATGCTGAGCGCGATTCTATAATGCATAGGTGTACTATAGAGAATCGCGCTCAGCATTTTTCAGCTGGATGTCTACAAGATGCCTAACTTTCAGACGTCTTTTACAGAATTGCCTTTTAGGCATCACATAGACGTCTTCATAATGTCTATAATGTTATTGCATTATGACATCATTAAAATGGCGTTTTTATGCTGGTTTTCATTAAAATTGTATGCAGTGAAATACTGGCAACAGAATCATATTTTATTTATCTTTTTAATTCTTTTTTTAATTTATTTCTCTTCTGTACAGTGAACAGATCTGAACCAACAACATCAGGGTACTAAGGCTGTAGCGCTAACCACTGTGCCACACATTCAGCCACTAAACCACGTTAGATGGACACCCTTAGGCATTCTGGAGGTGTCTATATATTGGTGAATGGGGCTTTTATTTTGGGGCTAAAGAGGACTCCAGGTTGATATTAAGGTTAAAATATGTTTACAGAAGTTAGAAGTTGAATGCTAAACAGCATAGTTTAAATTCCATTAATTTTTCAATTGATAGCCAGTGTATTTCCATAAGCAATGGTGTAGCATGGTTGAATCTTGATTTGTAGTCTATAAGTTTTGCTGGTGTTTTGTATCACTTGGACTTTTTTCATTAGTTTCATGGAGATTCCAGAGACTAGTGCATTGTAGTAGCCTAGTAGAGACATTAACAATTGCACTAGTATCCTATAGTGTTGTTGGAAGAAGCAGGGTCTTACCTTTCTTAGCTCTTGTAGTGTAAGAAAGGATTTCTCTACTAGGTTAACATGCTCTTTAAAACCTAACAAGCTATGTAAAGTGACTCCTAGTACTTTTGAGGATTTTTCAATATTGAAGCTAGTGTCAGGTCAGTGGTGTCAGGTCAGTGGTGGATGGGATTAATTGTGTGTGTCACTCAAAGTTTGATTTTATCAGAGTTTAGTCTGAGATGGTATTTTACCAACCATTCTTGCACTTTATTTAACGTTCTGGATAGTATGGTAGTCATGATTGCTTGGTTCAGGCTTGCAGGGAATAATAGAAAGATATCATCTGTGTATGAAAAGAGCCATTTCCCGGGTTCAAGGATTATCGAATTTAATGTAATCATAAAGATGTTGTATAATGGTGGTGAGAAAGGAGAACCTTGTCATATGCTGCAAGGTAGAGACCAGTAATTACAGAAGGATCCATCTTTTACTACTCTGTAATGTCTTTTTCATTAGGAAGCCTTGAAACTATTTTAAACCAGTCCTGAAATTCCTATTTCATCTAATCTACTTAGTAGCAGAATATGGCTGACCATGTCAAATGCTGCTGAGACATCAAATAATAGCATTTGTTTACCCATGCTTAATACTGTTCTAACCTTTGATGTCAGATCTATCAAGCATGTTTCTGTGCTATGTAGGTTTCTGAACCTGTATTGTGAGGGCAATAGTAGATTCCATTTTGATATATAATCTTCTAGCTGGTAAAGACTACAAACTCTATCAGCATCGTTATGAATGGGATACTTGCTAGTGGTCTATAGCTTGCTGCTTGGATGTCCTGCCGTGATCATTTGGGGGAGGGGCCCTAAACTTATTGTGGCAGGGAGATCCCTTGCCGTGATAAGCTCAGCAGCAACACGATTCTCCCACCGGCATCTGTAACATGGACATCAGTTACAGAATCAAGTTCTTTTTTAGGCAGGCTTAGGCGCGATTCTGTATAGGACGCCCATGTGCTCTGAGACCGGGTGTCCTATACAGAATCCGGGCCTCAGAGTGTTTTCTAAAGGTAGACTGAAGTCACCCAGCAGGGTCAATGAGGAACATGTTAATGCCACATTTGATATAAATTCCTGTATTTTTGGTGCACATTTTGACCCAGGCCCAGGAAGTCTTTAACAGAGTATGATGAGATCTAGGGGTTGTCATGCAGGGTCACTTTTAAGTTGACAGAATAGTAGCTCTATTTCTGGTTTGCATAGGGAGCTATTTCAATTTCTAGGAAGCTTTTGTATATCATTGCTATACCTCCTCCCTTTTTCCTATCTGTTTGTCCGTATTATCTTATAGCTTACAAGATCACAGTTATTTTTTAGCCATGTCTCTGTGATAAACATTATTTCTAATTCTGGGAGTGTCAGACATTCACCTTACTGGCCCGCAGTAGAAACCTCTACTGTGGTTTTGTAAAAGCCAGCGTAAATGTCTCTTTCTACTTTTTTTTTTTTTTTTAAATACCACCTGTCTTTTATTTCTTGGCAAAGACTCAATGTGAAAAAAGAATATTTAAATTGTCTTAAAAGAAAGCCATTCTGAAAATGAACGATATCAAATATTGTTAAAAATGCCATTAATTTATACTGAGAGAAAAATGATAGTATCAACACAAAGAAAGTCATAAACTGGATTTCTCATATGATATCTTAGTGTCGTAAAAATGAATGAGAGGTGAAATTGGGAACTTCATTTCTCTATGAAATGTTATTAGTGCTACATACATTGTGGGAGGAAATGGAGCTTGGACTTCTTAAGGATTTACCTTAAAAATAAATTTATAGGGAATCAAATGTACTTCTATATATGGTTAGAAATAAAGGAGACAGATTAGTCTTTTACAACCTGTAATTTTTCATGAGCCTAGAAATTTACATTTGTAGTTTAATTGGCCAAGCTGTTATTTCTCTAGCTAGACTTCCACAAGAGCCCCTAAAAAAAGATCAGTGAAGAAAAATCAAACTACTCGAAACACAAATTTTCCTGGTGTACAAACAAGTATTTGAATGTCTTATAGGTATTAACATGGATAATGAGAGGAAATTTCAGAGTTTAGGGTAGAGTATAGGGCAAAGAGCGGAGGTGAACCCAGCTGGGTGGAGACAAAGATGATCATTCTGGTATATCAAATTTCCTCAAGCAATATTTTGCATTTAAATAACATTCTTTTGAGCCTATGTAAAAAAAAAGTGATGAAAATGCATTTCTAAGGTTCTCAGTACTCTGTGTAGGGGATTGGCCTCCCCCCCACCACATTTTCTCTGTGGTATATTAGCTTATGCTCCTAAGTGGTTGATGGCAGACTGTGTTTCTAAGGGACTCTTAGTTGCAGTATACAGTACATTAATACATGTTTACTGCAACCAAAAAGTATTTACCACAGGATGTGTAGAGGCGTCCAGTGGTAATGTTTGTATTTGCATGATCTTCACACGGGTTGGGGAGCTGAGTGTACGCATATTTTGCACTAATGCTTAATGCAGCCACATTGCCATGTGATAACTGATTAGTGTGTGGTCAGCATGTAAGCCCTTACCATCTTCAAATTAGGTGTAGTTGAGTGCTCATGTACTAATGGCCACAGGCTAATGGGATAATTAGCACTTGACCATTAATGTTGGAAACAGAAAAATTGACCATTTTCCACATGTGGTAAAAATAGCCTTAGTGTGTGGGAATAACACACATAAGCACACTCTGTGGCTATGTTTTACCACACCTTAGTAAAAGGATTCCTACAGAAATAATTCTCAACTTAGTATTCAATATACATCCAACCAGTCAAGGGTTCAAGATAACCACAATGAATATGCACAAGATAAATTTACATGCACCACCTCTATTGTATATTATTTGGAAAGCTTGACTGACTGGGAATGTCCTAAAAAATGGGTAGAGAACCACTGCTCTAAAGATATGGGCCTACCTGGAAAACTTTGAGCAGAACTGCCAAGTTACCCAGGTCCAGAAGGGAATTTTGGGCCAGTAACACAGTAATTGACAGCAGAACAAGACCCTCGTGGTACATCTAGTTTGCCCAACAAGGTGACCAGAGCCTCGCCTATCACTCCATGTAGGCCCAGATCATCTATGTTTAAATGCTGATTGTGAATATTTGCAGCCAAACAGGATGGGGATGATATATGGTGTATTGCTGCCAGCATTCAACTTACCAGTCAAGATGCCTTCCCCTCCCCCACTCGCAGTATATGACAATAAAATGATCAACACACTGGAGTTGTCGAACCTTCACCTATCTCTCACCATGTGCAGGACACAAGCTATTGAGTCAGTCATGGTTTGAACCTTAATCCCAAAGCTGTGTATATCTGTAGTCCCTGATTCTACCCATTCAAATCAGTGTTGCAAGACCTATAAAGAATCAGGATAGGATTGGCAGAAATCCAGGACAGATCTTCTGGAACTGAATAACTTGCTAGTTCTGAAATCTGAGTGACACCTGATTCCCCACAGTAAATGTACGTTTTGGGAGGAATATTTTGAAGGTAGGGTTACTAGACTTCCTCTTTAAAAAAAGAGGACACCTGGTCCTGCACCATTCTACCCCCCCAGTCCCGCCCCATTCTGCCCCCAGCCCTGCCCCCAAAGCAAACCTCGTGTCAGGGCCATGTCTGGAGGGTGTCTGCGCATGCTTGGATGTTGATGCAATGACATCAAGCACATGCGTGCATGCCTGTGACTTCATCACATCAGCGTCCACGCATGTGCAGATGCCCTCCAGACATAGCCTCGAGTTCAGGGACTTCCAAACTGCAGGGGTTTGGAAATCCCTCTGGGCACCCTGACAGTCCTCTAAAAAGAGATCATGTCCAGGTTTTCCCAGACGTCTGGTAACCCTATTTGAAGGGAATATCAACCTGTTTTATGCTCAGAAATACCCTGCAGAGACTGAAGCAATTTGGAAAAACAATCACTTATTGGATCCTAAGAAGCCAAAATAGCCCCAAGCAGCCTGGAGAAAGCTGAAGAAGAATTATTTCATGCTAATCTCAAGTGAGAGTGATGACATTAGCTGGGTGACATCTGTGGTTGCCTACTAAAAAACATGGTCCAAAGATTGACTTTTGAAGCTCCCCCCAGGCAAAGGATGTCAGACCAGTGTTCTTCCAATCATGAATACCACTGCTCACTGGGTTCTCTTCTTGTAGCAGGCAATTATTCCTCCTCCCACTGTGGCTACATACAGCCTCTGTGTATTTTCTTTTCCAAAGCAGGGCTGAGGGTGCCCTTGCAGGAGAGAGAGAAGTAAAGCACTGAGACTTCTGAAGGCCAGGCCTTGGTGAGTACTAACCCACCTTGACTCTCTGCTTCTATCCCACAGTTCTGTGAAAAAGTGGAGATAGCTGAGATTAGTGCTGAGACGGAGCAAGGACAGCCTGCTAGAGAGAGATGCAGCAGAAAATCCCTCCCAGGGTAGCAGACCAGCTAAAGCTAGAGAAGTGGGCAACTGTTAGGGTCCTACTGACCACCATATTCCAATGCAGTCATAACGAGACAGGCTCACAAAAGAGACTCTCTGCTAAGTCCATTTACCCTTGGGAGGGACCCATGAGTGGTCCTAATCTGTATTTTGCAAGACCCCATCAATTGTTCCTCGAGGGCCTTTAAAGTGAAAAGAACTGTAAATGTGTCTTGCAATCTTGTGACATTCCTCAGTACTCCTGGATGCAGGAGTGCTTGTGAAGAACAAAGGTAGCTCTACACATCCCACAAAGAGAGTCTTTTCTCAGAGATCCTCAGTGCTTATATTAGAGAATGACACGGGGACAAATTTGTCCCCATCCCTGCAGAAACTCAATTTTCCCGTCCCGTCCCCCCGAGTTTTGTCACTGTCCTTGTCCCTGCCCCATTCCTGTAAGCTTTGCCTTAACCACACAAGCCTTGAACATGTATGATTTTAAAATGTTTGAGGCTTGTGCAGATGAGGACAGAGCTTGTAGGAATGGGGCAGGGACAGGAAAGAACTCGCGGGGACGGGACGGGAAAATGAGTTCCCACGGGGACGGGGTAAAATATGTCTCCTTGTCATTTTCTAGGTTATATCATGTTTTCTTGAATTCTAATATTCCTTTCTCTACTACACCTGCAGGAATCTGTTCCTGATGTCTTCCCTCATTCACCTTCTTTTTCATGCAGAGCTTGCAAAGTCTTCAATGCACACTGCATGCTTCCTTCTTCTTATAGGAGTAGCATATGCCCTTCTGACTATCTTCTAACTGCCTGAATTCAAACGTGCTTGGGGCCTTCCTGTGTTTTGACTTGGGCAGGGCTAGTTGCTATACTTTTTCTCACTGATCATATCTTTCATGTGCTTAGAGGCAACCTCATTCACATGGTGTATTGCAGTGGTGAAGAAGGGCAAAAGTTTGTTTGATCTTTGATTTTCAGTATGAATACAAGCTGTGAAAGTGGGGCTTCATGGCCTTCTGATTTGGGGGGGGGTTTAGTTGGTATCAGAAAAGTTACCACATGATAACTGACTTGTGGCAGCCAAGTATTCATAGCAATGTTGTTTTTTGGTCCTTCGATGTCGACTCTTCCTATCATTGTAAAACAGAATTGTGGATGCTGGATTGTTCACCCGCTAATTCTGGGGACAGTGCCAGATGGGGAGCTTGACTGGGGTGGTACACCTGTCAAACCATAACATAGGTGTCCTAAGGTTAGTTCAGAGAGAACAGAAATCTGTAGAACAGCAGGGCCAAAGCTCGTTTAATCTTGATTTTCAGTATGAATCATTCAGGGTTAGCCATTTCATCTGGAGGAGCTTCCACTGTGTAGTATCATCCTTGATGCCAATAAGAATTCTATTAGCTATGACCAAGTCCTCTAAATCTATGATCTCACATAATTTTATTAGATGGTTAACTGCTGTGTCAAATGATTCATTGGTTCCCTTCAGTCTGTTATTTAGGATGTACCTTTTATAAATCACATTTTGTTTCTCTGGACATAGTCACTTTCAAAAACATCCTGGATTTTGTTCACATTAGTTTTGTCTGCCATGCTTTCAAAGGTCTGGGTCTCGCACAGCTCATATGCTTCCAAACCAATGCATGCCAGGAGAATGACAGAATATTTTTTTCATTGTCTGTTCCTTCAGATCAGTAGTATAATTATGAATTTACAAATGATTTTGAAACACTTAACATTTGTAGCGCAATCCTCTACCAAATTCAGTGGCAGGAGAAGCAGAACTGATATGCAACTTTCCATGACACCATGCAGATACTACTTACTTTATTATTAGTATAGCCTGGGGGTAATTTCATGCACCAAGAAATGTGAGAGTTGCTGAATCTCCCCAGCCTAGGTAACAGCAACAATAGGAAGTAGTGTATTTTACCCAGGTGCTCCCTCCATTTCCTTGAAGGATCATAGAGACTTACAGTAACAGCCAGCATGACCCATTACAATTGCTTCAGATACAAACCTAAATTGTGAGCCCTCCAGGGACAGAAAAATACCTAGTGTACCTGAAAATACACCACTTTGATAGCTTTCAGGCTTGCAGGCATTATATAAGAAATTAAAATAAAATCAATAAATCAATCTCATGGAGTCTAGGAGAAGCATCATGCATTAGAATCTTTGTGCTCATTCACTAAAGTGATATCTGGAATGGGAGGAAATTAGATAAAATATTTCTAATGGAACTTTAAAACTGAATCCATTTTATTTAGCCCAGACAAATAAAACTGTGCTCAAATTCTGCCTATAAAGCAGCATGTAAATACAGTATTATAAGGGGCCACTGAAAAGTTCTCAGCCTAACCAAGAAGAGAATGATGTGGATCCATGAAACTTACAAGTTAATCCACACTTTTCTTGACACTTTTCATTTCAATGAGGCAAATGCATCTAGTAAATGAGCACAAGTATAAGGAAACCAAGCCATTATGACGTCACCAATGAGGTTGGCTCTTAGGCATTGGTAGAATGAGGTATTATGACTTCACAATACAAGGGGCAACTGAAAAATTCTCAGCCCAACCAAGAAGAGAATGATGTGGGGCCATGAAACTTACAAGTTATTTCACACTTTTCTGACAAATGTCAAGAGAAGTGTGGAATAACTTGTAAGTTTCCTGGCTCCACATCATCCCCTTCTTGGTTGGGCTGAGAATTTTTTTGCGGCCCCTTGTATCTTCTATAAATATAAATCAGCTCAATTGCTTGGAACCCAGGCTTTTGGGCCTACCTATGGTTTTTTATTTTACTTTTTTGTGTGATTGGCCAGACTTGGTTTTGAATACCTTCAAATTCAGTCATTTAAATCAACTTTTTGACCATACTTTAAAGAACTGTACTACTCTTCAGGGCTTTCCTCCAGAGTGACTGGTTACTATGCTGTATTATGGATTAGATTTAGTAAATGGCAACCAGATTTGTGTGCTGAAAAAAATATGCACCGAATGCTATTCTAGAAATAGCGGTATGAGTTGGGTGCCATTCATAGAATAGCACGTAGAGCTGGGATCTGCACCCAACTTTGGGTGTGAGGATTTACACCAAATGAAAACTGTTATAAATCCATGCACATGAATTAGGCACTGACACACCCAAATTCTAGAATACTGCATGAATCTTTAGTGAATGCCCCTGACCCACCCATGCCCCTCCCATGTCCACATCCCCTTTTCAGTAGCGCATTAAAAGATTTCTATGCAAGATGCATGCATAGTTGCCAGTTAACACCAATTGATTGTTAGCGTCCAATTGCATTAATTGTGCATTACTCAAATAAATTGCACATGCATGCAATTGAGCATGCAATTATGGGCACCATATATAGAATCTGGGGGAATATGCATATCTACCAATCTTTCAGTCTCTTAGATTTTCATTAGGATTATGAAATATGTTAGTTTACCCTACTGATAATTTGTGACAATAGTAATCATGCTTTGAACACGCGAAAATGCAGGTTTAGATATTTAGGGCCTGATTCTGAAAACAAGCGTCCTAATAGTAGGCAATGGTAGGCATCCTACTGTCGTCTCTCAGCCAATCGGGATGCACTTTGAAAGAAAAAGGAAGAAAGAACGCCTACATTATAGGTGTATGTTGCGCATCTACAAAGATGCATAAGGACGCTTAAGCATGCCCAAGGCAGAGCATTGTCTGGAAGTGGCCTTGGGCATTATTTAAGCATCCCTATGCATCTCCATAGGTGTGAGACAGATGCCTTAAATGTAGGCCTGCAAAATGCTGATCCACATTTAAGGTGTGTGTTCAGCAATGTAGATGCAATTCTCTGATGCATGATGCATGATTAACTTGTGATCGGCAGCTGCCTCTTAGGTGTCCTAAAGAGAATCAGGCCCTTATTATATGGGGCTTCACTAAGAAGCCAGTGGAACAAACCTACCATCTGTGGGATTATGACTAAAAACCTCTAAGTCAGAATTTCCCCTAAATGGAGTGATAGAGCAGCACCACTCAGCCTTCGTTGAACAGATGGTGCATAGAACCACTGACCTAGGTACATAGCATACAAAACAGACAGCCACCTCTCACCCATAGTGCACCATATGTTTGTGGAAAACCTGGTGTTAAATCATTTCTGGATGTCCTCTGCATCTGCTTGGTCATACCATTATAATTTTTTTTTTATTTCTGACGTGGTCAATCTGCCTTTGAATGTTTCTTTAGCCTGACAACCAAATCTCTCTTGCTCTTGCTCTATTTTTCTACTTTTGCAGCTGCCACATCTATTTGGACTTTAGGTTTATCATCCAAAACTTTTTCAATCGTACCCACTCTTTGAAAGTAGGGGTAAATTCTATATATTGTGTCTATAAATGTGTGCTGAATATAAAAAAACACCTAAACGCTATTCTATAAAGGGAATCTTAAGTTAGGCGCTGCTTATAGAATAGCGCTTATGCCCAGAAGTCACGACTAAATTTAGGCATGATTATTTTCACCTTATTCCATAATTATATGTTTAACTTTGAGGAATGCTCTCGATCCACCCATGAACGTCACATTTCCATGCCTCCTTTTTGACACCGCACGTAAATATTAGGTGCAGATCATATTAGGTGCCTAAATTGACATGCATAAATTAAAATTAAAACCATTCACGGTCAGAAAATATCGTGAATGACCGGCACCGCGAATCACTGACCGCGAATGACCGGGGGAGCACTGTACTTGGTTTTTTAGCAAAGACTTTGACACGGTGCCACATAGGTGGATGATAAACTCAGTGCCTTTAGTATGGGCCCTAAAGTGACGACCTGGATTAAAAGCTGGTTAAGTGGAAGGAGACAAAGGGTAGTGGTAAATGGAGTTTGCTTGTTGTTAGTGGAGTGCTGCATCTTTGTGAGTGATGTTGTGGAAGGACTATCTGGTAGTTTGTTCTTTCATGGATGATACCAAGCTCTGTAATAGGGTAGACACCCCGGAGGGTGTGGATAACATGATGCGGGATCTAGCAAGTTTGAACAATGGTCTAGTAACTGACAACTAAGATTTAATGCTAAAAAATGCAGAGTCTAGAACTCGGGCTGCAAAAATCCAGGAGAACGGTATAATATAGGAGGCGAAGTATTTCTGTGTATGAAAGAAGAGCAGGACCTAGGTGTGATTGTCTGATGATCTCAGGGTGGCAAAACAGATAGAAAAAGCGACGGTCAAAGCCAGAAAAATGCTCAAGTACATAAGGAGAGGAATGGCCAGTAGGAAAGGGAGGTGATGGTGCCGTTATATAAGTCTCTGGTGAGGCCCTATTTGGAATACTATTTGCAATTCTGGAGACTGCACCTTCAAAGATGTAGAAATAGGATGGAGTCGGTCCAGAGGGCTGCTACAAAATTGGTTAGTGGTTTTTGTCATAAATCATATGGGGACAGACTTAGAGACCTTATACTCTAGATAGAATATACACGAGACAGAGAAGATATGATAGAGATGTTGAAACATCTTTGTGGTATTAATGTACATGAGGTGAGTCTTTTTCCAGTGAAGGAAAACTCTGGAAGGAGAGGGCATAGGATGAAGTTAAGAGGTGATAGGCTCTGGAGTAATCTAAGGAAATACTTCTTTACAGAAAGGGTGATAGATGAATGGAATAATCTCCCAGTAGAGGTAGTGGAGACAAAGACCATGGGCTCCTTTTACAAAGGTACGCTAGGGTATTAATGCACACAATAGCACGCGTTAAATTTCCGAGCGTGCTAGCCAATACCGTCTCCTTTTTAGGAGGCGGTAGATTTTCGGCTACCACACGCTATAGCGCGTGGTAATTTTGTGCTTGCGCTAAAATCCCTAGCGTACCTTCATAAAAGGAGCCCTATATCTGAATTCAAGAAAGCATGGAACAGGCACATGGGATCTATTAGGGAAAGGAGGAGATAGTGGATGCTGCAGATGGGAAGACTGGATGGGCTATTTGGCCTTTATGTGCCATTATGTTTCTACCCAACTCTTTTACAAAACCGCAAAAGTGGTTTTTAGCGAAGGCCAGTGCGCTGAATGTTCTGCGCTGCTCCCGATGCATCGGGAGCAGCGCAGAACATTCAGCGCGCTGGCCTGTGCTAAAAATCGCTTTTGCAGTTTTGCAAAAAGGGGGGTATGTTTCTAATTGCAGTCACAAAGAGGAACTCATGTCTTGTGTCACGGTGCAAGCAGAAATTTGCTGCGTGCCATTTATTTACTAAAACAGAAGCTTTAAGAAATGTGTCTATAACCCTAATCCATTGCAAAACATTTTCACCAAAACCAATTATTTTCCAAGGCTACTATTAAAAAAGCCTCTCAATTACAAGATGGAAAAATTAACTCTTGCTTTAGATGGGACATGTGACATGTGGTATGATCTCGTTTTGTACTCTATTTACTGTTATTGACCATGTAATTTTCTTGACTTGGAGAGATGTACCTGTTAAGAACTGAATGAAAAAAAAGATACAAATAAAATTATTGCAGTGGATATCCCTTTTATAATACATTTTGTATTAGTTTTTTTTTTAGAACTGTAGCTAGGAATGGGCAAGGTGCAGTTGCACAGGACACAAACACTACGGAGCACAAAACTGACTGAAATGTAAGCATAGAGAGGTAGAAGGTGAAAGGCCAGACAGATTCCTACCACTGAGATTGAATAATAGAGGAGAAATCAGAGTGAAGGGAGTGAAGATTGGGGATCTGGGTCTGAGCGATAAGGCACAAATGTTGTCATGCCCTGTGTGCTAAAAAATGCTTTGTTCCATCTCTGTTTCTTTGACTTTTCCTCTGTTTAGGCTTATTATACTTCTTGTAGTAAAAGCATAGCGATAGACAGATTTTTTTTAAACTTTTTATCATAGGCTTTCACTCCAAAAGGGGCCAACCTAATTTGAGCCTATGCAATTTCTGATGTGATTTTAATGATTCAGCTCAATCAGAGTAAAACTGACAAAGTCCCTGGTAATGATTGAAACCCCCCTCCCCCCCCACACACACACTCACATACACATACTCTTTTACTAAGCCGGAGCGCTAAATGCTCTAATGCGCTTATAATTCTATGAGCGTCGGAACAGCATCAGAGCATTTAGCGCTCCGTGCCACGATAGAAATCTCTACCACGGCTTAGTAAAAGGGGGAAGTTCTTTACAAGAATTCTGGTTACCAGAATCAGGAAGGACTTTTACAGAGTGTGATCCTTTGCTACCTCCTTTCCTCCCACCTCTTCCTTCAGAATAACTGTAATTTCAGTTCACTGCTAGATTAGAGATGAAATAAGTAACAGTTAACATTCTTGGAATTCTAGCAAGTTATCAGTTCCATGCAGTATGCATGCAGCAGGCATGGGTCAAAGGTTTCATCACAATTTTTTGCTTTTAATTTTTGTTTCATTGGGCCCGATATTCAGTCACCTGGAGGCAGACCAGCTGACTATGGATATTCAATACTGGACTGTTTTCAGTGATTAGTATTGAATATCCAGGGGTGGGGTGGGGGGTGGGGTTTAGCAACTAAAAGGTTAATCAGGGCTGGCCAGTTAACACTGGCTTTTACATAGCTGCGTGTCGAGCTTCCTCTGGTTGATGACCCGGTATATAAAGCTAAGTTGTAGTTTAGTTTGGGTTTCTACCATGGGCCGGCAAGGAAAATGCTCCAATGCTCACAGAATTCCTATGAGCATCAGAGCATTTACCTCGCTGGCCTACAGTAGAAATCTCTACCGCTGCTTTTGCCTCTGTGCACCTTCCTGGGGTTTAGCTTTTACTTCAAGCCCTCCTACCATTATGCAAACAGAGTGCCAGCAAAACACAAGTGCACTTGCCAGTTTTTCCTGACTTTCTGAAAACACCTGCTTTTTGAGACTAGCTTCTCCTCCAAGCTTGTAGGTTGTTTCACATCTCTTTGGGCTTCTTTTTTTTTCTTGCTTCCAGCTCTCTATACTGCTGGCTTTGTTCAGTGTCCACCATGACTCCCCTCCCCTCTCTCTCTCTCCGCAGACCAGGTATAGACTAATTGGCTCACCTGTGAGAGAGAGTGTCTGCTATTACAATTCCCAGTATCCTCATTTGCCTTCCCCAAGCTGTGGGTCTGAGCAGCTTCCTGGGTTTTGTTTTCTTCCTGCCCCTCCTCCTAGGGCTTTTGCTTGTTCCAGCTCCTTGCATTTGCTAGAACTCTAATAGAAATTCCTAAACAAGACTGTCCCCAGCTAGAAACATGCACCCTTGAGCAGTGGCGTACCTAGGGTATGTGGCACCCGGGGCCCATAATTTTTTGACACCCCCCCATGTAAAAAAATATTTTTTGTAATAACCATGAATAAATGGTCATAATAGAAACAGGCAGTGAAAATTTTATTTTATTGAACCTCATATATGTAACCATTATTCCAAACATACCATAACATAACATAAATTATGTCTGAATTGTCATGACATCAGAAGTAGTTGCAGGTGATGCTTGGGACAGTTCTGATTGTGTTAGTTCGGTTTTATGTGTTTTTTGAATAGAAGGGTTTTTATTTCTTTTTTGAAGGTTTTGTAGTTTGTGGTAGAGGTCAATAGGTTGTAGAGTTGGGGGTCGAGTGTTAGGAGGTTGTCGAACTGTTTTTTTCTTTTGACGTTTTTGGTTGGAGGGTGTGTGAATGGTGCGTGAGTTCTCCTATGTCTGGTTGAGGTGGATTGAATTATTTAGCTGAAGAAATTAGTTACCCCCCCCCATTCCCCATACACATTAATTCTCTTCCATTTTTGTTTCTATTATAAAAAACACTGATAAGTTCTCAGAAAAAAAATACATTAAAATAAGAAGTGAAAACAAAGGCCCCTACAGATGAGAACATAACATAAGAATAGCCTAACTGGGTCAGACCAATGGTCCATCATGCCCAGTAACCCATTCTCATGGAAGCCAATCCAGGTCACTAGTACCTGGTCAAAACCCAAAGAGTAGCAACATTCCATGCTACCGATCCAGGGCAAGCAGATGTTTCCCCCATGTCTTAATAACAGACTATGGACTTTTCCTCCATGAATTTGTCCAAACCTTTCTTAAAACCAGCTACGCTATCTGCTTTTACCATAACTTCTGGCCACTTCATTTTTAAGCTGAGATCTTTCCTTCCAAACAGAGACTTTGCTAGATGTCAAATACAGCACAAGGTAACTTCACACGGACTTAGCTGTGCAGGAAATGTGAATCTCCTCATACACCCACCATATAGTGCAAAAATGTGCAAAGGTCTGGTTTTTTTCTTTCGATCACTACATAGACTAATGCCACACAAGCAGCACTGTTACAAACATATTCTGTAGGTCAGTGCTAAGGTTAACAGAGTTTCCTTCCTTGGACCAGAAGGAGATACTGACAAACCCCTGGAAGAGATCCCAAAACAACTACCCAGGAGCAACACCCAAAGACCCACTCAGTGTGTGAACCAGTTGAGTTGAGTGGACTAACTGGGGGGTGGAAATGGGCCCGGAGTTTGCTCAGCAGAATTTCCCAGATCACCTCTTCCTCTCAACACATTGACATGCTGCCGCCACCACCACTAGGAATACCTCACCGGGTAAGCCAGCAATGCTATAAACTTTATAAAACACATTATTATATTTTCTTATAAAGCACATATTTTAACTGAACTCTCTGACATCCTCAGCCTTTCCATTCACAAAAATAGAAGGAAGAAAAGTTCCCATTTCCTGCTGTCTCATGTCCCCGGCCTATACAATATTTTTCTTCTGCAGAGTGCAGACCCTTCAAAAATCTGACCAAATCCTCATTTCACTTGCATTATAAAGTACTGAGGATGCCATCTCTCCCCAATCCCAGGTCCTAAAGTCTAAGACAGTAACGCAAACTAGTGCTGCCAGATTCAGGAAAAAAAATTTCGATTCGATTCAGCCTATTGAATTGGTTTATCGATTCGATTTTCCTGCCCAATTGGGTGTTTTTTTCAAACATCCTGGTGGGTTTATTTTATAGCTTTTTCACAACCCCTCCCCCCCCCCCCTTTGGCTTCTCCTAACCACACTGGCGCTGTGGTGTAAATAAAATAAAGAAACAAAAAGGACTTTTCCTCTCTCTGTTAAATCCTAGCTCACGTTTGCGGTCTAACACCAGCTCTGGCAGGATACACATTTCAAATCTGACATATTGTAATCACAAAACAGAAAATAAAATTAGTTTTTCTACCTTTTTGTTGTCTGGTTATTTTTCAAATCTTGTTGGTCCAAGGCTCTGGTTGTCTTCTGATAACTTGCTTGCCAGGGTCTACTTCTATCTTCTTTCTCCGTGCAAACCATCCATCTGCCATCTCTGTCCTCCCCTTCCGTTTCCCTTCCCTCTGGCATCCCTTCCCTCTGGCATCTTTCCTTTTTTGTCTCCTTCCACAGATCCACCTTTTCTTAACTACCCTTTCATCCAGCAGCTCTCCCTCCTTCCCCACCACCCCAGGGTCCACCATCTCTCCCTTTCTTTTCCCAACTACCCTCCTAACCAGTATCTCTATCCCCCCCAACACCATCCCTTGTGTCCAACTTCTCTCCCTTTCTGTTCCTTCCCTCCCTAAAAACCATGTCCATCATCTCTCTCTCTCTCCTCTATTTTCAGACCCATTATTTCTTCCCACCCAAAGTCCGGCATATGCACGTCTCTTTGAACCCCTCTCCCTTCCCTCCGTGTACTTCTACACCAGGGCCCCCCCTCCCCTGAAGGCTTGTCCCCCCTTAAAGGTCTGCATCCCACCCCTGAAGGCCTGTCCCCCCTTGAAGACCTGCCTGCACCCCCCCCGAAGGCCTGCACCCCCCCCCAAAGGCCTGCATCCCCCCCGAAGGCCTGCATCCCCCTTGAAGGCCTGTCCCCCCCTTGAAGGCCTGCTTGCCTGTTCCCCTTGAAGGCCTGTCCCCCCCTTGAAGGCCTGCACCCCCCCCGAAGGCCTGCACCCCCCCGAAGGCCTACACCCCCCCTTGAAGGCCTGCCTGCCTGTCCCCCCCTTGAAGGTCTGTCCCCCCCTTGAAGGCCTGTTCCCTCCCTGGAAAGCCTGTCCCCCCCCTAAGGCCTGCACCCCCCCCCCGACGGCCTGTCACCCCCCCCCCCGAAGGTCTGCCTGTCCCCCTTGAAGGCCTGTCGTCGTCCCCCGAAGGCCTGCACCCCCCCGAAGGCTTGTCCCCCCTTTGAAGGCTTGCCTGCCTGTTCTCCATGAAGGCCTGTCACCCCCCCCTCCACAAGGTCTGCCTGCCCGCCCCACCCTGAAGGCCTGCTGCCCCCCCTACCTCGAAGGACCGCTTGTCCCCACCACCACCACGAAGTACTGCTTATTCCTCCGGCCTCCCCGCGTCATTTCTCTGGGGAAACAGCCTGCAGCAAGATCGCGCGATGCCAGCGATCTTTGCTTGCTTCGGCTGTTTCCTCCGCCACGGTCCCGCCCCTCCTCTGATGTCAGAGGAGGGGCGGGACCGTGGCGGAGGAAACAGCCGAAGCAGGCAAAGATTGCTGGCATCGCAATTTTGCTGCAGGCTGTTTCCAGACGCGACACCCGGCGCAGGGTGGGGGGACCGGACCGGACCAGGAGCACCCCCTCAGGGCTTGGCACCCGGGGCGGACCTCCCCCCACGCCCCCCCCCCCCTTGGTACGCCACTGCCCTTGAGCTCCTATCACGCCTACTGAGTCATAGCCAAGCAGGGAAAGCAATGGACAGGACTCGGTTTTGGAGCACCTGCCTCCCTTTCTCCCTGTGCTGCCACACTACCCATACTTAGCTCACTACGGCCCTGTCCCTAAGGACAGTTTTTCCCTGCTTCCTCCTGCTTTCCTGGGGAATAGGAAAAACTGCCTTCTTCCCTTTCCTTTCACCTTCTTCTCATTCCATGACAAGGCTTCCTTGTCACAATATCTTCACAGAATACCTTGTAAAATAACTACCAGTAGTGTACAAATGTACACAAAGTTACATTTACTCCACAGATCCTGAGTGACAAATAGGACAGAAAGAAAGAGAGTGAAAAAGTTTTACTTCTGTTAAAGGCTATGAGGGGCATAATCGAAAGGGACATCTAAGTCCGTTTTCATCTAACTCGCAAGTTGTCCAAAGTAAAAAAAAAATTTTCTTTCGAAAATCATCTAATTATACGTCCTGCAAATCTGATCGTCCAAGTCGCTAAATCATCCATCTTTATACCACATTTTCGTCCAACTTTTCGTCCAAGTCAAAAACACCTATAGAACAAGCCTTGTTGGACGTGGGAGGGGTCTGCAAAGTGATGGACTGAACACTCAGACATGGCACCTAAATATTGGGGTACCTTACAGGGCACTGCTGTGAACTTCACAAAAAGTGTGCGATGTCTTCACCTCACTACAGCTCCCTTATAGGTCATGGTGAGCCCCCCAAACCACCTCCAGAATCCCCTAGACCCACTTATC
This sequence comes from Geotrypetes seraphini, assembly GCF_902459505.1. NCBI lineage: Eukaryota > Metazoa > Chordata > Amphibia > Gymnophiona > Dermophiidae > Geotrypetes > Geotrypetes seraphini. The sequence continues at coordinate 195,158,223 of NC_047088.1, read as the reverse complement.
TACCACCCCAATAGCCCTTATGGCTTCAGGAGTAGAGAGTTGCGCGGAGACAGAAATCCCACCCGTCCCCACCCATCCCCGCCAAAGTCTCACCCGTCCCCACCCGTCCCCATGAGGAATCCCACCCGTCCCCCCGTCCCTGCGAGGAATCCCTCCGTCCCCACCCATCCCTCGAGGAATCCCCTCCGTCCCCACCCGTCCCCGTGAGGAATCCCCTCTGTCCCCACCCGTCCCTATAAACTACAGAAATAGTTATTTCATTTAATTATGCTACTGAATTAAAGGCCCTGGTAGAAACCCATTTACAAATAAGCAAAAAGACTTTATTAATTTGGAAATATTAATTGGGAAGAATACATACTTTGTAAACGGGTTTCTACCAGAGCCTCTAATGTTTATAAATTTTTATCAACACAACTAATATACTACTTTATCCTAAAGCAAAAAAAAAAAAAAAAGAAATAGAATTTTTTTCCTACCTTTGTTGCCTGGTTTCTGCTTTCCTCATGTTCTCATTCAATTCCTTCCATCCACTATCTCTCTTCTCTCTGCCTCTCCCTTTCTCCCCCGTTCCAAATTGGTCTGGCACCCATCTTTTTCCCTCCGCTCCCCCCATAGTCTTGCATCTCTGTCTTCTTCCCTGCCAGTGTCTTCTCCCCACTCTCTCTTCCCCATTTCCTTTCAGCGTCCTTCTCCCCCCATCTTCCCCATGTCCTTTCAGCATCCTTCTCCCTCTTCGTCTTCCCCATGTCCTTTCAGCATCCTTCTCCCCCCCGTCTTCCCCATGTCCTTTCAGCGTCCTTCTCCCCCCATCTTCCCCAAGTCCTTTGAGCATCCTTCTCCCCCTTCGTCTTCCCCATGTCCTTTCAGCGTCCTTCTCCACCCCTTTGTCTTCCCCAGTGCTTTCAGCATCCTTCTCCCCCCTTAGTTTTACCTTAAGCGTCTTTTACTCTCCACTCCACCTTTCCTCCCTTTCTCCCTCCCTGCCCCTTACCTTTCTGCCGCTTCCCCGCCCGACTGACAACAGAACAGGCCTGGTCCGACAAACCTCCCTGCCCTGTAGCCATGAATCTAAATTACCTTCTTACAGCAGCTGGAGTAATGAAGCTGCTGTAAGAAAGTAATTTAGATTCGCGGCTACAGGACAGGGAGGTTTGTTGGACCGGGCCTGTTGTCGGTCGGTCGGAGGAAGCGCAACAAAGGTAAGGGGACCTGGCTGGCTATGCACCCCCCCTCCCTATGGCTGTACCCAAGGTTGACCACCCTCCCCGCCCCTCCTTGGTATGCCACTGCCGATCGCAGCACACAGCCGATCGGAACGGAAGTCTTCCCGATGTCAGCGCTGACGTCGGAGGGAGGGAGGGCTTTGCTTAAGCCCTCCCTCCAATGTCAGCGCTGACATCGTGGAAGACTTCCGTTCCAATTGGCTGTGTTCTGTGGCAGGGCAGGTAGGGAGAAGACGAGCCTCACATCCAACCATGCAGGAACCCCGCAGACCCTTGGAGGCATCCCCACAGGAACCCCGCGACCCTAGGGGGCATCCCAATGGGATCCCCGTGACCCGAAGGGGGTCCCGCGGGATTCCCGTCGTCCCCGTTCCCGTGCAGCTCTCTATTCAGGAGAGCTGCACTTATATGCCAGTAAAAAAGGGTTTTGGGGGTGTATAGGGGAGTGCACATGTTTAAGTATCAATGCAGTGATTACAGGGGCTTATGGGCATGGGTCCTCCTCTCCATGAGTCCCTAACCCACCCTCAAGATGGCTTAAGTTGCCTCTGTGCTGGATGACTAGGCTTTCCTATGCCAGGCTGCCAGGTGATGATGGTCTGGAGGCTGAATTTTAAAGGTGAAACTGGAAGAGAAGGTGCTGTAGCTCAATGAGTAAAAGTGCTGTACTGATCTTCCAGAGGTTGTGAGTTCAATTCCCAGCCTGTCTTTTACATGTATCAAAAAGTAAACTGACCTCACTTAAAACCTGTCTATGGAGATTGATCAAAAATTTGGAAGTTGCTCAGAGACGTGAAACTCTTCAGGGAAGGTATATATATAAGTCACCTATTTCAAGTGATGTTTGCTTTCATGAAACATACAAACAAAGAATGCCATCATTTTTTAAGTAGTTTTAAAAGACTGTGATATATTCTTTAAATTTCCCTGGCTTGGAGCGTGATCATTATTGAAAAAGCTGCAATGACTGGAAGATAAACTCTGTACCCATACTGGGGAGGTATATACCTTCCCTGAAGAGTTTCACGTCTCTGAGCAACTTCCAAATTTTTGATCAATCTCCATAGACAGGTTTTAAGTGAGGTCAGTTTACTTTTTGATACAAGCACTTTCTGACTTCCTTCTGTTTTCAATCAGAAGTTTCCCTGCAATTTCTTAAGGAAATGTCTTTTACTTGTGGCATTCTACTTTGCAGGTGCACTTTGATGATGTCACAATGAGGTCATCATTGTGCAGCTGCATACCTCCATTTGCAATGAACTAGAAGCCACATTCAGGTCCGTTCTGTGTTTTATTCTGTTTTTAAGCATGACAAATTGAAGTTATGGGCTTTCTGTTTGCTTTGAAGAATGAGCTGATTGTAGCAATGTTTCATGACAAAGAGAGTGTTATTTAGAGCAAGGAATCACTTCTAAAAACCTCTCTCAAATAACGTCTGTGGGATGCCCAGAGAAAGCTGATTGGATGACCTAAATAGCATGTATTGTGCTAAAGCCTTTCTGGAGCTTAAACCACATCTATTTGAAGCCTATAGGGAGCTCAAAGTCCTATGCTTTACACTTCTTATAGGAGCTAATGATGCCATTGCTATACAAGTTTCTGTGTAACAAAGGAGTAAAGCTTTCCCCCTTCTTTGTTGATGTTTGTAGATCAACTCCCATTTAGTACCTCTAAGTCAAACAGTAATCTTTTACTTCTCCTTTTAAACATGGCATACTTTATGACTTTTTTTGTTTTTATACTGTTGAAGTATACAATTCTGAAATAATGAAGAAAAAGGATATAACAGGAAAGTGAGATCTATCTTGTTCTATCTCCTAGCAGAATTAACTGCCATTCACTACCTATAAGGAATAGTATAATCAAATCAGAATTGTTATCATTGTATGGCTCATTGTCTAGCACAGCGGATTAGAGTGAAGGTTAGCATGTAAGCATGTCACATTTTTTTAATATGCACGCTGATTGCCAGTTGTGCCACAAGGACGCCTAAAGCACGCCTAAAGTTAGGCGCAGTTTACAGAATAGGGGTCTACGTGTGCAAGTGGGACCTGGAAATTTGAAATGGTGCGACAGGTAGATTGGGGATGAACCTGTTATGGTTTTGAAGCACAGACAGGCAAACTTGAAAATGACCCTTGCTTCCATCGGCAGCCATTGTAGTTTTTTGTAATATGGGCTTACATGGTCCAATTTTTTGAGACCATAAATGAGACGGATGGCGGCGATCTGAATGACTCAATCGTTTGATGGTTTTCTTAAAGGACCCCAAGTATATAATGTTGCAGTAATCTAAGATGTTTAAGATCAGAGATTGAACCAGTAGTCAAAAAGAGAAGAAGTCAAAATAGGGTTTGATGGTACGAAGTTTCCATAGGGTGGAAAAACATTTTTTAACCTGAGTATTAGTATGGTCTTCAAAAGTCAAGCATCAGTCTAGGATGACTCCAAGGATTTTGGTAGCAGAGTTAATTGGGTAGTCTAACCCGTTTAATCTCAACTAGTTATTCATTATCTTGTAATTAGGACTTGCCAAGAAAATCTTGGTTTTTTCTGAGTTCAGTTTTAATTTAAATTGTGTAGTCCATTGTTTTACCTTAGTGAGGACAGATGAGTTGAGTTGTTCTGTCTCTTGTGTTAGTGAGGTTATGGGAATGATAATTGTAATGTCATCTGCGTATATATACGATTTCAATTTTAAGTCAGTATTTATAGAATACTATAAACTATGCATCTCAATTGGCACACCTAAGCATGCCAACTTATGCCTTTCATTGACATTGTGGAAGAGGGCACACCTATATATGGATGCACAGTTGCCCCCCTCTCCTCCCACACACACACAAACACATTATTTTAGGCCCATCCAGGCCTACCTATATGATGCCTGGTAGTCTGGTGGACATAGAGCAAGAGTGATGCCTATTCGCAAAAGGATGTAGCAACCATTTTGAAGCAGGTGCTGCAATGGGCAGGAATGAGTGGGCATCACCATAGGTGCCAACTCTCTGAGTGCTATGGGTGCTTAAACACCCCCAATTTTAAGCAAACTCCTTTACTGTGACCAGAAAACATTCACTTGTGCTGGGTTTAGAACCCCAAATCATTTTGAAAAGTTGGTTTCTATAGCCATTGCTTATGCCTTTTGTTCACTAGACTACCAGGGATCATATAAGTAGGACCTGGGGAACCTAAAGGGATGAAAGAGGGCTCCAGGAAAGGGGTAGGTCCTGCTGAGGGGGCACTTTCATGGTTAGAAGGGTCTGGGAGGAGGGTAGTTTCCTCAGAGGGAGTCACCAGACCAGATCTTGTTGGGAAGGGGAATCAGAGCTCTTCCAGGGGGAGAATAAGATGGCAATGCTCTGCCAGGGAGAGAGAGAGGGCAATGGCAATGGCAATGATCTTTAGAGGGAGGAATTGGAATCAGAGGGAATCAAACTGGTCAGATATTTTACATGGGTGTCCATCTGAATATCAACCAGGACCCACATAAATCCCTGTAGCTTCCTCCTATCCAGTTAGCCCCAAATATTAAAGGTTGATGGCCTGACACAGCCCAGCATTGAATATTGAGGTCTAATTCTGTCTGCAGCTGAATATTGACCAGTTAAATTATAAATAAGCAGGAGATGTAGGACTAGTGTCTAAGTCACTCAGGAGACGGTTGATTATGATAGTAAATCAACTTTATGCTATATATAACCTCTGACTGATAAGCTGTAAAATTCAGAACAAGTATGCACAAAATTATGCATAGGGATAAATTACCACAATAAAGAAATAGAAATTCATGAGCAGGCTGGAAATCTTTTTTGCAGCTCTGGAAAAAAAAAATTGTGTTGAGCTGAGTATTTCTAGATATTCAGTCATGTATGCAGCTTGGGACTAAGGCCTATGTTGCAATGTACCAGTGGCCTCTAGCCAGGATTGTGGTTGACTTTAAGGGACCTTGAACATTTTCCTTCCTTATATATGTGTCATTGATTGTCCAACAATGATAATTTCCCTTGTAAATTTCAGATTCAAACAAGGGCAAAAGTTGCCAATCCAATTAATTATAGTATTTAGCTTTTATTAAGCTATTGTGCACAGAGCTAAAAAGTGTCTTGCAATGTTGTTGTTTTGTTTAGTTTCTTTTTATTTATGTGTATTCCAGTGAACTAACACTGCAATCAAACTTTTAGGTACCAGAGTTTTTCTTTAGACAGACTACAATTGCTTAGACAGATGAAATAATTTTGGGGGCTGCATTAGGATTACCATTTGCCCAATATATTGATCCAGTACTATGTTTACCACACTGCATGCTGACTTGTAGTCTTTCTAAGGAT